>NW_021604578.1:3977148-4046709 GCF_004785775.1 Grammomys surdaster
ATATATATATATATATATATGAAGGCAGTCTAAATGAAGTCACCAAATAAGAGGGAATACAGGCCAAAAATGGACTTCTCTTCAACAAATGAAGCTTTCAGTATACATTAAATGAGTTGTAGACCAACGGGATCCCATGCAAGCCCTCCCACAAACAACATACCTAGCCTGTTTCCAAGGCTTTAGGTTGCTCTCTACAGATTGACAGCCAAGCCCTATTTCTTAAAGTAACATCTATACAACGCAATGAATGAGGATTTCTTTTGTGATGAAACACTTTAAAAGTTAGACCTTGGTAAATTTTAGTCTTAAAAATGCCTGTCAAGCCTATAAAATCAAAGTTTGAATACTTCACTCTGGTGGTGAGAGAGTCGAGAGTCAGTAGAGAGTTACCATGCTGGTTTTGTATTCTCTGTCTTCTTGTCATAGATGAGCATACATGCCTGACAGTGATGTCAATATCATCTCACAGACAGGCCTTAAACATAAGGGAGATGGTGAACCATCACTTAGATTAAACTCTGTAGGCTTTTTCCTACCATTATAAATCAAAGTCATCTGACCTTAGCAGCAGGTGCATCTTATTTCAAGAAATACAGGTGGGTAGATTAGCCTTGAATGAAATATGCATTCTTTTTATGGCAGGCTCCTCTACAGTTCATTCTCCTAGCTACAGTCAAAGATAGGCGCTAACTCTCAGCAAGCAGAAGCAAAAAGTTTGCTGGTTAAAATTAAGCAGTCCTTGAATAAACAAGCAGTAATTGCTACTGTAACTTTGAAAAATCACAGAAACAATAGGGCTTTAATTTTTATCATTTTCTTTTCCTTTTTTTAATATTTGAGAATGTCAGTTCCCTGCTTCCTGTTTACTTGCAATTATTTGAAAATAACCTGGATAACTTTATAATCAAGGTATTTCCTCTTGGCTCCCTGGTACACAACAGACTGCCTGAGGGGAGGATTGACATCCTAAGGTGTCCAAAGCATAATCAGCCTTAAGAGCTGCTGTTAAAATAATGACTAATGGTAATCAATTTTTTTTTAACTCCTGGCTTTTCAACAAGCATACAAATACAGTCATACACACATCTACATACACCAAAATCATATTTTAAAAAACAATTGGCAAATAATAGTATTAAATTAGATAATTATTTTGCCCCAGAGACACATTGCAATACTGTGTTAATATTTGGCTAGGTCTTTGTGTATATGTTAGTATAACTAATAATAACTCTAAGTTATTTTTTGAGATTTTGCCAAATAATGTTCTATCTAATGCCTTAGAGTTAGCAAGAGTTAAATATCTGAAGAATATGAGCACAAATGTATCTTTTGTGTGTTTGTGTACATGTGCATTTGTGGATGTGTATTTGTGTTCACATGGTTTCATTTGTATGTATTTGGGTTTGTATGTTTGCTTGTGTGCATGCCTATGTGTTTGCTTTAGGAAGGATAATTTAATGAATTAAAAAATACTTCCTAAATTCTTGCTATGAACTGACATTGGGGCATTTATTAACAATGACAATCTCAGGTAATTCTGCTAAATATTGTGTTAGCTGTAAGATGTATTTCATATGTCTGGGTATTGTTTAGTAATATTGTTTAGTAATATCTAATTATTTAGCAGACAGTAAAGTGCACTAAAGTGTACAGATCAGACAGTCCTAGACTATTTACAGACAGTGCTCTAATGTCCCCTGTAGAACACCATTTTTGCCAATCTTTTCCCAGGGGTCACTACAAACCATCAGAAAACACAGATTTTACATTGCAATACACAACAGTAATAAAGTTACAGTTACAAAATAGCAATGAAAATAATTTTATGATTGGAGAACACCACAGCATGAGAAACTGTACTAAAGGGTTGCAGCATTAGAAAGTTTAGAATCACTGCCCTAGCATATAAACTACATCATGTTGGAGGCAGTACCCTATGTATACACATACATGTATACATACACATACATCTCTCCATTGCACTTACTTTGCTTAATACACAGTAGGTGAGCAATAACTTTTAGTTGAACCAACAGCAATAATTTTTAAAAACTAAATAACTAATATGTGGTCTCCTTTTTTATTTTTGTAGAAATATATCATTCCTTCCTAGGTCTTCCCTTAAGAATACATTCGTGGGTGTGGATAGATGGCTCAGCAACTGACAGTACTTATTGCTCTTGCAGAGGATCCAGATTCAGTTCCCAGAATCCACGTTGGACCTCACAACTACCTGGTACTCTCGTTCTGGAGAAACTGGCACCATCTTATGATGCCCTCATGTACCAGGCATGTTCATAGTACACATATATGCATTGAACCAAAATGCTCACCCACATAAAAATCAACAAATATGCATTTTTAAATTTGTCAAGTCAGAGATCAGACTAAATGACAAAAAAAAAATAGTGAGGAGATAGAGGCTGAAAGAAATAGGAAGAGGCTAGTGTGAAAATAGGATGAGAGAGTAAACAATAACCGTGGTACAGGTGAGTGGAGAAAAGGTCTATTTATTCTCTCAGCCATTCTCTCCTTTATTGTATCAGTAATGATGTTTGAATGGTCAAACTTACTATATCTTTTATCTAGATGACGCCCACCATTCAGGATTAGAGTAATAGAGAAATGGCGAGGCTGGAAATGATGAAAAAGAAAGCAGAAAGACTAGATTAGAGACAGTCTATTCAACACTACAGTCTAAGATATAATCTACCTAGTGTTAATACTTAAATGTTCCTGACTGTTGAAATTTTGCACACCGAAATGTAATTTTCAGTGTGATAGGATTAGAATACAAGGCCTTAGTGAGTATTTAGACCACAAATGGAGAGCATTATGAATAATATACCTCCACTCTTCATGTCTACTTTGTGAGAATATAGTAATGCACACTTTTGTAGACAAGAAGGTCCACAAAAGAAATGAATCTCCTCATACGCACTCTATCCAAGAAAGTCCACATAACAGGAAACAAGCAACTGTCTTACAGTCAGAATACTCTGCCACCGAATAAGTGGGTTGGTGTTTTGATATTAGAAATCCCAGTCTCCACAGCTGTGAGAGGTGGATACTTTGCTTTTATGGTATTTGCATATACAACCTTGCTTGACTTAAAAGGCATATTTACTCAATTCTGGTCTATTCTTCTCCTCAGAGAAACAAAAGAGTTCTCCCCATGATAATAATTGACTTAAGGGTTGACAAATTCCAGTTATCTTTTTCTGTGGGTATTTTACTGAACTTCCTGCTTAATTGAGAATATCCATCAGTATGCTCTTTTGGGTTCCGTAAATCTCATTTTAGTTTCAGTCACACTGACTTATACTGATTTTTCTCTCACTCAATGTTTCCTTAATATTTTTTAAGCTGTTCCTATTATATCAATGCCCAAAATAAAGCTTTCTTCTATGGCCCTTGTGAGACATCTGCTTGCATGAACAGAAATATTAATATACAACTCTCTAAGTGGAAGAATGTACAGTGATCTTTTGTTTTTGCCCATTTTTTTTTATCAATCCTTTCATATGGTTCCCTACCCACACATTTCCACTATAATTCTAGTTTCCAGCTCATATCAAGGGCTCTCCACATGGGCTATCATGAGAAATCTGTTACAAAAGTTGTCAAAATGTGACAAAATGAAGTACTTTAAAATGTTATCTGCCAGAGCCTGACAAATACAGATGCAGATGCCAACCAAAGGAGGAGTTAGGGGAAGGGCTGAAGGAGCTGAATGGGTTTGCAACCTCATAGGAAGAAAAACAAGATCAACCAACCAGACACCCCAGAGCTCATGGGGACTAAACCACCCACCAAAGTGTACTTATGGAGGGACCCATGGCTCCAGCTGCATATGTAGCAGAGGATGGCCTTATCTGACATCAATGGGAGGAGAGGCCCTTGTTCCTGTGAAGGCTTGAAGGCTCAGTGTAGAGGAATGCCAGGGCAGTGAGTTGGCAGTGGGTGTGTAGGTGGCGAAGTACCCTCATAGAAGCAGGGGTGGGGGTGGGATAGTGGTTTTCCAGAGGGGAAACCAGGAAAGGGGCTAACATTTGAAATGTAAATAAATATAATATCTAATAAAAATGTTATCATTAGTTCTAGTATTCTGCTATGTTATTCCCTGGAGGCAGAGGGAGAGGGAGGTGAGAGGAAGACAGGGGGAGACCTAAGTATTGTAAACTTACATCAGACGTAATTTGCTTCAATTTCATTTATTAACTATTACAGGGAGCCCACCAGAGATGACCATTCAGACCCATTTTGTAGCCAATTGTTATTTTAACCATTTGGGACTACAATAAGGTATTTAAGACCCCAGTATAGCTCTGGGTGTTTAGGGTAAGAAGTTTTAAACACTAAGACTGTTTTCTGGTATCTAGATCAGAAGCTTTAGGAAGAGTACAAGAATCAAATTTAACAGAAGCTAAGCTAAGTTAGCTAGAGCATCTTGACCCCGAAGTCCCTAGAACAGAGTTGATTAATTTTCCACTGGATTTCCCATAAAAGAGATCAAAATATAGTTAAACCTGATTTGGCCTCAGCAAGAATATATGATGGAGAAAAGTCTGCACTGTCATTGCCTGTCACAAAACTTTATAGCAAAGACAAGAGACTTGACTTGTCTGAGTATAATTTATACTAGAAACAAAGCATGTGTAAGCATGATGTGCATTTCCATGCATTAAGACATGATTTCTTGTCGATAGAGCATAGTCTTTGTCCTACATTAGGCATGGAAACTAAACAGTCACAGTAATGAATGGCAAGTATACACTCTAAGATAAACTTCCAGTGGGTTTGATGCTTCAGATACCGAAGCAGGCAGGTCTGTTTAGTAGAGTACTTGCCTGGCATGATGGAATTCAGAGCTCTGTGAATGTCAGGCAAACACTCTACCAGGTATAGTAACAAACTTCCATAATCCCAGAACGTGGAAGTTAGGAAAAACCATTCTGATTTTCAAGGCCATTCTCAACTATATAGGAAGTTTAGACTAACCAAAGTGAGCGTGCACACACATGCACACAAACAAAACAAAGCAAAAATACAACAAAAACAAGATGTAAAGATTAGTGAGAACAAATTAGACAAGGAATCCATAAACAAATTCCAAGCAGAATGAATATGGTATACAAATCTCAAGCAGCACTTAAGCAAGCCCAGTATTGATGAGCAAAGACAGAGGGGTAGGGGTGAAGTATACACATACCTGTTAGAAATAATCGAAGACCAGAGTAAGAGCAAGTATCAGGCCATGCATGGTAGGATTTGGACTTGTTCTAGTAGCAATAAAACATCATGAACATCTTTTGATTATGGAATGTTAGCTGGGTGAAGGAGGTGGGGTAATAATATAAGCAGTTATACCTTCAATTGACCCATTCTAGGTATGTCTAGGAAACGAACTGAAATTGAGCAAAGATGGATGTGAGGAGTGAAAACCTTGATAAATTGGCCTAAGCTTGTGACAAGAGAAGGTGACATATCTGTATGAATTTAGGGATAAAATTAGCAATCCCTAGGACATGATTCTGAGCTCAAGAGTGCTCTTCTGTATTCAAGATGGTATTCTCATCTCAAAACCAGACACCCAGGAAGCTTATATTTTTTTATATTGCTCATTGATGAACATTAATGTTGTTGAAAATATTTTGAGGGCTTAAGAATTGAAAAATATTCCCTAGAGAAAGAGACAAATTTGACATAAGGTATATACCTAGGATACATCTATAACGGTCATTTGTACCTATACAAATTGTCATATACAAAAGAAACATTCAAATGAAGGCTTTGTCCTCATAATTAACACAGTCATGATTATATTATCTAGCCCTGACCAAAGCATACTTGATTTTTCTACTAGAACTTAATATCTGGACATACCAGTACAATACTGGTAATGTACACAAAGCACTTCTAAACTGTATAGATCCTTAAATCGTAGTTCCCTAACATTGTCTGAAGGCATTAAGCTTTGTTAGTAATAGCCAGAGACTATTTGTTAGAAACAAAAAAAAAATGTGTTTGTCTTTATGCAGACTGGAAATGAACGGTTCCACTTTTTGAAAAATAACAACCCACACATGTGGAAAGAGCAATGCCTCTTCCAAGGTGTTTGCAACTAATATTCCCTTTAGTCCTTTGTCACAGCAAGAAAACCAGAACAACTCTCTTAACCACTCTTAAGTGGCTTTAAAAGCTCTTTGACCTACTCAGCATATTAATGATTTGCTATTTATAAATTACACCCATTAAAAGGCTAACAATGATAAACAAAACGAGCAATGAGATTTGTCTTTACTGCAAGTTTACATCTCCTTCATCCAAAGGAACAAGGTTGAGGCACCTTCCAGCTCACATGAGGGTCATCAGAAGCTCAGCCATGAGACTTGTAAGACCAGGAGAGATGAGTCGGTTGTATTTTGTCCAGGATAATTTTTTTCCGAGCTTATAAGCTAAAAAATGATTCAATTAAAGAATAATTATTTTTATATATTTAAAATGAAGGGTTGTCTTGTGTTACAAGCTCCCTTTATCCATAATTTTAATTACAGGGCACTTCAGTTACGATGTGATTCACATGTCAATTCTACAAATCCATACAACCCACCTTTAAGAAATTCAGCAGGCAAGTTTCATTATGCTTTGCCAGAAGCATTGAGAAGCTGAGAAAATAAAACATATATTTACAGCACGTTATTCTCCCATAGTTATAGATCTTCACATTAGATGTTAATTTGTATTTCTAAATAGCTTTCAAACAGATATGAAATAGCTGACAATTTTTGTTTGGCTGTCTCCCCATCAGAATATAATCACGTAAAGAATAGTCCTGTAGACTGCTGTCACAGGAATAGCAACAGAGCAGAGCAAGTGGTACTTGCTCAAATGGATGCATGCACACCTATTTATTTTAAAAGCAAAATAAAAGCTTACGTTCTAAAGAATGCATTGTTGGCTGTTGTTTAAATGGTCTGTAAATACAGATTATGACAAGTATGATAAATTATAAAATTTACCAGGATTGAAAAGGTATCATTTACTACTTAAATAATAAGTGCCATGATTGACTAAAAACACTTCTTTTGAGAATAGAGATGGAATTAATCACTAGTGTGCTGCTGGAGAACACTGGTATCTATCAGTGGTTCCGAGAGTCCATGGGGACTTAATTTCTGAGTGAGTATTGTAAAATGGAGTGATGGGTTCAGTGAATGACTCTCCTAGTTATATTGAACCAAAATTAATATCTCTTTCTTTCCTAATAATTTACAAGTGAAAAAGCTTGCCAAGATTAATGAGATTATGGTAACCTACATTCTGTTCATTATACAGTCACATTTTAATATCAGATAATAGGAATTATTTAACGTTTAACTTCTGGCTGATGTGTTAAGTAGTGCAGTCTTACATATGATGAGGAAAAGGCCATCATGAGATGCTGAGGATTGTGGGAAAGAACCTTGAAATTACAAATTGAGCAAATTGAGACAATCCAATAATCCTCAACATAATTCTTGAATATGTAGGAATGCAAATGTTTTGTAAGTGGAATAGTAGACCAGAGTTTATGAGAGAATGAGAATAATAGATAAACGTGTCAATTCCTGAAACTCTAGATCCATATATGCTTAAGGAGAGGCTTCTTACATGAGAAAGAGCTGAGAAATCTTCAGAAACTCCAGAAATTTGCTCATAAGTTAAAGGACAGAAAGTCCAACTCTATGATCTCAATGAGGAAGAATGCTGTGATGATCATGAACGTGATATCACCACAGGAGTGGGAGAAGGCCCACACAGATTTATTTTTCCAGATCCTGGAGGCAGAGCTGTGGTAGAAAAAAATAACCATTAATGGTCAGGGATAAAAATCCATTGTCCTGCTGATGTTTCCAGGACTTAAAAGATTTTTGCAGAGACTTTGTGAGATAAGGCTATCTAGAATATGGCCTTTCTTCTTTGATACAGACAGAAGAAGAATGTAGGTATGGAAGACTTCGATGATATCAGATCATCTTTCAGAAGTATATCATATAGGATAGGTAATGACAAAGGTAAAACAGCTTCTTGGTTAAATCTTCTACTTCTACTTCATCATCAGGAACTAAACCACACAAACACATACATACATACATACATACATACATACATACATACATACACACAGACACACACACACACACACACACAAGAGAGAGAGAGAGACAGAGACAGAGACAGACAGAGAGGCAGAGAGAGACAGAGAGACAAAGAAAGAAACAGAGATAGAAGAGAATCACAAATGAACGTAGTCAGATAATTTACAAAGTTAGATTTATTTCTGTAGCTAAATGATTCATAATATGTGTGTACATGTATGTATGTGTATATGTTTGCATGTGTATGTGTTCATATGCTCATGGAGTACCTTGGTGTCTTTCTGGAACAAAATTATGGGTGAACTTAATATTGATGGAGATTCAATTAAAGGCCTTCTTGAAATAGTCCTTGCTCTAACAAGTCACCTAAGTGCCCCTGTTCTTACTGTACTGGAGCATTGTGGCTGACTAGGGTAGTTAGACCTGGACATGGTTGTGTGAAGAAAAGGACAGATTTGCTGTACTGACCAAGGTGTCAGGAAGACATAAAAAATGCAAACAAATGATTAGCTAGCTGACAAAAAGAAAACAGTAGAAAATATTGGACTGTACCAGGGGCTAGCAGGTAGAAAAAATCAGGGAATCCTCCTATCATGGAGGAATAAAGAAAAATGATGAATTTTTTCCCACTGAGTTATATACAACTATCATGTTTTACTTTAGTACTAAGGAAATTAGTGAAATACTAGTAGTAGTTAGAAGAGATTGATGTTTGAATTGAAGCACATTAGTTGTGTGATACATTTGTTGTGACTCCTATGTTGGATGTAGTTTCAAATTATGTGCTATGATATTGATAGTTTAGCCATGGCCCATATGCTTCTCTCCCCATTTTCCCAGAGAGATCTTCCCTTAGATCAATGCTTACTTTTGGAAGTGAGCAACACCCCCAAATCAACTTTCCATAATCATTATTGGGAACTATAATACATTTTTGTTCTTTCCCTCACCTGGTAATATCACCAGGGGTTGCCTAACTATAATGAAGATCCCTTAAAAATATTTTGATTAATTATTTTATTTATTTACATCCCAAATGCTGCTTCTCTCAGTAGCCCCCAGAATGTTTTACCCAATCCCCTGCCCCCTTTGCCTCTGAAAATGTACTCCACACTCACCAACCACCTGGACTTCCCTCTTCCATGGAGCATCAAGTCTCTATAGGATTAGGCCCATCCTCTCCCACTGAAGACAGACAGGGTAGTCCTACACTACATATGTGCCAGAGGCCATGAACGACCCTCTGTATGTCCTTTGGTTGGTGATTACTCTCTGGGTGCTTCCAGGGCCCAGGTTACTTGACACTGTTGGTCTTCCTATGGTGTTGCTATCCACTTCAATCCTTCCCCTAACTCTTTCATAGGGGGTTCCTGACCTTAGTCCAATGGTTGCCTGTAAGGATCTGCATTTGTCTCAGTCAGGTTCTGGTATAGCCTCTCAGAGGACAGCCATGCTAGGTTCCTGTAAAGCATGTCCTTTTGGGTCTAGGTTACCTCACTCAGGGAGATATTTACTAGCTATATCCATCTGCCTACAAATTTCATGATGTCCTCATTTTTAATAGCTGAATAGTATTCCATTGTGTAAATGAACCAGAAACTGTATCCATCCTTCAGTTGGGGGACATCTGGGTTGTTTCTAGCTTCTGGCTATTTTAAATATAGCTGCTATGAACATAGTTGGGCACGTGTCCTTGTGGCATGGTGGAGTGTCTTTTGGGTATATCCCCAGGAGTAGTATAGCTGAGTCTTCAGATAGAACTAATGAAATTAGGAAAACAACACCCTTCACAATAGCCAAAAATAATATTAAATATCTTGGTGCAACTATAACAAGCAAGGGAAAGATGTGTATGACAAGAACTTCAAATCCCTGAAGAAAGAAAACAAAAAAGACCATAGAAGATGGAAATATCTTCCATGCCCATGGATCTGTAGGATTAACATAGTGAAAATGGTCATCTTACCAAAAGCAATCTACAGATTCAATGCAATCCATATCAAAATCCAACACAATTCCTCACAGACGTGGAAAGAGAAATTCTCAACTTTCATGTGGAAAAACAAAACACCTATGATAGCCAAAATAATTCTCAATGATACAAGAACTTCTGGGGGAATCACCATCCCTGACCTCAAGTGGCACTACAACCACATAGTGTTGGTACAGAGACAGAGAGGTTGATCAATGGAATAGAATTTAAGACCCAGAAATAAACCCACATACCCATGTACTTGATCATGACAAGGAAGCCAAAAATATACAGTGGAAAAAAATAAGAATCTTCAACAAATAGTGCTGGTCTAGATGGCAGTCTGAATGTAGAAGAGTGCAAAATGATCCATATTTATCACCTTGCACAAAGCTCAAGTCCAAGTAGATCAAGGACTTCAATATAAAACCAGATAAACTCAATCTAATAGAAGAGAAAGTGGGAAATACTCTCCAACCTGTTGGCACAGGGGAAAATTTCCTGAGTAAAACATCAATGGATCAGGTTCTAAGATCTAGAGCTTTTCTGCTCTTTTATATTTACCATTCTAGCCTATCAAGGTATAAATATCTTCTAGGTAGTGTTACCAACCCATGAAAGATTGGATGCGGCATTCCACCTCCCTGTCCCTCCTGACTAGAGAACTTGGTTGATCCAGATCCTTTTATTCATTTGTTGCATAAAATACACATGAAAAGAAATAAGGCCCAATTGGTCTTATGACAAAAACAATTCACTTCACTTAGATATCCCATTTTTTTTAGTTAATCACATGTTTGAATTTCTAGGGTTTTACTATCTATCTACCTGCATAGGATGGCAAACCTTATAAACTTCAACCTTGTAAGAAAAACTCTCAGTGTTTGTCTTTTGTAAACATCATAGATAATAAGTTTTAAATTTAAGATAACAGTTAAGCAAAATAACCACACTCTTAAAAAGTTAAAGCATTTTATTATTTTTCTATTACTTTTCTTGGCTAATTTATTTTATGGATAAATAAAAATTACCTGTGTGTATTGTGTATAGTATGATATTTTGAAATATGCACACACTGAGAAATGACTACACTAAGCTAATTGGTATATGCATTGTATCATATATTTTTGTAGTAAGAATATTTAAAATCTACCAACCACAGGTTATCACTGCTTATATATGTTGTATGTGTGTGTGTATCTGTGTGCATGTCTGTGTGTGTGTGTGTGAACGCACACACCATATAGAACACACTCATATAAGAATAGTAAGCAATTTTAGTTTTAACCTCTCTTACTTTCAAATAACTGAAGTTGTGAGAAGTAAATTTTTCAAATTCCTTTAAGTATTTAAATTGTTAATTGTGTTTTGACACTGCAGTGAATGTTTTGGAATTCTTTTTCTGTAAATCCTAGCATACAAATTGTACAATGTACATGTCTATCCATCTTATGTTTATTCAAAGGTCATGATAAATTTTAGATTCTTGGATTTCAGAAAGAGACAAGATTTGAGGACAGAGCTCATTTTAGTCTCTGGTGATGCATATTTTGTGTGGTTATAACAATTAAATATAATTGAGTACCATCTTATACACGTAAATGAAAAATCTAAGACAAACACTCAATGATGCATTTAGAAGCAGAAAGTAAACTTGATTAGTAAATGACTAATAACTTACGCAACCTTTCACCATCAGGAATTAGTTCAGTTCAGTAACTGAAAATTGTTAATGAGTGAATAATACAATGCATACAGAAAACCAACTGTGAACAGACACAGAAAAAAGAAAGCTCCATCAAGCAATTTTTAATTTATCATAATGCAAAATTCTAAATAAAAAAGAAATAAAATTATGGGCACAAAGAGCACTTCATTAGTCCAAAGTCTTGAGCAACAGTGCAAACCCATGGCCATCTAGTTTATTCCTGTTTGTTATCTAACCTCCTACTTCAGAAGCTAGGTTTATCTCTCTTGCTGTCTTCCTCACATTCAAGATACCTACTTTATCTACGTATATTCGCTTAATTCTTTTACAGAGTTCCATATATAAAATCTAATACCTTCAAGTTGGCATACGAGGTATACAAAGTTCTTCAGTACACATATATGCTTGCCATCCATAGAACTTGTAGTTTCTTCCTCAACCCCTTGCTGGGTTCACAGAAGTTTTAAACCATTTTAAGCAAGAGAACATAATGGTCTTTATGTTCTTGCCATATACCCAGTAATCTCAAAAAATACTTAATTTGACTATACTTGAATCTGCTGGTGTAACTGTGCTTTTCATATTTTGGAGTTTTGAATATACAACCACCTACGGGATTATCTCTGCTTACTTCCCACATTAATTCTCCAGCTAATGTCTCTTCTAACTCAATGTAATCATGACCTGACTCAGAAAGCATTTCCTGGCCCCTCTTGCTTCTAGATTGACTTAAAAGCATTATATGCCATCATGTTATAAATTGGATGCCACATATTTAGTCACTCCATTGATGAATTCATCTCTAATCTGGAGAGAACGTCTTACTACTTCTACACTTAATGTTTATTTTTAAATCACCCATATATGTTTTATTTTCATTCTGTTTCAAGTAAATTGTAATATGGTTTGCTGTGATCTGATGCAGAGACCAATTGCTCAATTTTTATGACACTATTTAGTAGACATGAAACACTTTTTTACTTTTAGACTTAAGAAAAAATTACAGGAAAAACTCATTCTAAATATTTCTAAGTTGATTTTGCTTATAAGTGTGATTGCATTGTAAAAATGTTCTGGTTATTTTGAATTCTTTGAAAGCCTATCTGTATGTATGCACTGTTCAACTAGTGTCTAAAATAATATTGAAATGTGTGAGATGTATATATGCCCTTTACTTTTAATGAGCTTTTAATGAGCACTCCATGTGGATGCTCCACTCAAATATAAAATATGAAACTATGATCATACAATGAGAAGAATGAATCATCTCCATTGTTTTTGAAAGAAATCTCTAGGAGTCTGAATATAAATAAATGCATTCGTGACAGATCTTGAAACATAATCTGATAGAAAATAAAATGCTATCACAACACCCAAAACACCAGCTTCCTACAAATTATTGAATAGATGCTCTGCACTGCCCATGAGAAAATCTGAAGATGGTGCCCTTATGATATTTATTTATTCTCTATTAATTTACTTATTTATTTATTCACTTTATAGCCTGATCTCAGCCCCGCTCCCTCCTATTCTCCAAGTCCCACCTTATATCCCACTTTCCCCCTCCTCTTTTCTGTGGAGAAGAGGAAGTCGCACATGGGTGTCCACCTACTCTGCTAAGTCAAGTCACAGTAGGACTAAGTGCATCCTCTCTGTCTGAGACAAATCAAGGTATCCCAGCTCTGGAAAAGGGATCCAAAGGCCCATTACGGAGTCAGAGACAGACACTGCTCCAATTGTTAGGGGATCCACATGAAGAACAAGCAGCATACCTGTTACAAATGTGTAAGATGCTTAGGTCCAGCTCCTGTTGGTGGTTCAGTCCCTGTGAGCCTCCGTGGGCCCACGCCTGTAGGTCTTCTTATGGTGTCCTTGATACTTCTGGCTCCCTTATTCCTTCCCCCTACTCTTCCACAAGATTCCTCGAGCTCCATCTTGTTTGGCTGTGGGTCTCTACATCTGTATCCATCACCTTCTGGATGAAGCCTCTCAGAAGACAGTCACGCTAGGCTCCTGTCTGCAAACATAGCCGAATATCATTAATATTGTCAGGGGTTGGCTCTCTGCCATGGGATGAGTCTCAAGTTGGGCCAGTCACTGGTTGGCCATTCTTTCAATCTCTTCTTCATCTTTGTCCCTGTAGTACTTGTAGGCAGGACAAATTTTGGGTCAAAGGTTTTGTGAGTGAGTTGGTGTTCCCCTCCCTCCGCTGAAAGTTCAACCTAGCTATAGAAGGTGGCCTCTTCAGGTTCAAACTTTCCTGTTAACTAGAAGTCTCAGGTAGGGTCACCCCCAAAGACTCTCTGGAGTCTCCCCTGTCCAAGACCTGTTCCTCTACCATCAATTTCTGTTTTTTTTCTCCAGCTCTCTCCCATCCCCATACTTGGTCTCCACCCCATTTCCTTCCCCACACTCTCCCCTTACATCTACTTCAGATAACTGTTTTATCTCCCCTCTGAGTGAGATTCAAGCATCCTCCCTTAGGCCCTCTTTGTTACTTGGTTTCTTTGTGTCTTTGAATTGTAACATGGTTATACTGTATTTTATGGCAAATAGTCACTTAAATCCCACAAGTAATTCACAATTTGAAAGAATATGGAAATTTTTATATGAAGTTGTAAGATGTTGATGTTTATTATTCTTGTCATAGAAGACTCAAAATCATGACTCATTCTCTATTTCTCCACAAGGAATAGTTTTCATTAAAACTTCATTTGAGAGGAGCTTTTTAGTCACTAGTTAAGCACTAGAAGGTCCTTTAAGTAAGTCAAGACTCCTTTTCAAAACAGAGCCCCATGAACCAATATAGACACAAGAGGCAAAAGTCAGGAGGGAGTTTCAAGGTTCTGCTGCACTACTTGCTTTTAAGGGTTTAAGCACAAGCTTGACATTTTATGAATGCAGTTTGCTGTGTTTAATTACTATCATTATTATTATTATACATCCAGTGGTAATTATCTCTTCCTACTGTCTCATTATGTTTTGATCAATTGATATAATAAAAGTTTGCTGTAAATATAAGGTTAGGTAACGTTCAAGAAAACATATAATTATGGAATATGTAATCATATACAATCTAAACAGCTGAACATTTTCCAGCATTTCTAACAATTAAATGTTTAGAAAGTAAAGAACTAATGCTTTTAATAACATAGGTCTACTTCTGTAGACCATGGCTACAGAAGTCTTTATTTGTTGATCTAAAATTACTTTACTTCTGTTATATTAATAACATCCATGTTTCTTAAAATCCTGCTGGCAAAAAAAGTCTTTCCAGCTTTATTAATGATTCATATGGTAGTTTCTGAAGAGACAAGTCCCACAGAGAAGGAGCACTTGATTAATGACCTGGAAACACTTTTCCTTTTCAGCTGATTAAATAAAATTGACTGGATTTTTACATTTTTATAATAAAATGACCTGCAGGGCTGAGATGACACAGTGAAAGCAGCATGTTCACTCTTCAGCAGATTTTTATTTTGTCACTTGTAAAAAATGAAAGGGCTAACCACCCAAGCAGAAAAATGCACTTTATCATCATCCAAGGCTGCCGTGCTGACAGATGCTGCATACAAATATGAAGACATGGAGGAAAATAGACAGTGTTGATATTCAACACAATTTTTGTCTAATGATAACTAAAATCTTACTATTTCAAGGCTAAAAGTATTATTATTAAATTATTATTTTAAAAATAAAAAGCATAGAATTGAAAAAAGATTTACCTTCCCCATTATCTTCACAAGAATTCAACATGAGCAAAAATAGGATGATCAGAAGCCAGCACTTTAATCCTGCAGGTCTCTAGGTCGGTGGGATTCTCTCCATGACCTAAGTTCTGTCATTATTTTCATAGGAACATACTCATTGATACTTGAAGTCAAAAATGAAAAGTAGGCAAATGTGTTTCTTCTTCCATTTCTCAGGGGATAATGTTCTATCTTCCTTTTCCTAGGTCCCTTCTAGAGCTCATATACAACAGTATGGGCCTCTTCTTTAGTCCTCCTTGTTGTTGACTAATTACACCTCAGTCTTCTCCCTAAAGTGGTTCTTTTGTCATGTGCCATTTTCTTCTTCTAGCTTTCTGGTTCTTGAAAACCAACCAGTTCCTATGTCCATTTCTTCCTGAAGAGAAAGTCCACAGGAAAGTCTTTGGATTAACCATCTTCTGGAGGAGAAGTAGCTGCAAAAAGGATTGCAATATCTCTACACATCAATGGTCTTCTGTTTGAGGGGCGGGGAGCCTCCAAACACGTTAAAAAAATCAAACAAACACAAATTCTGGATAGTCTGGGAAGTTCTAATATACTTTCAACATGGTAACTGACGTGGGAAAGTGTCATAGAAAAGATGAAAGCTCACTGCCTCTGCACTACTCTTTAAAGTCAGTGATACTGTGCTGATCACGTCTATTCACATTCAAGTTCTTTCCTTTCTGTTACCTGTTTAACCACAGGCACCTGTAAGGATCTGAATAATGTCTAGAGTCTCCCTGATTCCAGAAATGGTATTTGTGCCTTTCCACATCTATCTCTGTATCTATTCATCTATCTATTTATCTATCTATCTATCTATCTATCTATCTATCTATCCATCCATCTATCTTTATATCATCTATCATCTATCAGTCACAATATATGTCTATCAAAACTCTATATATGTAAATACTTAATGATCAGAGTGGGGGATTAGAATAATCTTCATTATAATGTCATATATAAAATTCAGAGTCAATAAGTATAAATGTATACTATATATGATATATAGTATATATAATATATACATGATTATATATTATATATACAATTTTTGCCATTTAACCCAGTGAGGTAATTTCTCACTAGTAGAAGTTGTGGAAACCTGGAGGGCCAATGTGGTGGCTGATAAGTGGGAGTTGACCTAAGTTTTCTATGTTCATAGAAATTCTCTGTCTTCTTAACTGGGCTAATTAATAGTCTTAAAATTTAAGCCAGTCAACCAAATGAATCCTTCTGAAATTGAATATAAACCAACTCAGAAAAGGCACTGAAGTTTATTTGTTGTTTAGTTTGTGAACTTTCAGGATAATAGTGAGTGCTCCATTTTAGTTTCACAGAAGAGAGGGGAAATAATCCCTAGGAAATACTACCTGAGGAACTTGAGCTACAAAGTTTTGTTCAATGACAGCAATCATGTCCTAATAGTAACTCAATGATGAGCTTCTCATAAAGAAAATTTTCTCTATGAGTGCATAAAAGATACTGTGCCATAAATTATTCCAGAGTTCTCTGGCGGGAGTTGAGTAGACAAGGTACTTTCTTCTTCGTGTATCATTATGACACAGAACAATATTGTAATTATTTTACTCATTGTGGCTTATGATATTAGTTATTTAAGATAGTTGACATTATAATTACCATAATACTTAATAATTAAAATGATTACAGTTTATAAATTTCAAATTCAAAAATATCAATAAATATAATAATAATTCCATACAAAATATAGTAGCTACATGATTTTTCTTCCATTACTTATTACTTCCTATGCATTTTATACATGTGCTAATTATCCTGGATTAATGTGAATGAGATACAATTACAGTAGCAAACTTCAAAGCTAACTGTATACCAAGCCATAGAAGGACACTGGCAAATATTCAACTCTCTGTTGCCACTTGATGTTTAGTAAGACAGTGGCTGGAAATTTCTAATAGTCTTTAGAAAGACAATATTATGTTTGTCAGGATAAATTAATTTTCAATGCTAAAATAAATATTTACTGTTACATACAATGCAGTTAATCTTCCTTAATCATATTTCTACTTATTAGTGGTATAGCCATGAAAAGAAAACTTTCAACATCTTCTCGTGGGAATTTCATTGATATCCACAATGTGAAATATCAGTCACATTGATAGGCTTATTTTGCCTTCACTGTTTAGAAAATACTCATATTTATTTAGCTTCAATATTTAGAAAATATAAATCTGGTCTACATGCTATATCCTTGTTTCCCTACAATACTCTATATTTGCTACTATGTCTGTATATATAGTTTAAGCTATTTATAATATAAAATTGTTACAGACATACTGGCAAATCGTTATGTACCTCAGAACAACTAAACTGATAGATATTGCAATGAGCAGAAATAAAACAGCTTTCAATTACCCTGGGAAAATATAAAAATAACCCTACTTAGGATTTTATGCATATATATATTCTATATTTGCTAGTATATATGTAATAATATTTATATTTATCTACTATATAATATAAAATTTATATTTTTTATAAATATAAATAATATATATTTATATAAATAAATAAATATATATTAAACAATATTTTTATTCATATACTATATAAAGTATAAAATTTTCACATATATACTAGCAAATATAGAGCATATATATACATATATATGTATATATATTTATATAGAACATCTTAAGTAGGGTTATTTTTATATTTTCCCAGGGTAATTGAAAGCTGTTTTATTTCTGCACATTGCAATATCAGTTTAGCTGTTTTGAGTTACATAACGATTTCAGCTTTGAAGTTAAAAGTCAACCTCAGGGCAAGGACCACTTTACTATGAAGTTGGAAACATAAAGACGTGTGAATAAAACTGTTCATGACCCTCTGAGTCTCAGTGAGGCAGGACTTAAGCAAGTATTTGAAGGATGTCAAATGTACACTCACTTCAACAGCCTATTATAAATGCCATACAAGTCTCCATGGCAAGCAATAAGGCTGGTGACATTGGACACATGGTGCGGTGCTTGTAGCAAAGCCATAAGATAATTGCATTTACATGGAGATCTCCGAGGAGCCCAAAGCCTTTTATGGATTTCACATGGAGTCACCATGAACAATTCCCCGAAGCGCTCCACCAAATTTCAAAGGGATACATTACATCCCAACTTTCACTAGCGAAATGTGAGGCTAAAGAAAAGATAGGTATCTTACTGAAAGTGCTTAGACCTGTCCATTTCACACCGCATTTCATGTAAAAGCACTTTTCCTCTTCAGTCAAGACTGCACTACACTGCATGGACACCGAGAGGCCCTTGGAGAGCAATTTCATGCAGCCTTCTCTTTCGGGTTTACAGGCTCTCAGCAAAAGGTCAAGAGTTCAGTTTGATGATGTAAGAAGTTCAACTGTTCACCATCTCTGGATACAAGTACCAT
Source organism: Grammomys surdaster (assembly GCF_004785775.1). NCBI lineage: Eukaryota > Metazoa > Chordata > Mammalia > Rodentia > Muridae > Grammomys > Grammomys surdaster. The sequence goes on from NW_021604578.1 coordinate 3,996,151, forward strand.
AAATTAAAACATGTCACATCTTTTCACCTTTCACATGGTTCGTGGGAAGGGGAAAGGAAAATTCAGGAAACCTCCTTATGCACGTTTTCTTTATTTTTATTTAACAGGATGTTTCACAGGAGAAAGTGGAAATGCGGTAGAGGAATGGAGAGTGAACATCTAAGGTTGGAGTACGGTTCAGTCTAACTGTCTCCAGCCATGGACTGGGATCAAGGAAACAGCTTTCTGGTTTTCCTTTCATGAGCAAGAAAGCCACTTCCCTACTCAAAAGGGAGCAATAGTGATTTAGTGTCTAAGAGTTAAAATGAAGTTTTAAATAACTATAGGCATGACGGATGACAGTCTTTAGCATAAACAAAAATAACTTAAATCAAGAGAATTGCTGGTTAATACAATATAATTATAATTTTATATTATTTTAATATAAATTATACCTATATAATTTATATTATTGTGATTTTATTTAATTATGCTTACATAAATATATAATATTTGGTATATGTATATGCTGTATTATAATTTTAATTATAATTACTAATATATTTACATAAATATATAATCTTAGCACATTATATTTATATATTAGTATTATTTATTTTTATTTTACAGTGCTAGGTATGGAACTGTCTTAGTCAGGGTTTCTATTTCTGCACAAACATCATGACCAAGAATCAAGTTAGGGAAGAAATGGTTTACTCAGTTTACACTTCCACATTGCTGTGGTGACCAAAGGAAGTCAGGACTGGAACTCAAGCAGGTCAGGAAGCAGGAGCTCATGCAGAGGCCATGGAGGGATGTTACTTATTGGCTTGCTTCCCCTGGCTTCCTCAGCTTGCTCTCTTATAGAACCCAGGACTACCAGCCCAGGGATGGTACCCCCCCCCGTCTTGATCACTAATTGAGAAAATGCCTTACAGCTGGGTCTCATGGAGGCATTTTCTCAACTGAAGTTCCTTTCTCTGTGATAATTCCAGCTTGTGTCAAGTTGTCACACAACCAGCTGTACAGGAACCAAGGACCTTCAGTGTACTAGGCACATGATCTACCACAAAGGTACAACCCAGACCATATTCATGCTTTGCAAACAATATAGATATCAATAAAGTTCACTGTGTTACATCTTGTGAATCTTTTAACCTAATGTAAAATGTGGAAAACATCTCAAGTAAATAAAATTATAGAACCATGATGGTGCCATTCTAGCCAGTAGGTAAAACATTCATGAGTATCACCTTCAACCTCAGTATGTAAAAGTAAATGCATTTCAAATGATATAACAACATATATCAGATATCCTTTAACAAACAATTCATTCTAAGTGGTATGTAGGCTATTTTTAATTGTCAAGAGAATGTAGTCTAGAATCACCTGAGAAGGGAGTCACCCAAAGACATGTATGCATTAATCCACTGCTCTCTGTGTATGCAAAGTGACCAGCTAATACAAATTCCTGCCATTTTGACCTCTCAGAGTGCTGGTTTGTAAGCTGGAATTTTGAAGTATATAATCCCTTTTTCTGTGTAATTGTTTTTGTCTGGATATTCTTATTGCAGCAACAGGAAAGGAAAGTAAACTAAAACATCTGGCAACTAGGGTGCTGATTTTCAAAACTCAGACTAAATCGTGAAGCTTATTGCCTTCATTCTAGACCACAACGGAGAGCTGCCTTCTGACTGAGAAAGCAACAACTCTGGGCTTCGTGTCTGGCACTCCATGAAGATGGATCATAAGCTAATAAGGAAGTAGATCGACCCAGCCAGTGAGTCATTTATATAGATAGATGAATTGCCTTTAAATCTCTACCCACAGCAATGGAGTGTGAGATTTAGTTGTCCAGAAGAGTCTTTACTGACATAAGGATGGATTCTATAACTTTCATAACCCATGAAGCATGAAGCTCTGCTCTCTCTCTTGTTCCTCCCATTTTCTCCCCACCCCACTCCACCTCCTCTCTCTCTCTCTCTCTCTCTCTCTCTCTCTCTCTCTCTCTCTCTCCCTCTGTGTGTGTGCGTGTCTGTGTATGCATCTGTCTGTCGGTCTGTTTCCACTGATACAGGAAAAAAAGCATTGTTCAAGATTTTCAAGAAATTCTATGCTGAAATAGGAACTATTTGAATAGAGACTAACAGGGCTTTGTACAGATGCAGAGTCTCAGTGTTGGAATTGAGCTGAGCTCCACAAAGGGGATAAAAGGAGTGTCCTGTGTTCCCTAGTCTCTGGCTGTCACTTAAGAAATTGTTTGACCTGAGGCAGTTCCCTTAATCTCTCCATTTCTCAATTGCCTCAAGCATGAAATAGAAATAATACCCTACACCTGCACTTTTAATCTCACAGGGACTATGAAAAGTATCACATAAGAACTTGTAAGAAAGCCTTCACCTTGAAGTGGTCTATAAATGCACAGGTTATGAGACTTCATGCCTCTCACAGTTCACTGTATCCTTCTGCTTACTTTCATCCTCCTCATAAACTCAGTGAGAGAATCCATCCTTAGAGCAGTTTTCCCATCTAATAATAATTAACACTGCCACCACATGACAAAGTCTATATTTTGTGATCTTTCACATTTCTGATAGATGGAAGATGTCATTAGACTTGACTAAACTCTGGTGAACTTATTTCATTGACTAAGTGCAACCCAAGGACTCAAAGATCACAGGAGGGCTGTCGCCTTGATCTTTGCAGAGCCATTCTGCTTCCTTTGATAACACTTGTCACGGTATTATACACTTGTTTACTGAACTTGGTAATGTGCTTGGTTGATCTACCTTACTTGTCTTCTGCTTCCTATGCTCTGTCCTTCTTTAGCTAATTTCAAACTGTAGAACTGAACCACATATGTAGTAAGTACACTTAGGGTAAAATGGCTGCTGAACTAGAAAATGGGCTCAAACTGTATTTATATGGAAAGTTATTTTTAAGAGGTTAAGATGGGGATGAGCCTGGAGCTGGAGAGATTGCTTAAGGCTCACTTCTCTTGGAAACAACTGGAATTCCTTTGCCAGGACCCACACAATCACCTGAAACTCCAGCTCCAAAGGACCAACTGTCTTAACTTGACTTACATGAATGCTTATACACACATGGCATATACTTACAATGACACACACATACACATAAACAAAAATAAAACAAGTAGGTTCCATAGACATGTAGATAGATTGGTGGAGACATAAATAGATGGACGGACGGATGGATGGATGGATGAATGGATGGATGGATGGATGGGTGGATGGATGGATGGATGGATGGGTGGGTGAGTGGGTGGATGGGTGGATGGATGGATGGATGGATGAATGGATGGATGGATGGATGGGTGGATGGGTGGATGGATGGATGGGTGGATGGATGGATGGATGAATGGATGGATGGATGGGTGGATGGATACATAGATGGATAGAGAGAAATAGAGATTGATAGATGATATTAAGATACAGACAGACATATACATGCATACATACATACATACATACACATACATTATGTTTCAAAATAATTTTCAAAAATAGGAGTAGCTAAAGAATATGAAATCATTAATTTGGAAAAGAAGACATGGGAGGAGTTAGAGGTAGACAGGAAAGACTGGGAGTGAAACACATGCCTTGCTCATGTATGACCTTCCCAACATTAAAAAAAGTTACATGAAATATGCTGCAATTTCCTTAGAAAGCACAAAATTTTCTCCAGTTTTTCTATGCAAGTTATTCTATGATTGATACTAAAAGCATGATTCTCCAATAGAGAATATCTTATGTGTCTTATTTTAACTGTATTTTAGCATCTTTTATAGCCAATTTTTCTAGTGTTTTCACTTTTCAAGGCAAAAATAACACCTTAAACTTTCAGGTTCACTTTAGATTTGTATGGATTCTTGACAGATTCTTTCATATAGTGTTTCTGTTTGAGAATAGTATGTTTACTTTAACTTTCAAAATACCATGGCATTCATATTCAAATTTAAATAAAAACGAACTCAAGATTGCATCAAAAATTTAAAGCTAAGAGAACAGGTATACCACTTATCTTTGATAGGTTTAATGTGGCAAAATTGGCCTATTCTGGTATAGTATTTATGTTCTCTCCTGGGAACCTTCACTCCATTAAGAAGAAAGAAGACTAAAATTTGTGTCAGACAGTAACACTCTCTATTCTCCTAATCATTTGCTTATTGGAATCCAATTTGAGTCTCTTTAATAGTGTCTACCAAAGATCCATGGGAAACAATGTCCACTCTATCTAACAGGAACAGAGTAGCTAAAATCTGTCATGGAAGATTTTAACTGACCATAAATGTGGCTTTGGAGGTTCAGGGTGTTTTGTTACCCTCCTGCCTACCAATCAGCAAACAGCTTGGGGCATCATTCATTAAGTCTTCCTCCACTCGAACTGTCTTTGTATAATATCCCATAGCTGTATTACTAAGATACAAATGAACAGACATCTTGAGTTTCTTTTGTTAAGTCTAAGAATACTTTTTGTACTTCAGAAACAGGGCCCAGAAAGCCCTGAGCAGGTTAGCATGTGAATGCTCCCTTCCTGAGGATTAGCTTTCATAGTACCAGAAGTCACCATGTAAGCTTCTACATGAGGAAGGAAATCAATAGTCTTACCCAGTTTTGACACCTGTAAACCACATTAATGAATGGCATGGTATGATTACTCTAAGTCTGTAGTAGTAGCATATCTATTTTGGAGTAACCAAAAACTCTTTAATTGGATGTACCCACTCAACAAGAGGGAAAATATACCTGGTACTGAGAACCTAGCTGTACTGGTTAGTGTTATGACTTCTTGACAGAAGATAGTGTCATCAATTGAGAAAATGCCTCCATAAGATTTAGTTGTAGGGCATTTTCTTAATTATTAGTTGATGCAGAGGACCAGACCCAAATGTGGGCAATGCCATCCCTGGGATGGTGGTTCTGGCTTCTATAAGAAAGTAAGTGAATCAAGATATGATGAGCAATCCAGTAAGCAGCACCCATCCGTGGCTTCTGCATCAGCTCCTACTCCCAGGTCCCTGCCCTCTTTGAGCTTCTATCTTGACATCCTTTGATGATGTACTGTGATTTGGAATTGTAAGCTAACCTTTCTATCCAGCTTGCTTTAGTCATAGTATTTCATCACAGCAATACTTACCCTTACTAAGACACTAGCTAACTGCTCAGTGCTGTTGAAATCATGATTATTGGAGAAGAATCTAAAACCATTAATTCACTAAGCTAACATCATCTCTAACAACAACCTATAAACTTTTGTCATTATACTCACAGATAATTGTAGCTTTCACATCTGACAAAGTAAACTTCTCTTTGCAATAGAAATAATACTACAGAAAACCATAGCCAATCAAAATGCAGAGTTGGAAAGCCTATTACGAATAGATGAATCTGCAAAATGCTTTTCTTTCCTTTTTTATTAATCATTTTATTCATTTACACTTCAAATAATATCCCCTTTTCCAGTTACTCCGCCACAGAACCCCCATCTCATTCTCCTTTTCCTCCCCCCTTTGCCTCTATGAGGGTGCTCCTCTACTCACTCACCCACTCCTGCCTCACCGTTCTAGCATGCCCCTACATTGGAGCATCAAGCCTCCACAGGGCCAAGGGCCCTCCCTCCCATTGATGTCAGATAAGGCCATCCTCTGCTACATACGTATCTGGAGCCATCGATCCCTACACATATATTCCTTAGTTGGTGGTTTGGTTTCTGGAAGCTCTCGGTTGTCCAGTTAATTGATATTATTTTTCCTATGGGGTTGCAATCCCCTTAATTTCCTTAAGTCCTTCCTCTAACTCTTCCACTGGGGTTCCTGGGCTTAGTCCAGTGGTTGGCTGTGAGTATCTGCATCTGTGCTGGTCAGGTGCTGGTAGAACCTCTCAGGAAACAGCCATACCAGGCTCCTGTCAGCAATTTACACCTAAGGTTCAGGGAATATCATAGAAGACGAGGAGAAAGGCTGTAAGAGTCAGAGGTTAAGGAATTTGTTGTGAGATTGTGTCTTTTACAATTATCAGAATCTATTTCTGTAAAGTCTCATCAACATGATTGCCTGAGTGGAGGCTGAACAAGGGTGATGACAATAAATGTGCCAAACTGATTGTGAAAAGCCCATAAGGCCTTAACCCTACACAAAGAACTATAGGCAAATGATGACAGCTCAGAGCGGAAGACATTATCATTGCCAGGGAATAGCGCATCAATTAGTTGTCTAGTTCCTTATGGTAACCCCTGAAAACATACAAGTAACATTATATAGAACAAGTAGCTTCAAATATATATCAGACTTATGAAGCTCATTATTAATAAATGAATCTCAAAAACACATCTAAGGTTTGTGGAACATTGTAGAACATATACATATATATGCAAAAATAATTAATGAAAAAGGGCCAATATATTTGAAGGAGAGATGAGTATGCGAGGTTTTGGAGGGAGGAAAGGGAAGGGAGAAATGTTGTAATTATAGCAGTATCTCAAAAACATAATAAATAATACTTTTAAACCAAAGAAGAAAAAGAGAATTCAAAATTGTCATCTGCCACAGTACTAAAGTTTCAAACTATATTTAAACACAATGCTTCACACTTCTAATTTGTTCATTATCTTTTTTAACATGTCTGGTGTTTATATAAAGAATTCATTTGTAAAATTTACCATGGATTCATATCTTTGCTTTAAGTAGAAAGAATATTCTGAAAGAAAACTATCCAACTTTGGAATGCTGTATGTCTTCCATTCTTTCTAATTTGAGGAAACACTCCAATTTGATCAGAAATGAAAATAGAGAATACAATCAAAGCTCAAGACTTAAACACGAGGGTATTGATGGGAGTGTTCATTAGCACTGACAAGAGATCACCAGTTCTGATTACTCCTGAATTATGATGATCCAAATACGAATGAATTGCTAGCATACCACATTCATTTTCTTCCATTCTGTGAGCAAAGATATGGGTGATACACATTACTCTAAAGTTTTCTTTCACCCAATAGTGAAAGACGTTCTTGTATTGTTGATACTTACACCTCCATGAAATTCGCTCCAGCTCTGTATCTTCCAGTACTAAATGCTTTGCAAATACCTTCAAATTACATGCACACAAAATGCTGTTTCTTTAACAAAGTCTTGTCTAGAGATATTTTTCAGTATTTCTATTGTGTACTCTATCTCTTAAACTAAGCAAAATCTCAATCCTTGACCATTAGAATCATCAGAAGACAAAGAATTACTAAATGTAAAAGAAAGAAAAGAAAAAATTCTCAATACATTTAATTGAAGTGTGTGTGATAACTGGAATTCTTAAATATTTTAATTGATGAAAAATATTAAAATATGATGTTACCAGGTTTTATTTTCAGTTTCCATTAAGGTAGATAATAACAATCACCACTTCAGTACCATTTGGGACATTTTGTGTGCATAGAATATTGTAATCATCATATATTTAAACTGATTCTGTCATCTGCCTTTTATCTTTTTTCATATTCTTTAAAATTATTTCTAAACTCCTGAAACTTACAGAGTACTATCAAAAATAGCTTTTTCAATTTTTATATATTGAGGTTATGATATTCAAATATTATCTTCAACCTACTAAAGCTGTTTGACACCCAAAGGGAACACACACAGATCTTTTGTGACCTCCCTCTCAAATGGAAGCAGTGGATTGTGAACAACCTTAAAAGGCTAGCAAACAGAATTGAAAATTATTCTACCTTAAACAATGGCCCACTTCTTTCCCTTCAAAATAGGGAGTTAGCATCAACCACAAAAGATACCTAATAATGTTTGTTGTGCAATTTATAATATAGTGAAATACAAAAGAAGTTTATATAAAATAATGTATCATATAGTAAATTGTAAAATAATCAATAATTAAATATTGGATTGTAGCTATGAAAAAGTGAAGAAGAGATGCATCATTGCATGAGAGCAAAAGGTAGGAATTTGACTTTTACAGAATTGTTAAAGAAAACATGAAAGAATTCATCGTAGAAACAGTATAGAACAAGCAACCAATTTTGATCTAAATGACAGCAGCTGTGGTAAGTTTTTCTTTATCTAGGAACTGGGAACTCAGAAAAAAACTATTGTGGATAGGGAAGAAATGTAGATATGAATTTTGGGAGAGAAAAAAAAAGACATAGGCCTTCAGTTAGTACAATGTTGGCTAAGCCCTAGGGGTGTTTATAGCAAGAATTATAAGAGTTAGCTGAAAGGCATTTGCAGCAACACAGGAAGCGAATGAAATATGGAAAAGAGGAAAAGCTGTCATATGGTTAGGCTTTCTTCTTGGCTAGATCTAGCTATATAAGTAATGTAAGTAATAGTCAGCTAGAGTAAACAATTAGGTATGCACTCACCGGCTTCTTCTATGGTTTCTGAAGCAGGGAGATTTCTAGTTTGTATTACCATAGTAGTATAAAGGAACAAAACCAAAAGATGCTTAGAAGATAGTCATCATGACAAAGGAATGGAGAGCTAGTTCATAGTTTCCATGAAGAGGTCTGAAAAAGACTTGGGCTTCTGTTTAAGCTGTTATATTTGAGTTCTATTATCTGAGATAGAGGAGGAACCAAATTTGGGATTCATCACATGGGAGTAAAATAAAAATAATAATAACAGTATTGCAGAAGGTCAGTTAAACATAGGTTTTCAGGACTGGGTACGGTAATGATATGAAAGACCTAAAATCTCAGATAGGAGACTACTGTAGCAGATGGTATGCTGGAGCAAGCAGAAAGAAAAAGACTACCTATGTGTTAAAACTAATGAGAAGGCCACGTTTAGAAGTTAAATTAAAATGTAGCTATGATTTTCAAAATGGAAAGAGGAAAGAGAGACTTTTTAGACAAAATTTTATTAGAAATTAATCCTTGGTTTCCCCCAGGACTAGAATAATCTTTGGGATTCTAAAGTGCTCTATTGGACAATAGCCAATGTAAATTTTAGTAAGTTAAAATAAAGAATGTTTTAGGTTTAGAGAGTGATTAGAAGACCAGGACAGAGAAAATGTTGCCCAAGGTACAAAAGTCTCTTTCTGTGGCCTTAGTTTCCTCTTTCCTATGCTCCTTCCAGCGTCAGTCACCTGGAATACATGGTGGCTGTCTTACAAAAACCAGTAGGAATAGGAAAACTTTAAAACATGCTAACGTAAATCTGTTGTATATTCAGTCTATATCAAATATATCACCAATATATTTATTCTTAGTTTTTTATCCCTGAGAAACTTATAATAAGGTTTTTCTCTCCAATTATTTAAAAGGGGACCAAAAATTAAAGTAGCGGTTAAAAACCATTTGTGGATAAAGAGTAATAGCGACACCTGGTAAGTCTGACACTTGCTCTCCGGGCACAGGGTCAGGCTTAAGCTAAATGACATGGTGCGGAGGACAGCAGAAGTGGGAGACTGGAAGAAAGCGCTGCGTAAGACAAAGTCACGACACTGATTTTTAAAATCTGTAATCCTTACATCAGAATTACTTTTCTATGAGATAATAAATCTGCTTTTGTGGTTGTTTATCTGTCTTTCTCAAACTAGAATGATAGGTTCATGCCACCATATTAGCGGGACTCCTTACCCTCCTTCTGAGACCCAGGAAAATATCATTGCATATTCTATCTCTAAAACTTTTAATATTCCTCTGACTTTACTGCAAACATTTTGAGAATTTCATAGATGAGCACTGTATTTACATTCTTTACAATCCTCCTATGGCCCAAACCACATGTGCCCCTCTACCACTGCTCAAATTAACGGCCTCGTCTTCTTTAATTACTGTACACACAGACATTATATATCCATTTCAAATATACATACAAACTGTTAAGCTCATAGTGTAGCTTTTTTTAAGCCATTTTAATTTGCAGCTTTCGAAAACATTTCCACGCATTATACTTATTATTTCCCCTCTTTTCTCTTAGTGATACCCCAAGCAACTGATCAATGTATAAATAAGAGTATAAATGGCTAAAATAAAATCATTTCGAGACTGTGCTTCAAATCATACACAACCTTCCTTTGATTTGCAAGAGAAGAATTAAACATTTATAGAAGACAAATTACAAATCCATGAACTCAGGAATTCAAAATAATTCAGTAAGTTTATTTAAGATAGCCTTGAACCACTGTGGTGAATTATTACAAAAAGCATGCATTTTAATGCCACATAGGAATTTACATATATGTCTATATCTATATTCTCTTGAGAAGAACATTATGAATTACTATTGTGAATTGCAGTGAATGTGTGTTTAAAATCTAGTATTACTACGTGTCTTTCTGTAACAGGAACAATGAAAATAGGCTTCACTGCACAATAGTAGGTTTTACCAAGCATCCAGTACAAAACTACATTCAAATAAAACAGACTTTAATGTGTGTTAGACTGTGATTTTAAAACTAATTAAGGACAGGAATGGTAGCACACACCTTTATTCCCAGCACTGGGGAAGCAGAGCAGGCAGATCTCTGTACGTTCAAGGCCAACCTATTCTATATACTAAGTTTCAGGACAAGTCAGGGCTCTGAAGGAAGAACCTATCTCAAAAACCTCAAATAAATAAGTAAGTCAATAAGCAAACAAAAACCAAACTAAGAAGTAATTTAATGATAACTAACAAACAAACAGAATAACTGAGCACAGAGATCTGCACAAGTAGAGAAGATGTAGAGGAAACAACTTTGAGGTGTCAGGATGAAACTACAGAAAATGTAAAGCAGTTTAGCCAGCTTTATAAATACCAAGTCACAGCACACTTAGAACTGTGACTATCTGCTACTCATTTTGAAGCTTTTAACCTTAAAGAATTGAAATTATATTATGCACCCTCCGCACTAGAAAATAAAGAATCCTCTAGTGGGTCTGCACTATAAAATATACTAAGTAACTAGTATTTAACCTCAGAATAAAGTACATTTAGGAGGATTTCTGCTGTTATATAAGTACTTATACAATAATCTTGATTTTGCTTGTAGGCTCACAAAGCATGGAGTAGTCTTTTATATGAAATTAGGTCACTCCTTTGTTCAATGATTCCCGAAATCCACTTGGTTTAACTAATCAAGCAAGCAAGCAAACAAACAAAGAAACCAAAGCTTAATTACCTAAACTCCCTAGCCAACCACACAAAGGGTTTTTGGTTTAAGTGCACCATAGTTTCCTTATAGCAGATTCTACAAGCACCCCCATTTTATCATGTTCTGTATGAATACAAAGACAGTAAAAAGATTTAAGGAACCAGAGTTTAGAGTCCCTCCAGGTCCTCCTTGTTATCCTCCCCCTAAGGCCTTTAATATCCCCTCCTACTCTCCAGTTGATAGCTTTTTGGGCTTTTTGCTTAGTATTGTTACACATATGTTACATAAGTAAGCATGTGTATGCACAAATATATAAATACAATCTGCTGAGTGCACTTTTGTCATTTGCTTGTATAAGGTTTTAGGGCTAGTCACTCTATATTGTACATTCAGTAAGAAAGCTCACCCATTGGAGAGGCTAATTTTCCTTTTCCCAGCAGTCACTATTGCCTGTAGGTCTTCGCCTTGGAGTGGGACCCTGCAAAGCTTTCTTCTTTCGTGTTAATATGTCCATTGGTATGGCAATTGTTCCAGTATTGCTTATGCATCCATATCTATGAGATCCTGTTGTAAATCAGACTTCCTTCTATTCTGGTTCCTACTATCTTCACACTCCCTCTTTCACGATGTCTTCTGAGCCATAGATGCAGGGGCTTTGGTGTAGATGTATCCATTGAGCATGTGCTTCCCATGATTTACTGATCTCTGCACTGTGTCCAGTTGTGGTTTTTCTGTGATGGTCCCCGTTTACTCTTTAATAATGAGTGGAAGCAACACTTACTGTGGATATAAGGGTAAGATTCAGAGTTAGTAAGGAATTACGAAGGTCTAGCAAAAATAAAAAATAAAAAACTAGTAGGTTCTTTTCTAACACCTATGACCCCATTAGCTCCAGGAAGCTGGCTAGGTTTACATTACCAGACATAGTTTTCCTTCTGTTGAGTAGGATTTCAGTTCAATTGACAATGGTTGGTTACCACTAACATGCTTCACATATTACACCTTTCTTGATATCTTGCCATTAGGTCATTATTGTGGTTCATAGATGTTGCAGCTGGGTAGAACTATTAACTGCTTCCTTTCCTTGGCATCTGTATAGTATTTTCTGGTACCATGAAGGCTGGGCAATAGGAAAGAGACATTCATTTCAAATCCAACTCAAATCATTTGAGTCTTGAGTCCTGACTGTGTGATATCTTCAACAGTAGGGTCCCAACTTCATGAAATCATTTGGAGATATACATATATATGTCAACATCAACATGATGGTTTTGTCTTATCTTGTTGTATTTTTATTTTGTTATACTTTGTTGTTGTCTCTTAGAAGCCTATTCTTTTCCAAAGAGAAACAGAAAGGGAGTTCATCCAGATGAGAGGAAAGTAAGGAGGAACTGGGAGGCATAGAGGGAGAAGAAACTCTCATCAAAATGTATGAGAAAATAATCTATTCTAATAAAAGGGAAAATGATATGATTCCTTAATGCTTTACCAAACAGCCCTGTTACTGATTCAAAATAATTCCTAAAATATGAGAAGTGGTTAGAATTTAGATATTTATTTAATTATTATTGAATATTTACCTTTATATAGTTATATACAGTCTGTGGGATATTCTGAAACTATTTCATCAAAATGTGTGAAATTTCCAGGAAATAGTAGATAAATAATATTTGGTTCAACTGCAAGGTCAAATAAAAAGTTGTGAAAATTGAACCTCATATCTGATCCGTAAGCTTGTGGAAAATGAACTGTGTTGGTCACACACTTACATTTTGATAAGTATATTATTACTAAATTAAAAATAAAAATGATTGTTATTATATTACTAGTTACTAAAATTGAGTTACTAGTTACAAAAATATAACAATCTTGCTTCATTCCTCATATAAAATATAAGGGATTTCATGAGGAAAAGAGCCCAGGGAAAGGCACAAGAATCACAATCATTTGCACACTTAAGAATTCCATAAAAACACAAAACTGGAAGCCACACTATATATACAAAAGATCTGTAGGGTAAAAATACAGAAAAATGAAATATATGGTTTTGTAATTAATTTTGAAACACTTAGCAATTGCACACAGTATAAACTGCGTGTAATGATCAATGTAGCAGTGAGATGTGTATTCTGAAAGACAGCCCTCAAAATAAATATATGCACTTAAAACACACACATACTTTTGTATTCTTGTTTGTAAGTTTACTTACAAACATTAAATGTTACTGAAATGCACTATTTTAATCTTGACTTGCTATCCTTTTAGTAAAAAACAAGGCTAGACTAGTTTCCCTAAACTGGGAAGCAAACATAGCAGAGAATAACACCATGCATCCTTTTAAATTAAATGTGTATTTTCTATAGGCCAAGGAAAGCCTCTGGATTACTTCTAGTGTTATGTAACAAAAACCCTATGATCATGAGAAAATAATTTCTTACTTAGCAATAAAGTATAAGCATTATGTAAGCAGATTATCAACTGATTGGATGTAACTTTTTGAAGATTCCCTGTCCTAATTAGACCTCTCATTGGCAGTGCATGAAACACTTGATGGTCTGTGTTCTGAACCCACCTCTGTGGACATTCATAACCTAGTTAGACCCATGGAAGGCAAGCAGAAGTGCCAGGAAATGGACACTTTCTAGAAGCAACATACAACTGACTGATAACAGCTTGAGTATTATGTACCTTTAATCTCTTGTCTCTCTGAGGTATATTTTCATGAATTATCAGAAGTCACAGCAAGATTGAGGTTGATTTTCACAAAAGGAATTGGTTTCATCTACATTTTCCAATAGATTTCTTCTCTTCCCTATCCCCTTTTCCATTCCTATTTTTGAACAAGTCTTAGGAAAAAATATTATTTGTACTCCTATGTATCTCAATGTCTATTTCTTAGAGAAGCCAGCCTAAAAAGGTATCACATAATTTGGGTGAGAAGGAAATCACAATTTCAAAGTTTAAAAAACGATCTTTAAATGGTCCCATTTTCAAAATAGTGACACCGTGAAGAGAGAAAAAAAAGAGGAAAAAGATTAAGGAATGGGGATTGGGGTACGACAGCATTTGAGTGAAATTGAGCAAAAAATAAATTTCAGCCGAATATCAGAAAAATTGTTATGATGAGCAAGTTCTTTAGACAAAAAAAAAGGAAAGAAAAGAAAATATGCTTGGCACAGTGGTAGAAGTCTATTGCTTGAGGCATTTAACTGTAGATGCAACAATATGTTGTAAATATAAGAATGCCAAATGGCAGTGGATAGACATGATAACCTAATAGGAGTTTTCTGGCTCTAATATCTATGATTGTGTGATTTGATTCAAATACAGCCGTTTACTGTATCTCGAGTGTGTAATACACTTCAATTGTGAAGTGCTACAATTTCAATACTAATACATTTGAAGTGACAGACATGTCCCCTTAGTACCTTGTAGAGTTTGAAATGCAACAGAAAGCATATGGTCCTTTCATAGAATGTATTCCTAATTCTCCATTAGGCAGACTATAATAGCTATAAACAGTTAAGGTTCATTAGCAAGATAGTGTCACACCCTCGAAGAGCCGAGAGATACTATTTCAGAATGAATTAAAGAACCTGCTTCATGGTAGTTTTACAAACAATGCTGGTCTGTACTGACACTGGTCAGCACTAGACGCCGATCACAAGACACGCAGCTCATTGCACTGTCACGGGAAGTCTGTCTCTATCAGCATCAAAACCACTGAGCTGAGAAATCGACAGTGTCTAAATGATGTTGGGAGCCTCGCTCTTATGTCTCTATTTATTGATACAACAGATGTGGCTAACCTCGGATGTGTGCCAGACGTTTTGTCAGTCCATTTACAAAGAGTAAGTTTCCTAGTAGTCATTCCTCTGATCCAGGGCATGCGACATATTCCCATCTGCTGTCAGCTATGAAATGTAATTCAGTAATTCATGACTTACTGGTTCCTATTTGATTACTAGTTAAAACACACAGGCATAAAGGGGAAATCGCAAGTACCTTTCCTTTTTGAAGTCTGTATATACATATATATATATATATGCTTATTTATTGGCTGAAAAATGGTAGTCTTTAATCTCAGCACTCAAAGACTCAAAGAAACAAAGAGATACCTCTGCAAGTTTGAGGCCAGCATGGTCTTCCTAGGGAGATCCAGGACAGCAAAGAGTACATATTGAGACACAGAGAGACAAACAGACAGACAGACAGACAGACACATAGACACACAGACACAAACACTCAATCTTAAAGATTTATTTATGTATTTTATATGTATGTGTACCTGAGTCTCTGTGTGTGCACCATTTCCATGTAGGTGACAGCAGAGGCTAGAAGGACCTTTGACCCCTATGGAAGTGTAGATAGAGGTGGTTGGTAGCTGTCTGATATAAGTGTTGAGGGCTGAACACTAGTCCTCTGCAAGAACAATAGCTTACTCTTAACTACTGAAACATATCTCCAGCTACACCAAAGAACTTCCTTATTAAAGTTACACACACACACACACACACACACACACACACAGAGAGAGAGAGAGAGATATGAAGGCACTCAAACACAGACACACAGCACACACACACACACACACACACACACACATATATATATATATACACACATGTATACACATGCACATATTTATATATATTACATATAAAGGTACATGGGCATATGTGGATGTGTCTGTGTGTGCTCTGCTACATGTGTACAAAGGAGAAATTGTAGGAATCAGTTCTTTCTTTCTACCATGTGTCCCAAGTGATCAACTCAGTTCATCAGGTGTAACAGCAATAGTACCTGTACAGCTCCAAAGTACCTGTAAAACTGAGAAAGCATGAGAAAGTATAACAGTGATTTTTTTCACTTTCCTGTCATAGCAAACCTGGGTGGGATTTACGTGCCTCAATTAATACATTTGTTAACCAGAAGATGGCATAGCCATTTCAGGAGATCCATAAAAGTTCATGAGCCTTAACTTGTAAATGCCAGAACATCTATTCATTCAGTCCTGAGCCAATATCCAAGAACTCTTACCAACTTGAGGTTTCCATACTCTGACCATAATGACAAAAAAGAGACAAATTAAGGTACTGTGCTAGCAATTCAATCCCACCTAGAAACAAAGCTTATTTCACACTCACACAAGGCAGTGAAGAAACCTCCAGATCACTGTAGTTTTCATGTTCCAAGCCTTTGACTATAATATACATGGTAGAAATGAAACAAAAAAATCCATCATTATTAAGTCTTTCTGGGTTTCTGGATGAAAGACAGAGGGGAAAAGGGAAAAGCAGAGGCCAGAAAGAACAAAACAGAACACAAGAAAGCATAAGAACAGAGAAAGAAAAGAATGAAATGAAGGTATAAGAGAAGGAAAAGGAGGGAAAAGAGAGAGAAGGATTAAGGAACAGAAGAAAGAATAAACTGTAGAGGCCTCTCAAGATAGGAATTTTCATGATCTGTCAAGAAATTCTACTGTTACTTTTCAATCTTACTTTCCTCAGGAGGAATCGTTCAACTGTAGTGAAGATACGTATGTTAATTGAATATTTTTATTAATTATTTGTGTTTTGATCACATTCATCTCCAACACTCCTTTTAATACCTTCCCGATCAGCTCCCAACTCCTTAGCCCCCTCTGATGTCCTGTCTTCTTTTCTCCATGCTATTATCTAATAATCCATTGACTCTGGTTTCTGATGTCTATATATTTATAGGTGTAGTACCATCCACTGGAGCATGGTCAACCTAAAGAGGGACAGACTCTTAAAGATAACTGGTTCTTTCTCCCTCAGACGTCACCAACTTTGTATAACTCCTCTATCCAAAATGAAGTTCCTGATCCTCTTCCTACAACAGGATAGAATGTAAACTGGCTTGGTTTGATGCAGCTAATCACAGCTGAGGTACATTTATGAGTTCACTGGTCCTACAAGATCCAAAGGAAATGGTTTTCATTGCTTCTCGATGGCCTCTGACTTACACAGTCTTTCTATTACCTCTTCCATGGTAGTCCCTGAACTATAGGGAGGTGGGGTAATACAGATGTGGCTGAGCATTCTTTGATCCCTTTTACTCTAGACTTTGACTAAGTAGAAGTTCCTTCAAAAATGTGAACAAGAGGAAGAACTTTCTTTCATTTATCATCTATATTTAATAATCTTGGCTAACTAAGAAGTATGGGGGAAAAAGTAGAAAATCAAAACTTAAGGGGAACAATAACTAAAAGTACAAGCACAAAGGATGTCCACACTAAAAAGAACTGTGGCTGGAGCACAGGAACATGACACTCTTCATACCATCACAACGTGGAGGAGAACATACATAACATCTGAGTGGAAAGGGAACACGGGGGACAGGGCGCAGAGTGAAAGAAGATGAGGGGGGAGGGCAGGAAGATGATCAAGACAAGCATACCAAAGCAAAGTAGGTATAGAAATGCTAGGCAAACCTCCTACTTTAAAAAATAAAGTATGTAATAAAAGAAAAAAGTGAAAATATTCCCTGTTGTGAACAAGCCATTTAGTGTTGGGGAGTTTTACATCTGGATACAACGTGTTTGGATCAAATGCACCCCCTATTCCCTTCCTTCCACTCCCTCTCCCTTTCCTTCACAGCATTGCTCTTCCAACTTAATGAATTTTCTTTAAACATTTACTTTATTTTTTGGTTTTTGAGAATTTTATACATGAGTGTCTTATTTACATCATTTCTACCACATATTCTCTCCTCTACAATTCCTCCAGTGTCTGCTATGCTATTCCTTCTCAACTGTGTGACCTCATCTTCTTTAATTATTTTGACACACATAAACACACACACATACACACACACACCACACACACACTACATGTATGTGTGCATTAATAAATACAGACTCCTGAGTTCACTTAGTCTTACTCATTTGTATATTGTAGAGAAATGACCACTTGGAATTGAATAACTTGTCAGATGGCTCATCCCTGTGGAAGACTGATTAATTCTCTCCCTGTTAACAGACATTAATTTCCTGGGGCTTTTCATCTAGGAGTGGGTCTTTTGAAGATTTTCACATTGTGGGTCTCTATATCAATCACCATCTGTTGAAACAGGAGTTTCTTTGGTGAGAGTTGAGAGACAATATTGTATATTTGGGCGTAACAATAAGAATCTGGGGACCTAGGGATACCTTATCCATTTAGCGGCGTTAGGACGCCCCCTTCCCCATGTCCTAGAGCCTATCCAGCCATGTTGATTTTTGGCCCAGTGAATAATAACAGGTGTGCATTAAACTTGAGGAGTGGTCTTAAATCTTAATATAACATGTTGCTTGTCACTTGCATGTGACTCATCTTAGGGACAAATAGGTGCCCAACCAGATTTCTTATAAGCTACTAAGATGAGTTTATATTAAAATTATATTTTATCTTAAAGGTAATTGAGAGGCTGCTGAGATAGCTCAGTGTAAGAGGTTGTATTACTCTTTCAGAGGACTCAAGTTTCATGTCCAGTACCCACATCAGGTGGCTTACAATTATCTTTTTTTTCCTTGTACCAATTTTATTTTTAACTATTTAATTCTATCCATCAGTTGATGAACAGATTTATCCTTGATTAATTTACTTTTCCCTTAGTTTATTTATTTATTAACTTTGCACCCCAATCAGAGCCCCTGACTCCTCCAAGTACACCCCTTATAGGTCCCCTCCCCCATCCCTTCCTCTCTAAGAAGGGGGCAGTCCCCCTTGGGTACCAACCCACCCTAGCACCTCAAGTCAACTATAGGACTAGGCACATCCTCTTCCACTGATATCAGACAAGACAGCACAGCTAGGAACAGGAACAGGAGCCAAATACAGGCAACAGAGTCAGAGTAAGTCACCATTCCAGTTGTTGGGGGAGTCCCATGAAGACCAAGATTCAATGTGTGGCTGGGGTGGGAGACGAAGGTCTAGTCCTCGTATATTCTATGGTTGGTGATTAGGTCTTTGGGAATCCCCAAGGGTCCAGGTGAGTTAATTCTGTTGGTCTTCTTGTGGAGTCCCTATTCTCTTCAGGTTCCTCAGTCCTTCTTCCAACTCATCCACAAGATTTCTCAAGCTCTGTGTAATGTTTGGCTGTGGGTGTCTATATCTGTTTAAATCAGCTGCTGGGTGGAGCTTCTCAGAGGACAGTTATGCTAGACACCTGTCTGCAACCATAACAGAGTATCATTAGTACTGTCAGGGATTGGTTCTTGCCCGTGGGATGGGTCTCAGGTTGGGCCAGTCATTGGTTAGCCATTCCCTTTGCTTTGTTTCTGCTCCATCTTTTTGTATCTCCAATTAAAAAAAAAAATTCAATGATTCTGGCCTCTATGAGTACCTACACTTAAAAGTATATACCAACACACACACACACACACAGAAAGAGAGAGAGAGAGAGAGAGAGAGAGAGAGGAGAGAGAGAGGAAGAGGAGGAAAAGGGGGTGGGGGGGAGGAGGTGGGGGAGGAGGAGGAGGAGGAGGAGGAGGAGGAGGAGAGGAGGAGGAGGGGTTCTAAAATTTTTTTATATAAATAGAAAGCATTTGAGAACCAAAGAGCTAAACTCTGAGCAGTCTGTCAATTTTATTTTTTATCTCATATAGTATGGGAGCCGAGTTGTCCCAGTAAACTACAGAAACCTTCCAAAGCACATGAATCCGTGCTTAGTTTCATGTAAATTAAGGTGTATTTTCCTGAATATTTCAGATTCTATCTCTTGCCCCTCCCAATTCTGGTTTTCCCACTTCTTCCATAAAAGTAATAAAGATATCTGTAAGTCTGTATGTAGAAATTGTTCACTTAGAGATTATTCAGTGCTAACATCCTCATGGTATAGAAACTACCAATAAAGTCCTGAAATGAAATGTTAGAAAGAAGAATGGATCTCAGAACTGGACAGGTAATTTCGATCACTTTAAAGACAAGCAGTGTTAGGTCTCCACACAATCGGTTTCCCTGTGAATTATGTGGTTTCAATTTATTAATATTTTGGAACATTTCCTCTCCCTATGGGGTTACTATCTTTCATTTTCTATCTTGATCTTGATCCTATGATTCTATTTTCTGGGATTCTTTACCTCTTTATGACACAAACCAGTTTTTCTCATTCCATGGTTAATACTCACATTACTCTTTCCCATATCCCTCTGACCTTCTATCAAGTTTTGCCCCTTCCATTAAACATTGATAAGTCCTACTTTTCATAAAAAAAATTACTGACAGAATGTTTTGCTATTATTTTATATAAAATGCCATAGATGTGAATTTATCCCCTACATACACTGTAAAATACTTTTAATCTCCACATATAGTTCATTTTCTCATTGATTATTTCAAGTTACTGGGTCATTTATAATGATATAGTTGTTTTCTTATAAAAATTTAAATCCCCTCAAAGGAAGAATTACACACATTTCTACGTGTTCTTCACTCAGCTCCAAAATTCCTTAACATTTGGCCAAACAGCTAACATTTCTGAAATTTAAAAAGTAATTATTGTCAGTCACTATTACTGACTTTTTTTGATATCAGGATATACTTTTGAAAAGCAAAACTACAATTCTATAATTCTCAAAATAATGTTTAACAAAACCCACTTGATAAACATAAAAGTAAAATAATTTACATTTGCCTTAACATATAAGTAAAATATAATTTAAAATGTTTGATAAATTAAATTTTAATTTAGATAAAATAATAAATATATTAAGTATCATTTCCATGTTTTACACAACTCTCTTTCTAAATGGTCTATTTTGTATTTAATTTCAACTGATAGATGCTTTAAACATACCTAATTCTCAGAAAAAGCATTTAAATATGTTTTTTTAAGATTTTTATGTCTATGTGTACATATGAATGCATGCACATGTACATGTGAGTGCCCACAGAAGCCAGGAAAGAACACTGAATCTGTTGGATCTGTAGTTACAGGAAGTCCTGTGGCCCCTGGTGTGGGTGTTCTTATTTTCTCAAGAACAATAAACACTCTAAATCACTCAGCCTCTTAAATGCATATTTTAGTGGCATTTTAAAAAGAAACATAAAATTTAGACTTTCTAAGATAATAGTTTCCGAAGGAGTGATGTCAAGGATTTGAAGTATTACCTAACACAGTGTATGTCTGTACATTAATGATAATCCCTGTCCTCTGTGTGTTCAGGATGTTTAGTAGTATGGAGGTAAGATTTTATATATATAAAGCTACATTTTAAAGTTAAATGCATAGCGCAGTCAGGTATCATAGAGCACAAACCTGTATCTCAAACCATCAAGAGACTGAGGCAAGACCACTACCTAACGATCTAAGCCTGGACCACAGTGTAAGGCTTTGTCTCAAGAAAAAAAAAGGAAAAGAAATTTTGCTGAAAGTAAACATTATTTCTTCTCAGATGTATTCATTTCTCTGCCTCCAGTCATATTTTAGTATGAAATAAATGGTGAATGGGCATAAACAGCCATCAACAAATCAAAATTCTGTAAGATATTTTTGTCACAAAAGCAAATGGGCCAAGAACACATGAGTCTGGAAGAGACTTTGGTACATACGGGATGGCCTGTGAACTTCATTCTCTTTAAGAAATTCTTTCCTCAGACACTAAGTAGTAGCATGCGTTTGCAAACTAGGGACCTCCCTAATTCCAGTGCAGAGCCTTACAAAGGATTGTATGAATGTTTTAAACTTTTCAGGCGGCATAGAGATTTTAGAGCAGAGACCTTTTACTCAGGCTTCCTCTGAACAAAGTAACTTCACATTAGCTAATGGTTTATTAAACAGGACAAAATATTGCATAGAAGTTTAGGATAGAAAATGACTCCTTCCTATGGAAGTCAACATGGTGGCAAGGTTCATAACAGCAATTAACTTCAATAAAAATTTACCACATTATCGAGGTAGCATTGTATAAAATGTTATGTCAATAGTGTTAAATCATCCATTCATTGCTCAAATTGTTGGTCTTAGTGTTATATG
The DNA here is from genome assembly GCF_004785775.1 of Grammomys surdaster. Lineage (NCBI taxonomy): Eukaryota > Metazoa > Chordata > Mammalia > Rodentia > Muridae > Grammomys > Grammomys surdaster. The sequence goes on from NW_021604578.1 coordinate 4,018,218, forward strand.
AGTATAGTGCCACTGGACCTATAACCATATATAACCTAACCTGACCGGGAATTACATTAGGAATACTATTAGGAAGAGTAACTTGTTGCTTTTTGTCTAAGAAAAATGACATAGGAAGGAAAAAATCTCTGTGTAATGTTCCTTGTTTTAGCTTTGTCCCTTTAGGATTAAGCACCCCCTTTAAAATTAGAGAAATATCTCTTTCTGACAGTAGAAAACAAAGGAACTAAGAGTTATCTTTTCTTACATCAAGTCAGTGAACACAGAGAAGAATAACTTGGCAGGTTGCTTTAAATTTTTGAAAATAATCTAAACATGTGACACTATATCCAAAGTTAAGTGTAGTCCTCACTCCTCAACAAGGTAACTTCTCTTTGAAACAGTTGGAGAGACCATTATAGAACAGCTAGTCAAAGTGCAAGGCTGTAGACCCTGATACCAAAGGATACATCTATAAAACACTCCCATACTTTAGGTTCATACTTTAGGAACTTTGTGGAAGAGAGGCCAGAAAGATTGTATGAGCCAGAGGATCCAGAAGTTTGATGTGAGACTGTGTCTCCTAGCAATGTTAGAAGCAACAGAAAATAGAGTCTCACCAACGGGAGCGTGTAAAAAGGAACTGAACAAAGACAGCAACAGTGGACATGCCAAAATGAATGAAAGAGGCCCAACATGTCTCAAACATATACAAAGGACCAAAGGCAGCTAAAGACTGCTGATCTTGGGAGAAATAGCCTTCTCCATAGAAGACACATCAATTGGATATCTGATACCAAACAGCAAAAATAAGCACTGAAAACATGCATGTGTGTAACTTTACACAGACTAAGCAAGGAATGTGTACGTGTGTGTGTGTGTGTGTGTGTGTGTGTGTGTGTGTTGTGTAAGAGCATTATTGAGCTAAAAAATAATGAATAAGAGGGAATAGGGCAAGCTCTGGTGGGAACATGGGAAGGGAGAAATGACATAATCATATTGGAAATGTCAAAAGGAAAAGAAAAAACAAACAAAAAGTATCTTGAAATAAAAGAGAAAGAGAAGAATTAGAGAGCATTGGTCCTGGAAGGACCTCCCCGTGCACTGTCTACTTCCACCAATTTCTCAACCAGAGCAAATCAGTTTATCTTTCTTATGATAGCAATACTTTTCAAGATGCTAAGCTGCATGGATTAGCCATGTCGTTTACATTATTGCACACTATGTTTCTTATTTCCACAGAGATAGTAAACTAATATTCTAGGCCAACAGTATCAAACTATGATCTAGTCTTTGAGAGCATTATTTAGACCATAATATCAAAATTGTTTTATAATACTACTAGAAGAATATGTCTTTTCTCACATGTGTGCAGTGGAATAGTTTCTATAAACTGAAACATGTGTCAATATGTAGCAGCCATTACTAAATTAGTTCTTAAAGAAATTTGTAGACACTCAAAAATTAATTTTCTGTTTTGAGAACCTAGTTATTTTATAGACATGGGCTATGTTATTATGTACTAATATATTTTGATACTTACTGAATCAATAAGTTATTATTTCATTCTAATTTCTAAAGAGATATATTGTATCAGTTAATGAGTTAAAAAGTTATCTGGGAGTCTTGAATATAAACAAAATTAAGACTGAAGACTTGAAAAATTCATATACTTATCAGCTATATGAAAAACATTATTTGTTATGTGGAGAACTAAATAAATAGGGAGGTTTCTTGAAACAGAAAATACAATGAAATACCAGGATTTCCTAAGTTATCAAATAAGAGCAGATAAATTTTGGCCTCTGTTTTGTTTTGTTTTTTTGTTTGTTTTTGTTGTTCTGATTTTCTAAAAGACTTATGTCTCAAAGGATGTCTTCTCTTAATCCACAACTACACCCAGCATGTAGAAAGGTAAGTGTTCTTTTCAGGTACCACCCACATCTACTTTCCTTCTAACCGATGACTTCCTTACATCAGAAGACTAAGAGACTGAAATTTTCCAAGTACATAAAACACACTGAGAACCACATTGCCCCAACTCTCTTTCATCCAACAGTCATAATGAATTGTTTAATTGACTATGTCACTGTAAAATGAAGTGAAAATGGTATTTGTTGTTCTGTTAGAGGAAAAGTAGATAGAGAATAATTTTTTCTGAAAACTGTGAATATAAATGTATTCCTGGATAGAGGAGATGTTGTAAAATTTCTTCCTGACATGGAACAAGAACAACACTGTAAGAAGGCTTTGTATATAAAAATACAGCTATTTTACATTTTATCGCGCATTTACTTTGTTGCATAAAATATATGAATGGAGAGATTATTGTTTATTAAATGAATGTAATGTAACATGTGAATTTTTTTAAATTTTAAGCCTAATCCCTACACAAAGAACTACAGGCAACAAAGGAATGCTGTGAACGGGAGAAATTGTCTTCCTCAAGAAAGCATACCAACTGGTTATCCAAAATCAAATAGTCATTCCTGAAAACATATACAAGTAAAATTATACAGACTGAGTGAGCAACAGGTTATATTTAGAAATGAGTGACTGTGTGTGTGTGTGTGTGTGTGTGTGTGTAGTAGTAGTAGTAGTAGTAGTAGAAAAAGGAAAGATCAACTATTTGATATTGATTACTTGATTGACTGATTGATTTAGTGATGTACCTAAAATATTACTTGTACTGCCTATTTGCCAAGCATGACTTCCCTCCATGAGATACAGCTGCAATAACTGCTCATGGCCCTTAACAACCTGATGACTACTCTCAATGCTTCTATACAGTCTTGCTGGCTTGTCTGCCCCACCTTGTGGTTTTAGAAAAAAGTGGATCCAGAATCAAAGCCTTTCATGAGTTATCTTGACTTTGGTTTAGTGGTTTCCTCTCTTCTACTTTCATTGGCATTGGAGTACTTATTGCAGAAAAGAGTCCCACAACACCAGCAAGTACAACTAACAGAAAAAGAGGCCATGAATTAAGAAGAAGACAGGGGAGGGTTCATGCAGGTGGGAAGGGTAGGAAGAAAATTACATAATTATATTATAGTCTCAAAGGGAAAAAATATCTTAAGGATGACATGATGGTACATGCCTTTAATCCCAGCACTCAGGAGGCAAAGGCAGGAGAATCTCATAATTCCAGAACACTTTGGTCTATACATTAAGCTCTAGGACTGCCAGGAATATTTACATAGAAAGTTCCATTCTTAAGTAAAATGATATATATTTCAGATACATATAGCTGACCTATAAATTACTAAATGTTTATTTAAAAGTAAAATGAGTGAATCTAAAATGTATAAAATCATTCGATAGAAGAATGATTTCACTATGTAGTTTTGCTTCTTCTAATATCCTGTGTGGTTAATGTACACATTTTCAGAAACTTTGTCCACATCCATCCAAACCAACTACACATATTTGAACTAGAAGAGGCAGAATCTGTCTGTCTATTTGGCTCATACTTTATAATTTACCTTTCAACTTGCATTTCTCTCTTTCAAGTACTTTGTGAGCATCTTTTCAGTTAACATAAATATTTAAATTATTTTGTTGAGAGTACTATAATTCCTTCCACACATGATGATGTAGTACTGTGCATATTTTTGTGGATTGATTTAATTTTCTAAAGATAAATTTCCAAATTAAATTGATTAGGTTTAATTCTTTTGCCTATGTAATATTATGTCATAGATGTAATACTACTAATAATAAGTCAATTCTCAGTGATCATAGCCATTTATATTTCCACCAGAATATGAAACCACTAATGTATCTGTTATTAGCCTACAAATGACATTCAAATAGGTATACATTTTTATTATTCAGAGTTTTACCTTTGAATTTTACTTTGTGTTGGGAGTAGAAGACATACACCCGTTCATTTTCACTTTTATAAGCCATTGATTGTTTTTTTTAATTATCTCTTACTATTCTTATTTTGTTTTTACTACTGTTTGGTTTTTTTGAGATGAGTATGTCTCTATAACTACTAATCTTTCTTGGGATTATTTATTAATTTCTTGCCACAATCTAGAACTTAAATGATGACAATTATTGCTTTCTTTTTAGTGATATTCTATCATCTGAATTTACTTAAAATTCTTACTGTATGTGTGCCTCATCAATTTTTCCTTTACCATATTTTCCGTATTTCTGGGCTGCTCAAAGAGCCACTGCATATGCAAAATTTAAAATCATCTTTTGTAATTTCATTTTAATAAAGATTTTAGTTTGATTTACCAAAAAAAAACTGGAGAGTGGTTTAATGCCTTTAGTCCCAGCATTTGAGAGCAAAGGCTGGTAGATCCCTGAGTTTTGACCAGACTTGTCTACATAGTGACTTCCAGGACGACCAACGAATCCCCTCCCCCTCCCCCAGAAAGTATTGCACTCTTTGAAATAAAATTAATGCTATGGGGGAAACCGTGTGTATAAATAAAGTTATGAATTGTGTTAGGACTTAAAATTTGTCCTAATCCTGTGTTCCTGCATATACAGACAAGTATGCAAGTATTAATTCTTCCAAAATCAGCAACGAATATGATGCATCCATTAGGAGTTTCAATAGCATTTGTATTTTTATGCTCTTTGCAATTTTATTTGTTGTCATGAGAAATACTTAGCGCGAATTAAAAATTTATGTTGCCAGAAAATATCTCCAGAAATGTCAAATCACCATCATATATAATACAGTAAAGATTCCTTCTTCTGTGTCACAGGAAAGTTTTCCTTGCCTCACTAATACATATCCCAGTGAGGAGATTTTTTGCTGAAAACTAATGGAGGTGTATGCTTAGCATACATACAACTTAACAAATGAACAAATTGTGGGACAGCTGAGAGTGGCTGTAAGCCCTTCTGCTCTCCTCTCCCTGCCGTGTTCTTGCTTTTCTTTCTCCACCCTTTCATCTGCTCTATTTCTTTTCAGTAAATAAGAACTCTGAGTAGTCTACTCCACAGACTGAAGCCCAGGGATTGTATTTCAAATGGTAGTTCATATATTAACATTGTTCCAGTCTCTTTTCATTATAAATACAATCTAAATGTCAATCTACAAGTCTTTGTTCATGCCTCTGATTACTGTTTTCAGATATACGCCTAAAACTGGGACTGAAAATGAGTGGATTCACAATTTAAAACATTAACCTTTGGAAAACTGAATTAATTTCTGTCATGTCATCTTAACACTGCTCCCCTCCAAATCTTCTGCACAAACTATGACCGTGACTTCGTTAAAATTAAGATTCAAAATCAATTAAAACAATACATAACTAAACACTTTCCACACACAAAATTAAGTCCTCACATTGATGGTCTACTGCAGTTGATTTGAAGAACTGGGAAGAGAAGAGATCAGCTTCCTGGTATATTTTAACTGTAAGTTCTATGAATGCACAAACTTCTCATTTCAATTTAAAAATAAATTTGAAAGTCTGTGTCATGTTGAGAGCAGCAATACATTATCTTATGCCCTTTTAGATGTGTATGCTAATCATGTGTTAGACTTGTAAGCTCCCCGAATCTACTTTCTGAGTCCATGGCCTTTTTCTTAGCCTTCCCCTTCCCTAACCGCATCTAGGGAACACTCTAGCTATGGTAAGTGGTATTCATGACTTCTTTATAAGCTATTTTTCAAGTATTTTATCAACTATGTTTTCTAAATGTTTTAGTACTTGTGAATTAGGTTTAAGTATGTTACTATGTTAGCTCTTAATCTGTAAAGGGTCAAAAAAAAAAGTTCACTTTGTCCACCTGATCATTGTACGGGGTAGTTGTCTTTAACAAAATTTTAATACTTTAAATTTTCTTTAAACTTGTGCTATATATTCTCATCTGAGACATGCTTCATTAATACACTAGAAACCGTGCAATCTGAGGTAGGAAGCTTCAGATATGTTGTTACAGTTTTATTTATGTTGAACTGTTTTAGAGTCGTTTACTAAATAATTTTCCACCCTAAGTGCATACCACATGTTTCATACATGCTAGCTTTTTTTTCCAATTCTGCTTATTCAAACGTCAAATCTAAACTAGTTTTAATGATTTTAGGGTTCATATTATATTTTAATGTTTCTACAAAACTTATTCTCCTGTCAAATGTATCTGAAATTTCTTTATCATCTTGTTCATTCATATAAATATGTGGTGATAGTCTCTATAACCCTAAATTTACTGTGACATTCCCCCTGCCAGCCCAGAACTGTTATTTTGATGAAACAATTCTAAATCTGAAGGAAAACAGTTACTTCTACACATTTGTAAATTATTTAATGGAGAGCCAGCATCACAGATATAGTTCTCCAAATACAAGCCTAGAATACAGACTCGTTAAGATCTTGCCGAATCCATATATTTAAGGCTTTCAATTCTGATATTATTAATAGCAGTAATTTATTAGTTCACTACTTTTATATCTTTATGTTGTTTTAGTCAACTCTCAACCTCAGATTTGTCCAATTTTAGATGAACAATGGATTATGAGGGGCAAGATGATTTGTTGATAAAACTGACAATTTTTCACCAAAGTGATAGGAATTCTTGTTTCCATTTTCACAGAGCAGCGGGATGTGACCAGAAGATATTGTTACAAACTCCATTTTCCGACAGCAAAAAAAAGACTCCTCCATATACAACTTCTGTTATCCACAGAGCTTTCATTTAATAAGACAAGAAATATATACACGATTTCCAGATGAAACTGCATTCAAGTTTAGTAGAGCAAAACACGAAAACTTGAAAATCACGTTAGCTTAGACTGAAAGATTTAGTTTGATGAAGCGGAGATCAAAGACATAATCTTTTTATTGTTTTATTGTGAGAATTACATTTCATATATGGATTTCAGCCATTTGGCCAAACAAATAATTTGCGAAAATACTCACTTAACTGCTTTTATTATTAATTAGCTTTTAAGGTCCCTTTGCCATGTGTCACTGGGGAGCACCATAGATCTCTCTAATTATAAAAACCAAGTTTATTGGTACATGGCACGTGTAAACCTCTGAGGTCCCTGGCAACGGGAAAATAGCAAACTAAACCAAAACCACATGTAAGGAGAAGTGAATCCCTGGTCAATGAGCATTCAGGAAGGGACGCCAAGCAAATAAACAGCCGGTCCATTAGTTAGTTATTGCCAGCACTAAATGAATAAAACTACTGAGAAAAACATCACAGCAGCATGGTGACAATCTGTGTTAGGTTTGGAGAGCCCGGTGGAAATGGCTGGAAGACGAACACGGCTGCCGTGAAACGGAGGAATGCAAGGTACAGCGGCCAGGCTGAAAGATGCCTCACACTGGAGGCCAGCCGATGAGCTCCAGTCACTTAACGGCATCCTGAAAAACAGCTGGCTCCCACCCTTCAAATATTGATTTAGTGTTTACAAATCTGGTCCAGTTTCTAGGCAAAGAGCTTCTATAAACACAGTGTACCATCTGGTTTCATGGCTCAAGTGCTTCGGTGACGCTTTCCCCCAGGTGTGAGGGTCCTTGATTAATTTTAGCAATTTATAGTATGCCTTCGCTTGCTGTCAGGTAGTTAAAACCCAAGTGAACTTGGATACAAATTTGGGATTCTGAGAGCATGAGATTGTTCATATAATTGTTAATGGCAAGAGAGGCAGTCACTGCCAGCTACTCTCACGGTTCCAGCAGGGAGGTATTGGGTCTAAACTCTCTTGAGCATAAATTTGTAGGGCAAGAAGGAAGTAGATTTTATAAGCAGTGTGTACTTTGTTATGCCACATTTACCACACATTATCAAAGGCAAACAGAGGGAGAGGAGAGGTTTTGAGGGGACAAACAGGTTTGGGACTTTATGTAAACAGCCATCACGGTTCTAAGGGCGGTAGCCAAGCAGAGTTTAAAAGTGGGTGTAAGGCAGACCTTAAAGAGTGTGGAATTCAGGCAATAAAAAACACTGTCATTAAAACCACACATTCCTTCCTCACTAATCTGGCTGCCTATAATACTGTCCTTGCACGGTGCCTCAGAAGGCTACAATTTGGCACACTTTTGTTTAACTGGAGCTGACCTCTTCTTTAATTATAAAATAATTTTCAAGTTTATCAGATGAGTCAGGGAAATATGTGACTTCCCTGTGGGCTCCATTATCAAGTTTTTAGATGAAAAAAAAAGAAAGATTATTTATGGTGAAACCAGTTTTTCCTTATGTTTTTCATAACTCACAACTTATAACATATTTGTTGTTTGTATTACCAAAGGGCATTGTTTGTATTATTAGACTATCTGGGTACTCCCTACATGATAAGCACAGTCTGAACTTCACCTTAATTTTTATCTTTCTCATTGATCACTTTCTGATTTAGTTTCAATTACTTCATCATTGATCTAATTGAGCATTTACTGATATATCCGTTGCAATAATGTGAGCTATAAATCAATAATTGCATTATGAGTTGCCTTCAAATATCTCTCAAAAATGACCTCAAACCTTCTCTTGACTACACTGCTCGAGGTTACATTTCTGATATTTGACTGCACTCCAAAAGGATTTCTTCAGTGATTAGTTCTGCTGTTTCACATCAAACCCAGACCTTCTGTATTTCAGGCTGAACAGGTTAGTGTTGGGACTTAGGCCTTATTCACACTCAGGGGTTTTGGCCAAATAAATTATCAAATTATGCAAGATAAATGAAATTAGTCAGGCATAAAAAGTCAGATACTGCATCTCATCAATGAGTGAACTCTAAAAAAGCAGGTCCCATTGAAGTTGAGAATAAAGTGGTGTTCCTGGGAGGCTAGGGAGAGCCGGAGATGGAAGATGGGGAGATTCTTTAAGGAGCACCAATCTGTAGTTAGGAACAAGAAGTAAGCCATGTTGTGTAAGGGAGGAGAATACAGAAAACTCTGATGCAGGGCTCTGCCCTCACCTGAAAGATAGGACACTATGATTGTGTCAACAAAGAAAATGTTTGGAGGATAATCATGTCTAACCTGATGGAAGAATCTACACATACATCACAAAGTAACATAATCATAATACCTAGTGTGTGTGTGTGTGTATGTGTGTGTGAAGAAAGTCCATAGCTCTACTCGAAGAGAATAAATAAGGACTTTTTGTTTATATGTCTATATATCATCAGAATTGCCTTAAAATTTCCAATGAATTTTAATTTCTTTTAAAGAGTATATATATATATATGTATATATATATATGTATATATATATATGTATATATATGCTAAAATAAAGAAAATGTAGTAATATACTTTCTTTTCTTCCCAAAAGTAGACTACTATATCACAGGAGATTCTGATGCAACAAAGATAAAGCTAAAAAGACAGTTTCTATAATTGTTATGCCTATATAGTGTGAGTGTAATTATTAAGTGACGTCACCCAAGCTTTCCTCCTTGTCTACTAAGTGGTACAAGAACTGAGTAAAACTTATGTGTTTTATGACACGTCTGATGATGTCTTTCTTCATTTGGGCAGTTATCCAAATCTTACCATGAATTATGACACTAAGTGTTGTCTCACTATAATCTCAAAGATTTTCAAGTTAGAAAGGGAGAAAGGAAGCATTCAAAAAATAGTGTCAAAAGTAAGAGGACAGGGAAGCCATGAGTGTTGAGGCTTGCCACTCACACTTGTGGGAGAGGTTAAAACGTATCTTTCTAGCAGAATTAATAAGCAGAAATAAGTGATTCTGTATAGTGACAGCAGCATCAGCCAAATGAGACAGACAGAGATGAACTGCCCATCCTGGGTAAGCAGTTACACACACTGGCCTATGAAATTAGATAACGGTGAATGAGAAGAAGCAGGGTGCATTGAAAGATGAAGCAGGAGCAGAAGCCATGGCATGAACAGAATCAAATATGTGCTTCAGAAAGCATGGTTTATATGAGTGGAGGTGGTGAGATTTGAAGTCAAATCGGAAACTGGTTATCATAATCAAAATGACTCACTTTTCCTGTTGTGTAAAATATTCCAGATCTAAGAAACTAAGAATCTGAGAATCGTGGATCGGTGTTTTTGCAATGCCCTGTTCATTCCTTCACATGTGATGTTTTCGTTGGAGAAAAAGAAGGAGCAAGCAAACAAAAGGAATGGAAAAAAATCATGCATTGTAGGCGCAGGTGCTCTGGTGACCCAAATATTTGTTCTCAGTTTCACATACTGGCTGCTACTTGCCTGTCAACTCTTCTAGTCTAGGGTCTCTCAGACTGTCTTCAGTCCTCAAACATTCTGTCTAGCCCCAAACACTGTATGACTATGTATCTTCTAAACAGTGGTTCCCAGTCCTCCTGATGCCGTGACCCTTTATGTTGTGGTGAGCCCCAAACCATAACATTATTTTGTTGTTACATATATGAATTATAATGTAAATATCTGACATATAGGTTATCTGAAAATTGACCTCCATGCGGTCACGGCCCACAGGTTGAGAATCACTGCCTTAGTTACACACTAAGAAAAATATCATTATATAGGATTTTCAGAAAGAAAATAATTAAATAATAGTAAAAAACTGATATCAATGTTAAAAAGACAAGATTAGGTGCTGGAGAGATGGCGCCACTGTTTAGAAGGCTCACTACTTTTACAGAGGTCCCAGATCACTTCCAAGCATACATATGACTGATCACAACCATATGGAACTCTAGGTTCCTGGGGATTGAGTGTCTTCCTCTGGCCTCTATGGACAGCATGAGCATGTGATTCATGAGTAGACATATAAGCAAAATATTCAGACACATAAATAATAATAAATAATGAGAAAGTAAGTAATAGCATCTAGACACTGAAGACACCTTAAAGTACCAAGTTTCTACTCCATCTTTGATATCTAGTTAAAGATTAGTTATGTTGGTGTAAAAACTTGAAGAAGAGCCTGTCTCCAATTTCCTTAGCTTGCCTCCAGCTTGTAACACCAAGGTTCTAGAGTCTGAACAGACACTGCAATTTGAATATCTTGGTTTTAAAAGAGAAAGTATTCAATAAAATCCAGGTAGTTAGAAATGGAGGTTGTCTCAGGCTCTGAAATACAGACTCTTTGCCCACGGCTCAACCACTGGTCACTTGCCACACCCACACTTAAGCCAGTAATTCACTCCATTCTTTTTCTCCATCAGACAGTGGTCCTCTACCTCTTCAGGAATCAGGCCATTGTAATACCAGCTCACACCCAATTTTGGTTGTGTTTCAGGGAAAGTTTTCATTACATTGTGATCACAGCCACCATTACACTTCTCACCACCAGTTGCTTTACCCATTGATTGTTTGTTGCTTCCTGTTCCACATTGTGATTTGATTTTCTTGAGTGGATCTTACTAGTTCCTTCTGGTAAAGGCTGTTGTTGGCCTCCAAAGACCCCCTTTTTTCTAGATTTACTCATTTTCCAGTGGCTGAATATTCTTATGCCTTACCTCACAGAAACTGCTGCAACCAGGGGTACCCAGAAGGGTAAGCCTCTGATGTTCTATGGTCATGACTGCCACATGCGGGTCTTCAAGTGGTTTAGTTGCCAAACTGCAACTTACTACCCAAGGGTAGTCCAACTCTAATATTTAACTTACATATCAATAAGTACTGTATTTTACCTGAAGCTACATCTTTAATATGCCCTTTGTTTATTCGGTCTCTCTTACTTTCTACAAAGAGCTTTTCCTTCAAACTTCATGTGCACCAAATTCCCTCCTCATCCCCTATATTTAAGGAGTCTAAAGCAAGATATTATTGTAGCCACTATGTCTTATTTCAGTTGGAATCCTTTAAATGACCTGTGCCAATGCACAAGCAAGAAGGGAAATGTTCCCAAGAACAACTTCAGATGTCTGGAAGCAGGTGCTTACCTCACGCTGTATTAAACAGTAAGTCTTGAACTTTACATGCACTTTAAATTCTTGGTGTCTTCCCATATGGAAGACAGTGCCCTCCAATAAAGTTCTCCAACTCTAGCCTATTTGGTAGAGCTGCCGTAGCCTCCTTAATCTTGACTTTCACTTCCTAGGCTCTTATAATACTGCTCACAAACTCTGATAAGTGTTTAGCATATGGTAAAATGGCTAGCCATAAAAAAATGTCTTTCCAGTGCTACACAATCATCCCAAGTGGTATTTCTTTTTTTATAATTTTATTTATTTTTTAAGTCAAATCATAATTTTTACTTATTCACACAGGGTTTATAAACACAAAAAGGCAGGATGATTTGGGTTTGGATTCCCAAGTGGTATTTCTAAGAGACATATGTAGAAGTCAAATTTCTGGAGTTTGCAACTAAACTTACATAAGGCTGACCTATCTAAGTCCTTTACGACCCAGCCATGTCCGCTGACCAGAAGCATATTAAAATGTTCACAATATTTTATTTCCTTTAGAGAATGTTCCTGTGGGATGTTCCCTGTTTTATAGCCAGATAAAGTGAAATAGAATAATGTCTGATGAATAGAAGAAAACGATGCTTTGGAATACATAGAAATACAATATAGTAGCTAAAATTGATTTCATCCGATTTTAGTTGCAATTTTATAACTTGTAATGATAATTGCTGTGTCATAATCTCAGGTATCAAGTTTTTCTCAGTTGGTTTTCTCATTTCTAATATGAGAATAAATGCTGGTTTGCTTATGAGGATGTGACCATTAAATAAATTGATAGATCCGAAATTTACTAGCAGGAGGTAGAGCAATGCAGCCCCTACTCAAGATATATTAATCATTGTTTCTTTTTAGGATCTCTTTCTTAGATATTTTTGTCGGAACTTCATTCACTAGATAAGTATTTCCATTCTGACTGAGAACATAATGAATTCTGCTCTCAATTTTAGTTTAAACCTTACTCCAGTTACAAGGGAGTACAACTCTCATGCTACAGATTATAAACCTTGGTCCTTGCTATATTTCTTCAGTGTCTCTTCCGTACAAAGCAGCCCCATGTATTCCTTGCCCAAATAGCCATCTCCAAAGCTGCCATGTGAGTTAGAGACAGTAATAATTCTCACCTCCTGGGATCCAAGTCAACTTTATTTTTCAACATATGTACATAGGCTTATGCACATCTTCTGCCCACAGTCCTAAGAAAATGATTCTAAAGGCAAAAAGAAAAAACAAATTACAGTGTGTTTCGCAAAATTTCCCAAATTCTCAAGGCTTCCTGTTTGAAGAACCTTCTCAACTTCAGAGCCAACCTCTCTCTGTTGCCGGTGGTTTTCAGGTGCGGTCTATTGCCCAACTCAAAGTGTAGGAAATTAAAATCCAAGGGAATTGATGCAGCAGTAATCTCTGTTTGCTCTCTGATTTCTCGAGCCTTCTCTACTTATTCTGAACACTTCTATTTAGCAGAGCACAGCAATTTTTTTTTTTTGGCCTGGACAAACCTTTCTTTTGTCTACTCTGTGAAAAATAAACATCTTAACCTATAACCAAGTAAATAAGAGTCGCGTTCGATTGTTACCCTTGGGGACAGTTGTTTGATAGAGTCTCTTTGTGGGAGACAAAAAGCACATACACTCACCTAGAAGTTTTAAAACAAGCTTGGGCACTGTGCCTGTACTTTATTTTTCTTCTTGTCATGAGTGTCCAACAATTCCTCATCACTTTCTTCCAACCTAGCGGCCATATTATGCCTGAGTCACAGGACACTTATGGATCTTATTCCCCTATTTAGAAACCCTACCTAACCTACCTTATTGGTTCTTGCTGTTTCTTGTCATTTTGAAGATTCTCTCATTCATTTCCTTTGACAAAATTTCACATGCTCTAGAGTGAAAGAAACCTCAAAAGATTTCATCCTGTGTTTTGTTTCACCCCCAAACCTCCCAGGGAGGCAGAGCAGGCTGCTCCTGTGTGGACTGCTTTCTCCTTGGACCTTATAATATTGTTTCTCTCTACCCAGCAGCATTTCAGAATCCTCTGCAGGAGTGTGAGTTTACATCTTATTGTCATGTGCCTGGCAGCAGACCCCGCAGGTGGCAAACAAGCATGGGGGAGGGAAGAGTTTGACAGCTGAGTTAATTATTAGATGGGGGTCCAGAGTCTTGTCAAACTGCCAGTGGGGAGAGAGGGTGCTGGGGATAAAAGTGTACAAAGACATTCTGTAAGGGTCAAAACATTTTTATTCCTTGCATTACTTTGATTTTATTTTCTTGACATCTATCGTTTAGGTAAATGTATTAACAATTAGCCAGTATGCATTATTTATAGTCATTGGTGAATGACATTTTCCATCATCTCTCAAGTGTTCCATTAACATTTTTATGATGACTGTTTATTGGAATAGAAATCACACACCCATCCTAAGATTGTCATGGTATCCCATAGGTGATAGAAGAAGGAAATTGCCTTTCTTTTTAACTCATTTTTTTTAAACTATAGTTATAGGCCAAGAAATAAAATTTTCTATTGGAGTCTCTTAGGAGACTTCTCCTTTTACCCTGTCACACCTGAGATTCTCCGCCCCCCCCCCCATATTATGTATTACTGTTAAAAGAAAAGTGTACTGCATTTCTACCAAGTTTACTCAAATGAAGTAAATAATAGCAAATCTATTTGATACATGTAGGTTGTTTTTATTTTGTTTTGTTTTCAGACACAGTCTCACTCTGTAATCCAAAGTGGCCTGGAACTCTTGACACTGGCCGCTTTCTGTATTCAAAGGGTACCTCGTCAGTGGTTTCAGTTTCCGTATTCTCAACTAATAATTAGACAGAAATAGAGAGATAGTACAAAGTGGATCTGACTTTGGTCACAGAGTATGATGGGCTTTCTATCTCTGTTCAGTTTGGGATTTCTGTCTGATTTGTGTAAGTGAAAAACCTTCATAATGCTCTCTCTGTTTCAGAAAAGTCCATATACAATACCCTGAGTAGCTCCTTCATTCAGGGTGTGATTTTTAGGACTATAGCAAGACACAAGTTGCCTTTGGACCCTTGGTCGTGCCTCTGCATTGGCTTCAGTGATACAGGCTGGTTTTGATTCCGTGAGATGCTCAGTCTTTCACTTTGCCAATTTACATTTCATTTCAAACTAGTTCAGAAGCTTTTGCCCAAAACCCTCAGGATCTTCTCCACCATATCCCCCTGACACAGTTTCTCAAACACTGGATTATGGCACAAGGATGGAGATGATTGTATCTTCAATTAGAAATATAAAGAATGCTAGCTATTTTAATAATCATGTTAATTACCTATAGTCTGATAGTATCTAACACTTATAAATTAACAAATAAAGAAATAAGGTTTGTACATCTTAAATTTAAATTTTGCATTTTGTGTCTTAGAATTCAACCACGTCTCCACTAAATTATTATATAAAGCACTCATTGATTTAAGATATTTTGAGACTGAAGATTTAAGGTATTCTGAGTCATTTAAGAATATAATTTAAGTATATGTATATAATTAGCTTTTCTAACTAAATTGCATTTCAAAATGAGCAGTGGTTTGTTTTTTTGTTTTAAGTATCTATTCTGAATACTGTTGCACTGAACCTTGACCTCTAAAACCAGACCTCACGATCTTCTCATATAGTCTAGTGTCCTTAAATTGAGACAGAATAGAGAACTGACTATTAGAATTCACTATAACAAATGTTATAACATAGATATACTCTGTAATACATGAGTATTATAATTTAAAACAAGGGGCACAAAACTTTCCAAAGGATATGACAGTAGATCTTAGTATTCAGTTAGGGCCATAGTTACCTAAACAATGCTGCCAAGCTATAGAAAACCTTTGCTCTACAATTTATTTTTTAGAATTTTGAGCCTTCTGCATACAATTTTCCAATATATGTTAATAAACCAATTCTTTTGAACTGACTCAAACCGTGAAGCTGGTCAGAGACATGCTGGAGAAGTTTTGTTCAGCAAGTCTGCTGGTTTTCAATTTATAGAGAGGTCCTTTTAATGAGATCACAAAGAGGAAGAGTGGTGAGTATTGGGGAAACTGAATGAATTAGAATGAGTGGACGTAGGTATAGGAGAAGATGATAGGCTGAAGAAGATGGAGAGAAAATATCCGGTAAGTCCAGAGACAAGGGTGCAAGCTGTGGTCAGAAACTTAAACTTCATCTTGTATCTTGCCTTGAAGGACAGTGAATGTGACAATCACAGCTTTAGAAGAGTCAGACCATAAGAAACTGTCGAAAAACCCAGGGCATGAATGACCAATTATGCTTAAGAAGAACCTAGAACAGTGGTTCTCAACTGGTAGGTCATGACTCCCTCAGGGTTATCAAACAACCCTTTCACAGGGGTCACATATAAAATATCCTGCGGATCCGATATTTACATTATGTTTCATGACAGGAGCAAGATTACAGTAATGAAGCCACAATGGAAATAATTTTATGGTTGGTGGTCATCACAACATGAAGAACTACATTAAAGGCTCACAGCATTAGGAAGATTGAGAACCACTGGCCTAGGGAGTCGTTAGCCAATATTCAGATATGAAAACGGATGCATAAACTGGGCAATGTTGGTGTCCCATGTCCCACAGGAGAAACAGAAAGAACTGGGAGATGTGGAGTGGGTACCTTATTTAGATAAAAATGTGGGAATGTCCAATTTGCCTGCTCTGATGTAAGGTGAAATGTAGAAAAAAAATCAAGGAATTGTATTTTAAAGAAGTAAATGCTGAAAGAATTCTAATATAGAAAGGACCCGTTTGACAGTCCTCATTGCAAATAGAAACACACTGAGGGTTGAGATGGTATCTGTTCCAGAGACAGTTGCTTGTCTGAGATGAAACAAAATGCTAGCTTGATTATCCCCCTCTGCTTGGAATCCCTTTGTTAACATTCTGTCACATCGGTGATTCTCTTCTGTGCTATTCTAGTACGCAGAGAGATCCAGAGGCAGGTTTCATAAATATACAGGAATCAGTATGGAGAAGAGCAGCTAAAACCTTTAGTGTAGCTTAGTTTCAACCTTTCCTTATCTTACTACATATCACTGTTGTTTATTGTACTAAAAATATAGGTGAATTATTTCAGATGAACTATTTTTGAAATATTTTTCAAATATATATTATACATGCAATAAAATATAAATTACAATCTTGTTTATGTACCTCTTCTGTGTATAAATATATGTGTTTATGTAATTGGATACATAATATATGCATGCATATATTAAATATAACATCCATGCACACATATGAAATCAGCGAATGATTTGTTTTTAAGCACAGAAATTAAAACTGGATTTTAAGTTTATGTAAGTACATGGCTTCCACACAGCATTAATGCATTGAAGATAGACTGCCGGCTGTCCTTGAAGAACTGGCAGTGTTTTAAAGCCTGCTTCTTCACCTTTAATGTATACACAATTTGCCTGAAGGTCTTATGAAGATGTGGGTTTCTGAGGTAGCATCTAAGGTCTGAGAGTCTGCCTTGCTGTTAGGATCCAAGTGTTACAGTGTATCAGAGAGTATGAGCCACCACGGGAAGCAGCTACTGGCAGAATGAACAAAGCACCCTGCGAGACTGTAGCTGCAAATTGCAATGCCTGGGTCTAGACTCCAGCTTTGCAACTGGAGAGTGCAGTAATTCAGAAACCAGTGAATGGCTGTGGCATGCTGTTCAATAATTTTCAGAATGTGTGTCAAAATTTAGCAAGATTATCCCTCTCCCACCCCTGCCTTAAACATCTGGATTTGGATAAATCCATCTTTTAGAAATAGGAATGGCACAGTTGGCCACAAGGGGAGTAAAAAGACAAAAAAAAATATAGAATTCAAACTTCGCTCAAGTAAATTATTTAATTGAAATCACAGGCAGCAGCGGGGCTGAATTTTAGACTAAGCTACTAGAGGGTGATGTGGGGTAGGTCCTAAGGGTTTACTCATTCAGGAAATATATCATAATTTCAAGTTGAGTATGAAAGGTTTCCAGGACAAATACAAGAAAAGTCATATAGCAAAGGTTTTATTATTTTTGTTTTTTCCCCTGAAGTAGACATGTGAAGATGCAAGGGGAGAGCAGAAGGTTGTTTTTAAAGAGCAGGCTGCAGGGTGGAAGGAGAGCCTGGTGTGTGAGCCTCCGAGAGCTCCAGGCCTGTGTTGGCTGGGGGATTGCAAGAAAGAAAATTAAAGTTAATTAACCCAGCAGTAGCTTTCACATAAGGGATAATTCAAGCAAACTGGAAATGGCTGGCAGTGGAGCCAGCTTTGCTAAACTACATGCAGGCCTCCAGCCCTCAGATGGAAAGTAAACTTGGTGTGAAATGAAGCAGCAATGGACAGTGGGCACTGGGCACGGGGTGAAACAGAAGCCATTGAGTCCCACTGCACAGTGGTATCATCTGTACAGTGTCCTGTAATCTACTGGCCGTTTCAGTGCACTCACAAGTACACCGCAGCAATTCTTTAATCGGTCTAAGTAAAATCATGGGTGCATACTTCTATACACATGTGTATATGCTCACATGTCTCTGACTGATTCTATTTTTGTTTCTTCTAAATCACTGTGTTTTTTTTAAAGTGCTTCACGGAGGGTCAGAAGTACAGATGCTGAGTCTGTTTAAAATGGCCTAGAAAAGTAAAGCACTCGCTTTAATCTGATGTCTAGGCTGCAGTTTTAAAAATTGGATTGAAAAGGATTAGATTAGATTAGACCTTCTGGATTTAAAAATGTTAAAGCTCCATTTATGCTTTAACATAATCTCTTTCTACTCTCTGGAGCCATCAGGCAGAACACAGTCTTGGACAGCATTTTTATTATTATTAAATTTTAGACTCTTTCTTTAAGCAACCTCCTCCCCCACTTTCATATTTGAAATAGAAAGAAATCCTGGGAGACTGAGCTAAAAGTTCCTTTGACCTGCTGCTGAAGGGTGGGCTGGGTGTGTAAGCCTTCTGATTTTTCTGACTTTCCTGTCTCTGTACACAGTCACACACCCCAATGAATATGAATGACTGATTTTATATTCCAAGACCAGCGCACATACCTCAGCATACTAAGCATCTCCCGAAGGTGTAGCTGCTTCTGTAACCCTTCATCATGAAGCTTAAAGAGAACACCTTGATAAGAGTTGTTATACCGGATGCCAATTTGATGTACTCATCCATTAGGTTGCATCTCTGTAAATAAAAAAGACAAAGAGCCATACACTATCCCAAACTATGGAGATTCTGCATGCAAATAGAACTGCTCCGTAGTTCCAATGTCTAGATTTCATAAAACAGAAATTTCGGTCACCTGAGATTGTATATCCTGAGGTGGAGAGCTAAACAACTTATCTTTACATGACCAACATTACTTTGTTAGTGGATTGTATTTGTATTTGTCTACACTTAATCACTGCTTCTCAAGAACTCATCCATCTAAGGGCTAAAGATTCCTTGTAAACATCCTCCAGTTGTTTGGTTGGTTGTTTTTTGGGGGTTGAGGAGAGGGTTGTTGTTGTTGTTGGTGGTGGTGGTGGTTTGTTTATTTCTGGGTTTTGTGTTGCTGTTCTTGGGCTGACATGTATTAAAATGATAGTGACTTCGGATGATCAGTTTCATTCTTGAGGCAGCCGTAATGCAAGATTTCCAGCTGGTCCCAGGTAAAGCATTGTCATTTGTCTAAAACATCAACATCTCTGTCATGTAAACAGTGTCTCTGGGTATTAAAAATGTGGGGAGTTTGATGCCCCAGTGTAAGGGAAGGCAGGAGTGTGTGGTGGGTGGGAGAGCTCACTTATAGAGGCAGGGGAGGGGGAATGGGATGGGAATTTCAGGAGGAGAGACCTGGAAAGGGGATAACATTTGAAATGTAAATAAAGAAAATATCTGATAAAAGAAAATAAAAGGAAAAAGTGTTATTTTTGAACTAAATGAATTATTTGTAACTAAATTTCTTTAAACTACAAAATACACAGCCAGAAATATAAAGCTTGACAACCATGGGGTGATGAACACAGCTTTCTGGTAGGCCTTATCTCCAGACACAGAACCAGAGAGAAAGGCTCTCCCAGGGGAGGACCATCAAGAACCACAGCAGGAAATTAAGAACAAGAAAAACACTTGGTTTCATCTTGCAAGGTTAGCATTTAAAGTTTCAGCATAATATTTAAAAATTTTACTTCTATTTATAGGAAAATGATCACTATAGAAAATATCTGTTTAATTTAAAAAGAAGCAACTGTTATTTCACCAACCAAGCTTGAATTTTGACTAACAATGAAAAATAAACTAACATTTGAACTTCCTTTTTCCATCAAAACTGTGTCCACAAATAGCCAAACAATTCCCTAGAGAAAGTTTCTTCAAACAGAAATATCCCAGAGAACGAATTGTAAAACAAGAGTATCTCTGTTGTTCAGCCCTTGTAGGGAAGGAAAAGAGGGATACACAAAATGAAAAACAACCATATAATTTGTTGGCTTCCTGATAAAAATCAGCATCATAAATATCTTTGAAAACTTCAAGCCAAAACCTGATCAAACGATCACACTGCCCAGGCAAGCTGTCAGTGGGAAAATGGAATTAGGTCGAGGCAGGAAAACCTCAGAAGACAGCTTTTCAGTTTTTCTTTTTAAAGATGACTGATGATTGATGAGGGTGATGATTCTTATCATCATCATGATCATGATCATGATCATCATCATCATCTCACTATGTAGCCCTGTCTGTCCTGAAACTCACTCTGTAGACCAGGCTGGCCTCAAACTCACAGAGACCAGCCTGTCTCTGCCTCGCAAGTGCTGCTTTTAAAGGCATGCACCACCACTACTTGGCTCTTCTTACTTTGAAAAAAAATTACTTTTAAGTGTGTATGTACTTTGCCTGAGTGCATTTGTATGTACCACATTACTGACTGGACCCAAACAGACTCTTAACTAAGTGTTCTTAACTGCTGATCCATCTCTACAGGCCTCTTGTTTTTTTAAATAAAACTGAAAAAAAAGAGGAGGAGGAAGGACAGGAGGAGGAACAGGAGGAGAGAGAGAGAGAGAGAGAGAGAGAGAGAGAGAGAGAGAGAGAGAGAGAGAGAGAGGGGAAGGGGAGGAGGGGGAGAAGGAGGGGGAGAGAGCAAAAGAGGGAAAGAAAAGCATCTATAACATAGAAGTCAAAAGATCCATCACAGGTATACCCTTTCCTCCACTGATGAATTTTAACGTTACAAAATTTATTTGATTTTGAAAAATAAAACAGAACAAAATCCACCAATTTGAAAGCTTCAGAAAGTTGAACACAGTATTTAAGAACTTCTTTGTCTCCAGAAAAAAAAAATTAAATGAAATATGTTTAATGTGACTCATCCAGCACAGACATTTGTACCAAGTTCCAGAGGACCACGATTCTCCCAAGCCAGTGTGAGAGCCACTTGCATAAACCAAACCCTCACCACTTCCTTAGCTGTGGGCAACACATATGTGTAAGCTAGTACCACTTACCAACAAGGAGCAGACAAATAAAGTTGTCTAGAATTCCTGATCTAATCTTTCACACAATGATCCTTGTTGTTTCACATGTATCACAGAACAAAGACCTAATAGTGAAAACTACAGCCAGATTCCAAATCTAAAAGGACAAAGAAAAAGAATGAAAAAAAGAGAAAAAGGAAAGAAAGAAAATAAATCACTTAAATACAACTCTAAAATGAGGCACACTATTAAAGCTTCATGTTAATAAAGAAATACATGGTAGAACAATGAAGTATTAATAAGATACAATTTGTAAAGTGTGAAAAGAAAAACCCACAACAAAAACAAGAGGAGAAATCACTCAAGAGCAAAGGGAAATGAAATACTCCCACAACACATTATGCTAAAAGGTACTTATTTCATTTGCAACTTGTATTTATATTTTTAATATGGAAAAAGAACAGCAAGTGACACATTATGTTAAAGGGTACTTATTTCTTTGTTATTTCTATTTAAAGAAGTAACAGCTTGCTTGAAATGCATATGGATTGAATGTGAATCTGTATTATTAAATCGTACTTTTTTTGGATGAAACAGTTCACTTTTTAAAAGAAACTTTGGCAAAAAGAACTGCAATTATTTAGCACATTTTATTTCAAAAAATATTAAGGTCTGAGACATTTTATATAATTTAAACAAAGTATCTGCTTCTAATGTTTCAAGGAAGTTATTGAACATACAATTAATAATTTATTATAGTAAATTATTATATTATAGTATTATTTATTATTATAATAAATAATTAATATTATTTGGACCACTATGCCAAAAGCATAGATAGATCTGTTTGTGTCTTTTCATGTCAGAATATGTTAACTAACAGTAAACAGAAAAGTTGCGTAGTATTTGTGGCTAACTACAATTTGGCAAAGGGTCCTGATTTCCAGTGGTGGCTAGCCTGGGTGAACAAAGGTTCATTAACTCCATTCTTAACCACTAGAGTTGACCCTCTGATCAGACACAGCATACAGTATATATGTCTATATCCATGTATATATACAGGTTATAGAATGACTACAAAGGGGTAAAGAGGCCACAGGAGAGTTCAAGAAATTCCCAAAAGCCCAAACTAAATGGGAGCAGAAAGTTGATGGAATGCCTGGGAGGGGTTTCTCTGGAATTAATAATGAACTGCCCCTCTCTCCTTTCTCACTATCCCCTCCTAACATGTTCCTTTGATCTCCTGGACAATTTCACTTCTACCTTCTTGTCACAATGGCATAGGTGATTTTAGATATTTTTATAAAATCTAGGAAACACAAGAGGAAATGGCATGTTTGACTTTCTGGGACTGGCTTCCATGACCCAAGATCTACCTGGCAGAGACCAGTACCCTTTGCTGTCAGCCCACAAATGCTTCCAAATGGATTGTTCCATTTCTCAGTTCAAAAACTCCATATATTTTATCTATGTATTTTATTTCTGTCATTTTTTTATTTGTTTCAGAGGAGTAGCTAATTGCCATTGAACATCATTGCCGCTTTTAGCACTTTGCAAAATAATTGTCCCTATCACTTTGTTTTAAACATCTACTGATTATCTATTCTCATTCGAGTTGGGATTTTTCTCCCTCTTGGTATAACAGATCATTGATGTGTGGGGCTGTGTGGGTATATAAATTCTGGATATCATTTGAATCTCCTGTCGCAGCAGACTTTCTCTCACAATACTACTGTGTGGAGAGTGGCGTGTTAAGCAAATTGCTGCTCACTTCCTTGGGAACCCAGGTCCCCAACTTTACTTTCTTTTACGGACTCTCAAAGATAGATGGGCTCCTGATTGCTGATGGGTGCTAGAGATCAGGCAACTCACTATTGGGAAGAGAAGTTTGTCTACATCCCTCTCGGCTCTCCACTGCCACCAAAGGAGGATAGTATGTATTTTCACTGCTATGGTGTCATGAGAAAATTCTGCCAGGCTTCCTCTGATAGAGTATCAATAAACATGATAAGTGAAGCTGTGGATTTGGGCTGAATTCCAGACTGCTCACTCAGTCTTTTCTTCAGAGTGTGGAGCATCATTATCTCCCGGATAAATTCAAAGTCCAGCTTCCAGCCTGAACTTCCCCATCAACACCATTAGAAAGTCCATAGTATTTTATTGCATCCTGGCAAAAGTACAAATCTAGGTTCTCCATCTTCCATTTGCTGCTCAGGGTGGGGTAGAACTGAACTGAAGTGCTTTCAGTGGTACTCAGAGTGAAACAGACACTACAAAAAGCCTTCACACTGATGGGCCGGCCTACCTTGCCCGTGCTTCGATATACAAAGCTCTTCTTGACCTTCCTGTGGCCCTCGCTCATGCTGGCAACTCCCTGACTCTAAACTCTAATCTCCAGAGGAAACGAGAAAGCCTAACCCTCCCATCAGCCATTGCCGTTTCAATCTCGTTATCCGGTTTCACTTTCATAAGCTACATTTCTGTTTTATATAATAGCTAGAATCTTTTGTGGCTCAAAGTTCATGAAAAGTAGATCGGCACCACTTTCCAGTAATTGGAAATCACTATCAAGTGTAATAGCTGATATCATATCTATAATTCCATATCAACATGCTGAACAAGCAAATTCAACTTTTAATCATACTTTGTTTGGATCCGTTCTATACTTTGGAAAAATAATCTAGATTGGTACAAGGGATAGTGCTACCAAGTCATAAAATGTGCCGAATTTTTAAGCTAAGCATTTTCTTTTAATTGGAGTCTTTGATCTTCTTTGGCTTAAACTGCACTCAATGATCAAAATAATTTGCATCTCAGAACTAATTTGACACAACTACAAAGTAGCAATGGCAATGACTGCTGAATATGATGACTGAAACATTCACTGTAACATGGCAGTGTCTGAAACACTACAGGAGAGACTTCATGATCCTAACATGTGTGCTTCTCTTTAAAACCATTCTTATCTGAAATGATAAATTACTTTTTCCCAGACTACTAATTGTTTCTTTTCTGCTTTAAAATGCTGAAGTGGAATAGTTACTTTTAAATCTATATTTTTTCTCTCCTGATGCATTGTAGAATCAAGAAACAGAAAGTATCTGAATTGTTTAACAGCCAGGAGATGACACCGATGAGCGTACTGTAAGCACAGAAAATGCATTTGAAAGTATCTTATTCTTTGGCCCATGGCTCACTCTTTGACATTAATTCTTATCTATAAGGGATTAATGTACTGAAGAATCAATATGCTTTCAGACATATTCTACATCACTGAGTTTCTTTGCTGGTCAGTTTTTCCATTATTAACAACTTATGTCAGCAATATCCCCTGTTCATCCAACAGAATTTGAATTTATCCTTTCATTTTATTTCTGATTGTTACACATTACTCCAAAGGTCATTTATAAATTGATTTTCCAAGAAATCATTTATGAGCCTGTATGAAGACCCAGAAGCCTGGAAAAGAAACTGTTCTAAGAAAACTATATTCTCAGCACACATGCCTATGGGAAAAATATTGTGGGTGACTTTGCACTTCAGTGATTTATGTTTGACAAGCAATATCCCTCAAGATCCTAACATAGCCTGATATAAACCTGTTACATAGTGTTTTTCATTAATGATAATATCTTTCAGCATTTTCTACTAGAATCCACATGTTTCAATAATTATTCATATTGTATGAACTTATTTAATATCCATTTAATTACATTAGACTTAATCTTATTTTGTGTTTCATACAGTACTGAAGATACATGAGGGTGCTCAGATGCTTACCCATTAATGAATCAGGACTCTTCTAAAAAGTGACTGAGTCTAGGCATTCAGTAGGTAAAACACAAGCTAAGCCTAGAGTGCTTTTTCCAGAAAACAAGGAACTGCTCTGTGAATAAGAGTTTCACATTAACATGACAAAGTTCACCTTGAAAAGCCCTCTAATCAACCAAACCCAGAACAATTTGAACATGAAAGTTATAAAACCAATGATTCATAAACTGCTTGTAGATTTGCATTCTTAAATATATACATGGGAGTTCATGAATAACAGAATTGTAAATAGGGAAAGATCTTACAGTATTGATGCAAAACAAATATAGAATGAATGAAAGAAGTTATAGTATTGATTGCATCTCTAAAAAATGAAGATGTCGCATCACTAACTTTTTAAATACTAAAGTCTCACAGGTTTTGGAGTAGAGCTTTAGAAGAGATAATAAAGTTAAAAGTGAGTTATTAAGATGGGTTCTGATGAGCCAGTGCAGGATCCAGTCCTTGTTAGAAAGAGAATTAAGAAGCAAAGACACTGCTACTCAGTGTGTCCTCACCTCTGAAAGCCACTCCTTGCTCTAATTCTTCCAATTCCCCTTTCTTACTGAGTATATTTTTCCTGAAAATAATAAAGTAAGGATATCACACATAATATCAACATGACACATGAGTCATCTTGTAAGATTCCTACCGACCAAATCTAGAAGTATTCAAACAAGAAGGTTTTAATAAGTAGAATATAAACCACTGGTTTATAAAGAATGTGAATTTAAATGGAGAACATACTTTATATACATGCATATAGATATTATAAATGTAAGGATATAAATGGCTAAAGACAATTGCCTCACAGTTCATTGGTAGACAGCAATAGTATGAAACTACATGATATTTCATTTTCAAATTTACATGGAACTCATCCTTTCAACGCTTTGGAGAGATAGAAAATGGAAATCAATAGTTTACTACTTGTAGTTTTCAGTTATTTAGTGGTGTGTAGCGTATATGTGAAAAGGTCACAAAACAATGCACAAGAAATATGGGGAGGCAGACTGACACAAAGGCCAGTATTTTAGTTGGTGTCTTTCAAGAAAAGAGGCAGATGTTTGACAT
This sequence comes from Grammomys surdaster, assembly GCF_004785775.1. Classification (NCBI taxonomy): domain Eukaryota; kingdom Metazoa; phylum Chordata; class Mammalia; order Rodentia; family Muridae; genus Grammomys; species Grammomys surdaster. The sequence goes on from NW_021604578.1 coordinate 4,044,409, forward strand.
TTCCCACTGTGACCAAGAGATAGTCACTCTGGTGACCCATCCAGGTGGGCTATAGGAATCTTCAAAACTAATCAAGTAGGGTTTATTTAAATATCCCACAGAGAAGCTACCTCCAGGAAGTTGCTGTATAAGTCACCTGAAGGAATCACATTGAGGAACTGTGAGGAAAAGAACCAGAAACTCTCAAGCTTGACCAAGACTTAATCCTCACAGAGTAGGTGACAAGACAACACATGGTCCCAACTGTCAGCCTCATAAATGAAATGCAAAGGTTGGAACAACTCTGGTTTTCCAGAAGACTAATTTGAAGATTACAAAGAAGTGTTTATGAATAATAGTCAAAAATTGAATTTGAACTGATATAAGCTAATCATACTATGACACTGTCAGAGCTACTGAACTGATAGTTGTGTAATTCCTAATGGCAGTATATCCTTCCTGAACAGTAGATCCAGCAAGATAATAAAACATGAAGTCTCAGGCCAAGTCATCTGCAGAAGTAAAAATTCAAGAATTACGCATGCATCAGTACAAATATATGAGAATTCATAGAAGAGATAGTGTCCTAGATGAACAAAAGTCCAAGAGCTACAATATTGAAATGGATAGAAGGGCTGTTCATTCCATGCTACTTAAATTAACTACTGGACTAAAGCATCACAGGTTACTACAGAAGATAATACTAGGCATGAGACTCATCCCAAGAGAGGAAGATTAAAGGGTACTATGAATTCAACACTCCATCCTTATGGACTGTAGACTGAGGAACTGGGTTTTGTCTAATCTCATTTAGGAAATGAAGGAAAAATATAGCTTAATGGTTTGGATAACCATGGACCACTGACATGAGAGGAAAGATGTGACTGACTTTGCTGTCAACAACAAGACAAACTGGATAAAAGTACACAATGTGAAGATTCTACCTCCATCTGAAGAAAGGGAGGAATGGTAGAAAACAGTTGGCTATGAAGTAGAACATTCTAATCAGAACATTCACAATTCATGATTTTCATGAATAAGGACAGTATGAATTAAGTGGGAAACAAAGATTTTGGCTTTCTTTTTCTTCTTTTTCTTTTATTTCTATTGTGGTTCCTGTGGTGGTGGTGGTGGTGGTGGTGGTGGTGGTGGTGGTGGTGGTGGTTTTTGTTATAGCTTTTTATTCCCCTAGATATGACAAGACTATTGCAATCATGTTGTGGTTACCTACCCAAGAACTATATAGACATAAACCTAGAACTAGCTTGGGAAGCAGAAGGTTAGCAGTAGTAGAGGTAAGGAGTAGGTAATGGGTAATGGGTAGGTAAACAGGACCATAACAAAGCATATCGGTACATGCACAGAAACTGACAGAACAACTTTTTAAAAAGAAATAAGAATTCAAGTTTCCTCATCTACATAGAAATCAACACTGTGGTGTGTTTTGTAGATTGAATGTAAATGCATAAATAAAATAATTAGTTATTTTAATGAAATAATCAGTTTCTATGTCGATAAGTTTATTAATGGGATAAACAAATCAGTAAACATAGACACATAAATCTTTTTAAAACCCACTTGTTCTTTGAAAATATCACCTACATTAACTAATTAAAACGTATCCTCAAAATGAAGGATGATTTAAAATATAAGTATCTATAACTATGATTAATTATATTAGAGAAATAAGAATAAAAATATATAAATCTACTAATATATTTAGAAAAAACTTGTCATACTTTAATAATCTCTCATGATAAAAGCAGTCAATAAACTAGGGACAGAAGAAAATTATCTCAGCATAATGAATGACATATATTTAAAACCCAATACTAACATCATACTTTATGATGAAAAATTAAACCATTTCCTTTAGGTTTATACAGGGGGCCAACTCTCACTATTCAACATAGCACCAGAAATACTAGAAAGAGCAATAGAAAAAAAATAAAATCATCTTTGTCTACAGATTGTATGAACTTAAATGTAGTTCCCAAAACAAATATCAGAAGTTAGTAAATTCAGCAAGGGTTTCATTATAAAAATCTATTGTGTATTCATGCACTAACAAAAATAAAAACAGAAATAAAATCAAAGAAGCAGTAACAATGATATCATAATCAACATAATAGAATGTTTAGAAATAAATTTGGTCAAGGAAGTGAAACTCTTATATAGTAAAGCCTAGAAAAGCAAACAAAAGCTGAAAAAATTATTTTTAAATATCTATATTACCTCAAAAATACAAAATGTCATAGCTATTTAAATGAAAATGCTATAGTTATATATATATATATATATATATATATATATATATATATA
>NW_021604578.1:4046809-4064321 GCF_004785775.1 Grammomys surdaster
ATTCTTTAATTTAATTGGAACCCTGAAGGGTTCTAATTAGCCTAAATAATGTTGTTTGCTTGTTCTTTTTTGTTTTGTTTGTTTGATTCATAATGGTTTTCAAGACAGGGTTTCTCTGTGTAATCCCAGCTATCCTAGAATTTGCTTTGTAGATGTGGCTGGCCTCAAACTCAGAGATCCACCTGCCAATGCCTCTCGAGTTCTTGGATTAAACATGTGCACCACAATTCCTGGCTAGCCTAAATAATCTTGAGATAGAATGACGATTAAGTTCTTACACTTTTTAGTATTAAAATCTACTATAATCTACAGTAATCACATTTGTTTAAACTGGAATAAGGACAGAAATACAACCAAGTGTAAGAAAATTGAGTGTCTAGAAATAAATCCTTGCATATAAAGGCAAATGATTATCAATAACAGTGTCATAACTCCACCATAGACAAGACAAGGATACATTACTTACCTCTTCTACAAATTGCAATAGCAAAACTAGATGTTTGTATTCAAAGGGACGGAAAGTCAAGACATTTTGTTTTCTTTTGTGTGGGGTTGTTCTGCATAGGTGTTACTGATATTTCATCACCCAGTATGTATTTTTCCCTACGCTTTTATCTAAGAGTTTGATAAATTACACCATGAATGAATGGATAAAGAATATGTGGTGTATACACATATTGGAGTGCACAATCACTATTGCAAACAAAAAAAATCCTCATGTAGCTTACACCCTGGATGAAATGTTCAGAGACTGTCTAAAATAAATCATTGGAAAAACTGAAATGCAAGCTAGAGAGATGGCACATGCTTTTGCAGGGAACCTAGATTCCGTTCTCAGTACCTACATGGCAATTTATCAACTATCTGTAACTCTAATCACATGGGGTCTGAGTTGTCTTTTGATTGCTGCCAGCACCAGGAACAGCATTCAAACAAGTAAAACACACACAGGCATAAAATTTAAAAAAAAAAATCAAAACTATTTTTAAAAGAGAAAGACTAATGCTGGCTTTATTTCTTTAAAAATACCTAAATAAACTGACAGAGACTCTGGAATGGTTTTTACCATATGCTTGGGAAAAGAAACAGAGGAAATTAAGAGTTCCCATCATGTAACCTGAAGATCTTCTAGAGAAGTTATGTAGAGTATTGTACTGCAGCATGCACTAAAAATACTGCTCAGAGGGTAAAACTCATGGTATCCAATTAAACACACCCTTCTACATGAACACATACAAACAATTGTGTCATAGTAGGAGTTAGAAAAGCCTTGTTCAGAAGGAGAAGGAATGGAGGCCTAGATAAACATCTCTGTCCTAGTTTCTTCAATAGAGATATCTACAATTTAGTTGGAGGAGCAGACCACAATTATAACCACAGACAAAGTCAAATTTTTGAGCTGTGAGGAAATCAGCTATGAAAACTGTCCATAAATAAGAAGTAACTGGCTCCCACTAACCCACCAGGAGCAAACACATGTACTTTCTTTTCCTACTAAAAGTCAAATTTCTGGAGCTTAGAAGTACATGTCATAATATTAGCAGCCTTTCTAACACCTAGTAGGGTGCCCGACATATGTTAGGCATTAGATAAATACAGTTTGAGTGAACAAAAAGCCTTGTGAGATTTTAGAATATATAAGATAGCTAGGAAGGAAATATGTTCAGTGGCTCAAGTTGACAGGGAAGACAAACTCTGCCTGGGGAAATGATTAAAGTCAGTTTCTTGATTTTTAACTTCATTTCATCACTTCTCATTCATGAATATGAATTTATAAAATCTCAACTGAATGTACATTTACTTTGTCTTGTATATTTCTTGCGTACGGAGGCTTAGTTTGTCCAATAACACAAAGGAAATACAATTTATGAAGGAAGTCTTTCATCATGAAACCCTCTGGAAAAATTGTACCAATATACTATTGAATACATCATTAGTAAAAGAAATATATTCTTGTTACTATTCCTGGAGATAAGTGAATAATGTGTTTATAAATATGACTTTAAGATAGCAAAATGAGTATTCTTTCTCTTTATATGAAAATATGCCATATTCATTAGAAATGCATTTAAATTTATTGATGTTCACCACATACATATTTCAGATATTACCATCTTTTTTTCCAATTTAGACAAGTCTACTTCGTATTTTTAAATTTTTTAAAGTATTCTGATAAAAGCTATACCAATTTATGGCTTTCATTTCTGCATTTGAAACCAACTTCATTATTTTATACATAGTAGCTTTCAAATAATGGTAGATTATTTTATATACTATATGCAATTGATCTATTGTCAATGGTTTTTAGTTTTCCATTTATGCAGTATTTTAAAAGCTAAGCAGCCACTCTGTATTAATTCACTTTGTCTTTGCATATAAACATGCAAATGAGAAAATGATATATGTATGTATTCCTATATACATTTAAATATAAAGTGACAGATCTATTAATATTTATGTTCTTAATTTGCAATGGTCCTACACAACATTCAATCCAAGGAAAATGGTTTTTATTTTAGTCATTATAAATCTGATATTTTGTTCTGACTTTATAACTTGAGTTATTAATTCCCATGGACACTTTACCTAATGTCTTAAAAAATATTGTCTTCAAATATCCTTCTGATGGTCACTAACTTGTTTTTGCTTTCAAAATGCATAATGGATTATAAACATAAAATAAAACATGCTGAGCTTTAAAGAGTTGTCCAAAAAAGCGTTAATCACAGAACTGCTAAACTTTCTTTGTTGAATGTCTTGATCATCTTTCTTATGAAGACTATGGGAAAAATGTCCCTAACATTTCAAAACTTCCTTTATCTCAACAATGTTGCCTTTTCATTGTTTGCTGGGCGGCTGTTGTTTTGATAGAACATTTCTCTGCCTAGTCCATTCTGGACCATTCATCATCCTCTTCAGTCTCCCAGAGACAGGATTACAGTTATGTGCTACCATACTTATACATGACACTTTTTATATGGTAAAGAATTGTGTTGATTGAACATTTCTGGTAATGTCCATTCTCTTCATCATGTGTTTGCATGTTATACAGTAAGTGATGAGTTACTAACTGGTTTTTCCGTTTTCATTGGTCCCGCCAATATTCACTGTTAGTGAATTCACTATACTTAAAAATTAATATACTTAGACATGCTGGTGCCAAGACAAAGTATGATGCTGACATGTGAGCTTGCTGAGTGCCCTTACAATGGTTACTGGGAAGCTATATTGGACATATGTTTCTGACCTAACTTTGCTTACCTATAACCCAGATGGGACAAGCTGCCTGCCTCAAGTTTTTAGACCCTGTGGAACAGAGAATCAAAAAGACAGATTATAATGACTCTTGTATTTTTCTTAAATGTGACCAATTATTCAAACTCAATCATTTACTAGTCTAGAGATCAATCCAATATTGGAAATAACAGTCTTCATTTGGAAGGCTGGTTCTGAACATTTTCAGAGACATATTTGGAAGTTAGCTGCAGGTCTCTATGATGTTATGTTAGCAAGAGATAAAGTTGGGACAAGATCTGGCTTTTAAACAAGTGTTATTAAGTGTGTTAAGGCTCTTTTAATTATCAAGTTAAAATTGCTTTTGTTCCTTTTGTAGTATTTAATGTAAGTTGCATTGATTATACACTTTCTAATCATGTTAGTGTGTTGAAATCCAGCATGTCAGTTACAGAGGTCTATCAACCAGCTTTTGCTTCTATTGCCTTGAGTAGCACAGAACCTTGGTCTTCAGAAAAAAGCTTGCAAGTACTGGAAGGAATGAGTCAGGCTTTAAGCAGAAGCATGAAAGTAGTGGGCTTGATTATTGATGGTATAACAACTTTAATTACACTAATTGCTAGCACCACTGCTTCTGCAATTGCTTTGACACAAGAAGTTTGGACAGCTACTTTTGTTAGTCATTTAGCAAAAAATATTACTAATGTGTTGAATATACAAGAGGATGTAGATAGGCATTTGGAAGAAAAGATTGATGCTTTTTGTCCTATTCAAATTATTGGAAGGAGGTTCAGAGTTTAAGAGTAAGGAGCCATCTCAAGTGTCATGCCAAATACCATTGGATTTGTGCTAATTCTAAAATTTACAATGATAGTCATTATAATTAGGAAAAAGCTTAAATACACTTGCAGGATATTTGGAATAATTCTCACATCTCCCTGGATGTTTTAATTTTGCATAATGAGCTTATGAATTTAAAGAATGCTGCTCTGCTGAGCATTGATGAGGCAGATACTGCTGATAAAATTATCTATGACCAGAGGTCAGTATTTCTATTTTGGTCAAGCTTCAGAAATGGCATATATAGCTTGATCATGCTAGCCCCTTTTGTCCTGGGAATAATTTTATTCCTGCCCCTTGTATTAAAGCTTGTCTCTAACTACATCAACAAGATGGCATCCAAAGTACATGACATGAAACTGATAATGGAACCCCAGACAGAGTTATTAATTTAACAGACTGGCAAGCCAAGGATGGGTAAGATTCTGCACAGAGCCTTACCAACCTAAGATATAAGTGCATTGCTTTTGATAATGCATATTGCATGATAGGTAAGGAAGGCATTCTTGTCAGAATGACCTAAGAAAGTCTCAATCTTGTTTATAAAATAAAAAAGTGTAAGAGGCAGAGAGCTTTTGGGGCTGCTTGGCAAGAATCTGACATTGGTCAAGGACAATGAAGTGGGCTTCAGATCTGAAAATGACTTTGGGCTAGGACAAGTAAATAGGCTTAAATATTTTGATCATCCTGATAAGCCCTAAGAAACAGTGATCATGGGAGTGTTCATGGAACTTTGTTTCTTGCCTTGCTTGTTCTTTGACTATTTGTGTCTATTGTCTTGCTTGTTCTTTGACTAATTGTGTTTTTTGTCTTGCTTGTTCCTTGACTATTTCCATCTATTGTGTCACTAGTTCCTCAACCTAGAACTGACTTGATACTTGCATGTAATTAAAAGGCATAAAAGCAAAAAGGAGGAAGGGGATAAGATAGGGTGTTTCTGGGGTGGGGGGAGTGTGTAAAGGGGATAAGATCTGAAATGTAAATAAATAAATTATCCAATAAAATTAATATACTTAATTGTTTATTCTCCTGTTTCTGGAATTTAATGAGTAACAGTGATAACAACTATTGTTCTTATAAAATTCACATTGCTATATTACAAACATGTTGAACGTTATACGTTCTTGAAATGATGGGCTACACATAGTCAAAGCCTTTCCCCCTTGACCTTGAAAAGCCTAGAATTGCTTATTATAATGATTGTGCTTATGAAATTCAGATTGCTGTATTATAGCCATTGAGTTCTTTTTCTATTGGCCATCTACTGCTAGGAATATAGCCTACCTTTAAGACTAGTTTGTTTGCATCCTCAGTGAGAATCCATGGAGAAAAGTAATTGTTTATGTGCTTGTGGGTATTATTGGAAGATAGCTTCTGGGTTAAGGATGAGAGCCTGTGTCTATTTGTCCTTTCAGCTCTTGGACTCTGTCTAGTGCAGACCGATGCAGGACCTGTGCATGCTGCTTAATTTCTGAGTTCACATGTGGGTCAGTTCCATTGTGTTTAGGCATTCTTCCTACTAGTACCCTTTAGTTTCCAATCTATCCCCAGCTAAGGATGGAGTTTCCTGAGGCCATTCAGCTTCCATGACAGGATTTCAACTGTTATAGTCTTTAATGTGCTCTGAGCATCTATCCACAGCCTCCAAAAGTTCTTTTACTCAACAGACTGTCATGCTTGTAAGGTTTTTAGGGAGAAAGATCTATGCGACTCAAAACTGGGTAACCCATACCTCACACTGAGCTTTTTTTTTTTTATTTGATAACCTATGCTATTTAGCAGAAGCATTGTCCCATTGATACAAGGGTACTCTGTTTAAAATCCTTTTGTACTTTTATATTTGTATAGTTTTGCAAACTTCCTTTTATGCACACTGCATTAGAAGTATTATTACCAGAAGAATGATGCATGAAGAGAATAGGAAATAAGGACTAAGTTCACATCACTCTTATCTCTTCTTATTCTTATACATAGTAGTTGAATTCTTTTTTTCCTAAATATTCACATTCATTAAATTATAAGCATATGTGGAAAGCTACTTAATTTTGTTTGAAAATTTGTTCTTTCTGTAATATACACAAAAAGGAAATACAACTATCTAATTATAGATTTGACATAATAGATCCCTAAATTTTTGCTGTAATACATTTAGTACACATGGTTTCATTTTGCATTAACAGAAAGAACTATACACTTAATTTAATATTATCTTTTCTCTTTGACAACTACCTTGATTCAAATTCACCCATCACCAAAATGTTTACGAAGGAATTGTTTCCCTAGCAACAGTTACCATGTTACAGTGACACAGTCCTCTCAGTTCATTTAGCTCCTTTTTTTCAAACGATGTGTGACATTAAGGTAGAAAATCAAACTCAACACAGATTGACATATTCAAAATTAAGATATAATCATAATTCAATTAGTGTTTATAGCAATACCCTGACTAGTACAAGTGAACAGAACAAAAAATGTATGCCAAAGTCACAGGGTAGTGAAAAATTGCCAGAGGATATGTACGATCTCATTTCCTATTTTCTTACCAGTTCACTGTTGTAGGGAACAGAAAACAACCAGTTCAAGTTTTTGAGACTTTCTAGTGTTTCCAAAGTTTGAATAACAAGCTAAATATAACAAGTAAAATAGTTCCTGTATTTTTGAGACAGTATCTCGCTATATAGCCTGGACTATCTTCAATCATATGTTTCTCTTGACTGCCTCACAAATGCCAGGACTGTAGACCTTTGCCACCACACCCAGATACAGCCTATGTATTAATGCCAGCCACAATGGAAAAAAAATTCCAATCACTATGACACTCCGAATTTCTTAATTCTGATAATCAAGTATCCTCTCAAAGAAAGACAAGCACTTTTTCCAGCAAAACAAAATAACAGTAATTTCAAACTCGGTACTTGTTACATCAGAGATAGGAAGAGAGACAAAAAGGCACAAATTATCCTCTTTAGAAAAAGATAATGTGTTTTTCCAGAACATTTAATAGTTTAATCAATGAAGATGCTAAGTGTCACACTCTCAACCACATGCGTCCTAGAACATGTGCCCATGACAACAGCACACCCTGAGAGACAATGTGAAATAAGCACCTTTTTCCAACGCTGCATGTTCTATCTCCCTCATACATGGTGATTCTTCTCTTCCCTTTTGTCCTAAATCTTCACTGTGTCCCAAAGTTTGTTATTCTTTTCACAGACCATGAATTCTTCCAATAACATTTAGTCAACAAGCTTTTTCATCCCATGAGTTAAAAAGTGCTCACTTTTGCCATAATCTTTCGTTTTGGGTTCAATCACCAAGATGAGAAAGAATATTTGTTTTGATTTTTCCCCCCTATCTTGTGTCAGCTTCCCTTTCTTTCCTCTATTGAGTCGACATATTCCTAAGGAGTTGTAACTGAGGAAGACGACAGGAGAAGAAAGAAATCTAACTAGCAGTGTTGTGTTCTAAACTTGGATATTGAGTACTGCTTCTCTGAGCCTAGAAACTTCTCTAGTTCTTCAGAAGCCCCACACTGGTGTAATTCTCCAGAATACCACTTAGTCTCTTCCTCAGCCTCTGATATTGCAGGCCCAATCAATATAACTGTACTTTCAGTCCCATGATGCCTCCAAACATCAGCGACCCTGTTTTATGTGATGCAATTTTGGTTCAAATACATCTCCTGGGCACAAGGCATTCCTGGCACAGCCTCATCTCATTTACTGACTGTCAGCCTAGTCTGCTATCACAACCACATGCAGAGCCTCATCACGTTCACTGTGTTTATATTTTAGGGTACTTAGATCTTTACTGAAACCAACAATAATTGCCTTAATCAATAAGTTCACTGAGGTCTCCATTCTTGAGCCAGCTTATGAATAATGAATTCATTCATGACTAATGTCAAGTTGTGATATATTGATTTACATTTTTATTATAAAACATATTGTAAATCATTTATAAATCAATAGGTTCCGGCGGGTAGGATTATTAGGTGAAACACGAAACTTTTTAAGACAGCAGTCTATAAGAAGTACAGTTTTCTATTGTTTATCTGATGTCATTTGCTGCAAAGATTGAAATATACAAGCCATATTTGTATGTATATTGTCAAAGTATGCCAAACTTCCAGTAGTGATTTTGCTTTGTTTGTCTAGTATGTAAAAGCATAAAATAGAATGCCATTCAAATCTAATATTACAGTAGTAAAACTCAAAGGACTTTCCTTCAATGATAAGATGGAGAATATACTGTCAAGTCTCGTTTAATAAAAAGGACCCATCAAAGCATCTGAAATGTTTTCACCATCTGAAATGTTCATCTCAATTCATCTAAATGATAAAACAATATATTTAATTCATGAAATAAAATTCCCGTTTTTACCAAAGACAGTTTTAAAATAGTAGCCGTTTGGAAATGAATGTAGCTTATGTGACATGCTATAAAATTAGCATCACGCTTGACAGGAGAACACAAGCTTTGTCTTCATCACAATGTTCCTGGATGCCCTTTATGAAACAACAGTGAGCACATATGAATATTTTTTCTGTGTCTTTTAACAAATAAAGTAGACATAATCTCATTACACAAGTGCCACCCTTGGCAGCTCTGACTTCCTTAAAATAAAAAGTATTGGTTTCTTCAGACAGTAGAGTGAACATACCCAGTTATTCTATTATACAAAAGCTAGTTTACATCTTCACTGAGTACATGCAATGAAGATTCCCAAATCTTATACATACAGCCAGGTTGGTTCCTTTTCATGGAATGGAGAAATAGGAAAGCAATTTATACTGCATGATAAGTTGTATTACAAACTAGAAGTTGCTCCAACACCCATGAAGAAGGAAGCCCTAAACAATCAAGTCTTATACTATTTTAATGAAACCACATAACTAGTTAATATAAAATCTTCAGAATACATAACGAAACGGCAATTTGCAAACTCTTCATTTTGAGCAAGTATCAAATTAGTCAAACAATCTGGAACGCCAACGAAATTTCATTGCTAAAATAAATGTTTTGGAATCCCCCATTATAAAGTGACTTTTTAATATAAAGTTTGAACTATAATAGAAAGCATATATTAAATCAGCGGCTCTAATCTCTACTAGTTTATAAGTAAGTAAAACAAAAGTATATAAAATTCAAGCAACAGCATTCTGTACATCAGAGACCTTGGGTCATAGAACTGTGTGGAGGAGTCAGCTTTCCTCAAAGCCCAAGGCAGCTGCTGATCCAACAAAGTACCTACCACAACACAGTAGTATGAAGCACAAACACTAGAAACAATAGATTAATATATGCTCTTCCTCTGGAGTTTTCACATTCAGGGCAAAAATTAATTTGCTAAAATTCAATGTAGAGAAACCAAAATAAAAGAAAATCATGATTAAGCATCAATAAAGGAAAAAATACCTCAATCTCAGTTTGTGATAAAAAATTCATGAGAAACTGTAATGGTATGAGAGGTAGAGTATATATGGATAAGTATATGTTATATGTTATGTAATGTATATGGATATGATGAATGATAGATAAATGATAACAGGTAGATAGACAGACAGATAAACAGACAAATAGGCAGACAGATGATAGGAAAGATAGGTTGACACACAGTAGACTATAGGAATGGTAGCACACAGATGACAAATTATGATTTTTGACTAATTGCAAACTTTATATGTGAAAATTCTGCACAAACTAAAATTTACAAGAATGTTTATAATCATTTTACTTATATAAAATTATATTGTTTGAATAATTTAATCTTAAGACAATTATATTTTTATTTAGAAATACAATAAAGATGTACAACAGCTGACCTAAATCTTACAAACATGGGGAAAGACGTTTGAGCAGAAGAACAGCATTCAGAGGATAAAGAAACAAGACTAAGAGAAGAGAATTCATCACCTTGATGAGGTCTAGATTTACTCGAGGAAAATTATTTCCTGTTTGAAGTTATTTCTAAAGCGGATAAGGTAAAAAAAAAAAACTATAAGCATTTTGACACAGTTTACAAAATGACCTTGAACAGGTTCTTCGGTTTTGGTTTGGGTTTATAGTCGGATCCATTTGTCTGTCTGATTTCTGAATTCTCTCAGGCACTGAACAAACTGCTCTTTACAGACATGTTGAATTTTAAAAGAAAATTTACTGAATATATTTTTTTCAGCATGAAACTTAGGATCAGAAACCCAATGTGTCTGCACCACAGAAATGTAAGCACAATGTCCTGTCATGGGAAATGCTGTTGAAAGGGAAGATGCACAACCAGATGCTAGAATAAGATTAGGTGGCATGTATGAGCCCACGCCACCTAAGATCTGGACATCACCACAGCTCCTACCCAAGGACATAAAGAAGGTGTATTTATCTGGCTCCATTCAAATCTCTCTCGGGACATGACAATTTGAGGATAAAGTCTGAGGAAGATAAGTGTCACAATTACATAAAGGACATTTCACAGCTGTGGAAAAACCTAACAACATACCACACTGGAAAACTGACTATTGATTAATGGTTATTAATGATTATTTTAAATGCCCAACTTCAACAAAAGTGAATCTGATGTAATAGTAAATCAGGACACTTTCATACACAATCAGCTGCAGTGGTTTAGCACTTATTAATATTAGTTCATAAAAGTAAAAGGAATTGTCTCTGTCCTCAGATAATCCACTGGCTCTCTTTTTTTTTATTTGAGACTGAAAAATATCAATTTAATAATATAATCTGATGTGCAGCCTCAAATTTTAGTACACTAAGGATTTTTTAAAAACTCCAGCTCTCAACAGATAAAATTTTGATCAGAATGTATTTGAAAAAGCAAAGTAACCACAATTTAATTTCTTAAAAACCAAGCAACCCTCCCCCTCAAAAATCCAGAATTATAGTAAAACATACAAAAAGCCCTACCAGTTAGCATCGTAACATAGTGAAATCATTTTTAGTACTATGTTCATTTAATTCTAATTATCTACTTCATCCTAAATAGAGAAACCTGGGCATTTGGGAGAAATTCTTAATTTAAGTCATTTTTTAAAAAATATCAGAAACAGATTGAAAGCCTTTTCATGCTTTGTGAACACTATGGGCCCCTCGAAGGAAAGAAATGCGGGCTTAGAGTACAAGCTGGAGGACATGGCTCTTCATACGCACCTGCCCCATGCTTTGAAGCGCTGGCCCACAAGTCACCTCTTCACTTCTGTCAGCCTCAGAGCTTCTGTTCTTCTCCAGTGACCTGAGGTTGATGCAACAAAAGGAAGTCATTCCAAAGTAATGTCAAAGGCCACTTGCTGCCAAAAATAACACTCTGCTAAATCTTGATAGCTAGAAAAGTAAAAAGGTATTATTTGTATTGGTTTTTATGTAGGACATCTTTAGGTCAACTGAAGCATTGTTAATATGTGTTTGCTAGTCCAAGGTAAAGGGTCATGGTTGCTAGACCATGTGGACAAGACACAGAGGAAATAGAGTGGTAGAGCTTCTGGTTCCAGCAAGCCATGAAAATCACTGACACTTAAGGCAAGTAGTGTTTAAAAGCTTCCGTGAACCCTTTCAGTGCTCATGTTTCCAATACTGGGGAGACAGCAGCCAATATGTTCAAGAATGCCTGTTGCTAGTTCCTTTTGCCTTTACAAAAAGTATCAAGATACATTATACACTGTGGTAGTAGCATGCATCTTTTGTTGGAACCAATCCTATTTATAATGGTCTTAACAATGAAATGTGAATTGTGAGTTCTTAATACATAAAAATTATTTGTATGCATGGCTACATATGTATATCTGTATATATATATGTGTGTGTGTGTGTGTGTGTGTGTGTGTGTGTATGTGTGTGTGTGTGTGTGTGTGTGTGTGGAGAGAGAGAGAGAGAGAGAGAAAGAGAGAGAGAGAGAGAGAGAGTTTTCAGAAAGTCATTGTGATAATTACATTATCACACAATGTCAAGAAGGTAACAAAAGGCTCCAAGATTGACAACAGTTAAATTCTAAAACTCATGGCCTTAGGTTTCCAGAATGAAGTTCTGCTAACGCCATTTTCAGGTTTCTGTTAGTGCACTAATATTACTTTTATCTACTTAACAGTGCATGAAGAATAGGAATGCCAGATCACAGCTACGATTTGATCAGTGTATAGCAACTTTTTAAAATATTTATTCATTTTACTTGTATGAATGTTTTATAGATGTATGAAATGTATACATGACTGCTTCCTTCTGGGATAAAAGGAGGATGGCCAATCCTCTAGAAATGGAGTCACAGATGCTTGCGAGTCACAGTATAGGTGCTAGCAACCAAACCCATGTCTTTTAGAAGAGTATTTGAAATGTAAATAAAGAAAATATCCAATAGAAAAGAGTATAATAGACATTTAAATCTTAAGAAAAAAGAGTAAAAAGTGCTCTTAAATGCAGTGCCATCACTCCAGCCTTAATTACACAATATTGACACTCTTCAGGCAGCACATAGACAAGTCAGAGCAAAATGTCAACTGTAGCTCTCTCTATATGCACACTGACTTTGTTGTTCCTATGTGCCAAGATTGTGGTTGAATTTCTCCCACGTTTTCCTTCATTTAATTTTTCCACAGAACCTAAGAAGGAGTTAGAATGCAATTTTACAACTGAAACATGAACTTTAGAAGGTTGAACAGTGTGCAGAGTTGTCATACCTAGCAAGGAGAGGTACAGTTCTGGAAACTCCTGTCATCTGAATGTTTGGAGCAAATTACCATCGTAATGGAAAGAAAGTCCTTTTCTAATATTTTTATGGGTATTTTGCTAAAACCATACCTTCAAGAATTTTGTTTGAATAATTTTCCACTAAACACTAGAAAAGATCAAATAACAAGATGACAGGTATCACAAAATGTAACTACAGGTCATAATGTGGCATTTACTTTATAGGAGATCACATTCATTTCAAGTGGTAGTAAATATTATTTGTGTGGGCATCTTAATGGCCAAATGAAGAGATAAATTTAAAGTAATATCTGTTTTGGAAAAACAATGGTCAGGAGGTATGAAGATGATCCAGCAAATAAATTTAATGTTTCACAGTTGCACTTCTCATGGCTGTTACACAGTGTTCCTGTACTAATGTGCATGGCCTTTACCAGTTTGACTGATGTCCTTAAGTTAAATATTGTACCTGAATAACTTATCTACAGTGGTGGCCAATAGCTATGAAATTTATCTAGAAGCCACTCTAGTCCCAAGCCAAATGCAGTGATGTTTTTGTTTGTTTTGTTTTTGCAATGATTTGTTTTTACCCTACTTTTTTTTCATTATTGAAAACAGATAATTTTTCTCACATAACATATTAAGACCATGGTTTCTCTTCTCCTAACATCACCCAGACACTCTCACTTCCCCACCCACATGGCTCCATTTCTTCCTCTCTTTCATCAGAAAGTAAGCAGGCTTCTATAGGATAATAATAAAATAAACTATAATGAGATTAAAACTAACACGGTGGAATTGAACAAAACAAGCAGAAGGAAGAGTCCAAGGAAAGGAAAAAAGCACAAGTAACAAAGAGCCTCTTCTTCATACACTCTGGCAATCCATCAAACCAATAAACTGGAAGGCATAATACATGCAAAGGACATGTAGGGGGAAAAGAATGTGTGTGTGTGTGTGTGTGTGTGTGTACATACACATATATAATTTTTAACAAAAAAGGAAGATCCTTACATGACATTATGAGACAGGGAGCCTCCAAAGATCTCATTACATTGGTCTTCTGCTGGCCATTTACTGCTGGGCACCCAGCTTAACCTTAAGAGCAGGTTGTATCACCAGTGAAACTCCCTTGACAAAAACTAAATTTTCATTTCCAAGTCATTGTCAATTGGAGACAATATCTGGGTGAGGTCTGGAGCGTGTCTCCATTTTTCCTTTCATCTCTAAAACATGCACAAAGACTGGTGCAGACCCACGCAAATACTATGCATGCTGCTTGAAGTCATATGTGCCTTGACTGTGTTGATTTCGGGGGCCTTGTTTTCTTTGGGTCACCCTAAAAATTAAAGAAACGTATTTTATAAGTGAAAGGTATTTTATTTAGAAGAAGCCATTCGTGTATTAAATCTCTTACTGTCTTTCATTTAGTTTCTGTTGCTGTCTCTGTGTGTTATTTAGAGAACTGGTGGATTTCTGACTCGTGATACCATGAAAGTTTACAGGTAAAATAATTCACATCAAAACTCAATATTTATAGGCAGTGCTGACAGTTCTATGTGTTATTTTTTTTAATTTTTATTGGTTATTTTATTTATTTGCTTTTCAAATGTTATACCCCTTCCCAGTTTTCTCTCCACAAGCGCCTTCTCCCCTTCTCCCTCCCCCTGCCTCTTTGATGGTGCTGTCCCACCCACCCAACCTGCCTCAGTGCCCTAGCGTTCCCCTATCCTGGGTCATCAAGCCTCCACAGGACCAAGAGTCTCCCCTTCCAATGAAGACAGATAATGCAATCTTCTGCTATATATCCAGCTGAAGCCATGGGTACCCACCTCCCGTGTGCTCTTTGGTTGGTGGTTTAGTCCCTTGGAGCTTTGGGGTGGCGATTGGAGGATCTGGTTGGTTGA
The DNA here is from genome assembly GCF_004785775.1 of Grammomys surdaster. Lineage (NCBI taxonomy): Eukaryota > Metazoa > Chordata > Mammalia > Rodentia > Muridae > Grammomys > Grammomys surdaster. Next base: position 4,061,482 of record NW_021604578.1, read on the forward strand.
TATTGTTGTTCTTCCTATGAGGTTGCAAAACCCTTCAGTGAGATGGCTCAGCTTTGAAGGCTAGGCTCACAACCAAATTAAGTGTTAAAATTTGAAAACAAACCATCTCAAACTGCTAGCTCATAGGTCTTTTATAATCATTTAAATAAAAAAGGAGAAGAAACATCACTTAGATGTTCTCATCAATTAGATGAGAAACGATCACTTATATAAATATAAGGTAACTTAAAGAATATACTAGTGCAATTGTTTGTACACCTGGCTACCAATTAGAGTCACTATGGAAGCCAAAAGGCCTTCCCACCTACATGGTTGGTAGGAACCTATGATAGGGCCTTCTATGAAGAGATCGTAATCTCATTGTTTTCAAATGGTGCCAAGACATAGGTGTTTGGGCCAGGTTCTTAAGGTATATTTACCATGTAGACTATTAGCTACACAGGAACATCTGTATTTTTGTGAAAATAAATAAGTTGAACCCAAGCAAGCAAAACACAGAGGGCCATTTATGATCGGCTAATGATGCAGCTACTTCTATTTAAACACTGAAAAAGTGTCTACCTATAATCGGGACCTTGGATCTTCATTTAGCCTATTTGGGAGTGAAGAACCATTAAGTCAGTTGATTGAAAAGTTGTATGTTGCAGATTACTTGAATAGCAGCAGTTAAATGGGGACAATGCTTTCATTTGTTTTTATACCAAATACAATAGCTTACCTCCATATACACAGCCATGCATGCATGAATCCAGAATTGATTTTTTAATTAGATAAGGAATGAGAACAGATTATCATCAGTAAAGCCCTTCTCTGTACTGAAACCTAAGGATATACATAGAGATAAATGTCTGAATTCCTAATAGGAAATGAAGACAACCTCTGAAAGGTTACTTTTAAATTCTTCAGGTCAATAATGACCAAATATTCCAAAGTATTGAATTCTCAGTGACCCATATCAGTTGACAAGACAACACAAGTCTTAGAGTAGTGGGGAAAAAAATCAATAATTCACAGTCAGGAATGAATGAATGAGCATTCTTAATGAAGTTTTTAAATTAAAAAACTGACAAATACAAGTTTATACATTAAACAGTTTGTGAAATTAAACATTCCTAACACCTAAGAATGCTTAACACAGTATTTGTATAGAATGCTAATAAGCAATTTCTCAGGTTGATTTGTGCTGTAATAGATACAAAAACATAGAAAGGAAAGGCTAGAGAGTGGAGCAGAGGGAAAAATAATAAGTCTGCTTGTAAGAAATGGTAAAAGGAAAATCTGAGCTGATGAGGAAATAATAAATTGAAATATATTGTGAATATCTCACAGTTAGTCAAAGACGGAAATTTGATTTTTATCTCCTCTTACTATAGTCGAATTACCTTGTTGCTTGTGATTGATCTTGTATCTGGAATATTGAATTCAAAGCATATAAACAAAATTATGCTATTATTATTGTTGTTGTTAATTACTCAGGTTTATTATCTAATTAAACCAAGGCTATGTAATAAATTTTAGTAACCAACAACAAACTTAGATTGAAAAAAACTGAAGTTTGCAAAATTGAGCATCTATTTCTCAAATTTATATGATTCAAGACAATGGAAAAACTTGAAAAAGCATATACACTATTTTCATATAATTATTTCATAAGGACATTCTGATTGATTATATGAAAGTAGGGTATACAATATCAACTATACACAAATAATTACTGTTTTAGAAGTAAATCCTAATATTATATTCTTATAGTTGAAAATAAGGGATATTGATGAAAATGACTTAATAATAGCCTTTCATTTTTACCTTTTGAACTAAAACAAAAAAAACATCGGTCAATCATATATAATATCCAAATTTCTTGTACATATTTCCACTTGATAGTTGGCTATGTCACCAGAATAAGATGATTGTTACATTTCGGCTGAACTCAAAACATACTTTTACCTCTGATTAGCAATAAAATGCCTACTGTTTTATAGGCTAACCTAGGTTTCACTTTCTCAATCAATTTAAGGTCTGAAAACAATATTCCTTTTCAAGTACCCATGACATCATTATCAGTTGCAGGAATAGGTTTATCTCCAAGTTCTCGGGCTTCACAATTCCAAGTCTCTTATTTTGTGACAGGGTTATAGTTTCTGAAGAAAATAGGGAAATAAAGAACTCATTCTGTTATCATAAGAGTAGTAGACCATTAAAGGGGCATTACCCACAACCTCAGTCACTGGGAATACTAGCAAATCCTAGCTCTCTTAAAAAATTGAAAACAAATAGTTTAGGGAAAATAAGAGAATGAGCCTTAGACCATAATCATGTATTAAGTCTCTACAGGTGTGGAATATAAAATGTGAGTCTCTAACTGATATCAGAAAAGTAGCTAACCCTATCTTGCTTAAAACACTTCCAAATGCCAACTAGGAAAGAAAAACACACATTACTTAATCCAGAGTGCTGCTCACTAGAAAACCTGCACAGGAGTTTGAGAAAATGTCCCTATATCCTCAGTACCAGCAGATGCTATTTCATGCAAACACACACACATACACACACAGAGAGAGAGAGAGAGAGAGACAGAGACAGAGACAGAGAGAGACAGAGAGAGACAGAGACAGAGATGAGAGAGACAGAGAGAGAGACAGAGAGAGACAGAGAGAGAGACAGAGAGAGAGAGACAGAGAGAGACAGAGACAGAGATGAGAGAGACAGAGAGAGAGAGAGGGAGGGATGGAGGGAGGGAGGGAGGAAGGAGGGAGGGAGGGATTGAGGGAGGGAAGGAGGGAGGGAGAAAGGGAGAGAGAGAGAGAGAGAGAGAGAGAGAGAGAGAGAGAGAGAGAGAG
>NW_021604578.1:4064331-4075391 GCF_004785775.1 Grammomys surdaster
GAGAGAGAGAGAGAGAGAGAGAGAGAGAGAGAGAGAGAGAGAGAGAGACCTCCCTCCCTCAAATTTCTGGAGTATTGAAATCCTGCCATTTAAAATTAATGGTCAGAAATTCCCCCATTGTAAAAGTTTCTTCTCAGTGATCCCATTTGTACGAAGGCACACAGGCAGGCGTGCCATAACTTTATCAAATCGATCCATTCAAGTTCCAGTCATGATTCTTCTATTCTAAACTTTCACCCGAATGAAAACAGGATTAGTATGCAAGTCACCTCATTATTCTTGTAAGAGAAAATCACTTAAACCTGATCTTTAACGTTGTTACTAGAACAAATACATATGCACATATTTTGTATATAAGTGTATATTATATATAAGGTTCCTCACATTACAACATTTAAAATAAATATAAACCATCTGAAACTGTTGTTTAGAGCCTTTTCTTTTAAAGACCCTTCTTATTCACTGCTATCTCCTTTAATCTACTGTATGATGTGGACCAATAACAAAACCAGATGGTCACAAGATTCGAGAAACAAACAAACAAAAGCAGAGGGACAAGAGATTATGACTTGCTTAATGCATCAAGTCTGTCAGCAACAGAGACAGGTGGGCTAGCACCCAGGTGTTTGGTCTATGGCTCTTTCACTAAGTAACAGATTAATGGGGCTCAGGGCAAATGGTATTTTCCAGGACCTTTAAACATCAAAGATACTTATCTATTAGAAATTGAAAATTATGAAGTCTCTGCTAGCAATAATGTTTAATGTTTTTGAAAGGGTTATTGAGGCTTTAGATAAACCCAAACATTAAAGTTATTTGAATTGGACTTCTCTGCACTTCTGACTTGCACCAAACCTCATTTAAATTTTCAATTTCAATAATGCACTCCTTTCTCCAAATTTTAAATATACGAAGGCCACAAAGGATGATGTTGTTAGGGACTGCACGCATGCGTGCATGCATATGCTCGCTCTCTCTCTCTCTCTCTCTCTCTCTCTCTCTCTCTCTCTCTCTCCACACACACACACACACACACAGCATATGTACACACTTGCACACACAGCACACACACACACACACACACACACACAGGATAAGCACAGCTCTTTGTATAATTTGCAAGTTTAGTGTGTCCTTGCTGGAAGATTCTATGCATTTTTAAGCAAATGGTCAAATATTTTAAGGAAGCATATAGTTAATAGAAGAAAACTAGATATATAGGACTACATAAAACTTGGTACATCTTTTTCACCTAATGTTCCAGCATCATACTTATAGACTAAATTATAGGTTGCTGTGAAAGCTTCTTACCTGCTAGGTAAAGCACATATCCTATACACTCATGAGACTGAATTGAGCCACCCTGAATTAACCAAGATATGGAACACACTGGTTCTCTATCTCTTGCAGAATAGCTCCTCTTCATTGTCCCTCACTCACTACCTTTCACAAAGAATTCAGATATAGATGGGATACTTTGGATGCTACATGATAAAAAATATTTGTCAGTGCATCTAAGAATGCTTTCTGATTCCCCTGGCTTCTCTGTCAAGAGTCAATGACAATGAATCCCTAGAGAAACAAGAGGGAAAATCAGACCAAACCAAAAGCGGTCAGTAACTCAAACAAGTTAGCTTTTGCATTATCCACATTTTCAGGAAAATTATGGTGCACTGTTTTATTGTGGATAGATTGGACAAAATGATATAGCCCTGACTCTTACCGCTACATCAACTTTCTATGCTCAATCCTGAATCACCTTTCACCAGAGAAACACAGCATCTTCATAACTTGTATTCATAGATTCATTTCAATCTGTTAAGCACATGCAATCATGACAGTTTCAAATTGCAGATCATATCATCTGACATTTCCTTTGCAAAGCAGTACTTCTTAATGCGAATTGGAAAAAGCCACGTTTTCCAGCCTTCTTCTGCAATATCATCTCCATGGTTTCTATTATCTATTGTTTTGTAACAGGGCGCCCAAACCCTCTATGACTAAAATAACATAATCACTCATTTGCTTATAATTTTGAAAAATGAGTTGAGCTTGAAAAGAACTATTCTTTCCTGCTATTTATGGCATCAGCTGGGGCCACTCAACTGGGTCTAGAAGACCCAGTTCTCAGATGTCATGTTCACATGACTCAAAGTGTGGTACAATGTTGGCAAGGCATATCATTCATCCATTATATGCTCTTCTCGTTGTGCCTGGTTGGGCTTCCTCGACAAATGCAATAAATGTAAGTGTAAAGTGTGAGTTACATCCTTAAGATGAGAAACACATACAGATGCTAAGACACATACATTTGCACTCACAGTCTTATTATCACTTTAAGGAGACCAACAAATAGTCTTGGTAGTAACCTAGTCTGTTTGGGGATTTCCATGGAGAATCCTGGATCAACAACTCAAATATATGTAACCCATTCCTAGCACTCGAGATTCTATTTTATGGTAAGAGATGTTAGTCCAGGATTTGTCTCTCTGTTTCCTTTAGAACTGAGTCTAGCTGAAATTTATTAACCAGAAGGGTGATGATGAGAAGTAAGCCAGCCTGGGCTACAGAGTTAGCTTTAACACAACCTGGACTACAAAGTGAGATATGGTCTCAAGTAAAAATTATACTTAGAAATTGATTTATAGTACTTTTATTTTAAAAGATTGTACCCAACTTTCCTTAAAAATAGGCATTAACCACTTAAATTGAATATATTAATATAATACTATATAAAGTACTTAATTTTCACTTTTCATTAGAGAAGGATCTATCACTGAATAATATTACAAAACATGAATATGACTCTACCTTTGGATCACTCGTGGGATAACTTTTAGCGTCATCTAACTGAGGATACGAAGAAGACCTTTAAGAAGATGGCTAACCAAAGCTAGTGAAAAGACAAAGTTTACATTAGTCTTTATAACTATATATGAGGTTTTAGAAATCAATCACAATAATCTTCTTAGTATTGCAGAGTCTTAGTCCTTGTTCTATTGCTGTGAAGAGACACCATGATCAAAACAACTCTTGTAAAATAAAGTATTTAATATGGAGCTTGTTTAGAGTTTTGGAGATACGTAGTCCATTATCACGGTGGGAGTAGGGCAGCAGGTAGGTAGATAGGGTGCTGGAGTGATAACTGAGAGTTCTACATCCTAATGTGCAGGCAGCAGAAACACAGAGAGAGAACCTGGGCCTGGTGTGGGCTTTTCAAACGTCAAAACCTACCTCTAGTGACATATTTCCTCCAATAAGACCACACCCCATAATCCTTGTAATTTTTTCAAACAGTTCTATTCCCTGGAGGCTAATCATTCAAATATAGGAGCTATGGGTGGGTGGGTGGAGTACATTCTCATTCAAACCATCAGAGCCAGAGAATTTAGTATGTGAGTATATCCTTATTATAGAGCCTGTTTTCTTTTTGTAATAGGGATTTGTAAACTCCATGTATACATAATATTATTTCTTTGGTCTTTTAAATTTTTGTTTGGCAATAATTATATTAGAAGTGAAACGAGATGTTGGTCTTTCAAACAGTACTTTCATATGCCGTGTATTAACTACAGCAATAATTTAAAATTATTTAGGATTGCGACAACAATGACAACAAAGAAACTCTCTCTGAGCTCAGCTCTGAAGGACCCTGCCCCTGGCTCTAAGATGCCCTGTAATGATATATTATTTTTCCAGGATTGTTTGAGGACTGGAGGTCCCTGAATAACCTTGGCGAATGTACATTTTATTATGGCTGTTAAATGTGCAGCTTGTTCACAAGTTGTCAGACAAATATGGTTCACTCACTGCAGTAGATTCTTAATAAATTTTTTTTAGAAAATAATGCATCTGAATGCACAAAAATACATAAAAAGTGTATGAAGAATCAACATTTAGGTTAGTAAAAATGTAGAGACTTATTAACCCTATATTTCATGAACGACATTTATAGTGAACCAACAATCATCTAAGCTACTTAAATTCTTAATGAAAGATGAATTCCATTTATATGAAACTATACCATTTGTAAATACCTCTTAAAGATCATAAAATGATCACACTACTAATTTGTGATTACTGTATATGGTTTTCTTTTCCTGAGGCAGGAGGATAGCTGTGGCTGCAAGGCAAGCCTGTGATATGTAATGAGGTTCAGGCAGGCCACATTCTAAAGTTATTGTTTATTGTAAATGCATATGTAGGCACATATAAATTAAACAACACACAGAAACTGCTTGGGGTGAACCAATGAATTTTTTTGATTCATAATTCAAATGACTTGAAATTATAAAAATAAAACAACAGTACACAAATGATTACTTTCACACAAAAATAATAACAGTAACTCTTCACAAAGAAAAAATAACAGCTCAACCTAGTAAACACAAACAGCATTAGCATATATACCATTTGGAAGGAAAAAAAGCAAGCTTTGGAACACAAGTCAAACAAGAGATTGTGCAAATTACGTCCAAAGGGTTGATCCAGAGCACATCATGTTGAGAAATTAAAGACTCATTTGCCATTGTCCTATGCATTAGTTTGGCCTTGTTTTCCCCTTTCATCATTTCAAAAATCTGCTGTTGCTGAAAGTAGCATGTGGTGTTTTCTATTCCAGTAAAGCAAAGCCCTGTACATCTTTGTCTCCTCTTCATTCACCCCTCCAGCTGAGTCTCAAGTTCAAGACAAGGTGCTGACTTAGCAGAAATGTCATGCAGAATAGCACAGTGACTTCTGCCCCTAACCAAAGATAGTTGTCATTTATATTCATCAAGGAAGTATTTCACAAACAGCACACTGTGTACCCAGGTCTCAGTTTGTTATTTGATTATCCAGCTTAATCCCATTAGACACTGATCTTTTAGAGCGCATTGAAAACTGCTGACAAACTGCCTCTGTAAACATTCAAGATTCCCTATGTGAGGCACATCCCTATGTGGGACATAATTCGTCTCGGTAAGAGCTGGTGCACACACTTCTTCTGATTTGATCAAAGAAAGTCTCAAGTGAGAATAAAACCACCAAAAAATCTTAAAGTAAAATCTTATATGGCACTGTGTCTAAGAAGAGCCTCCTTTTCTTCCTAACTCAGTATCTAGAATCTTGATGGCTGTTTTCTCCATGAGATACTCAAGTACTTTAATCTGCCAGAAAGCTCATTCTATAATGTATGAAGAATTTCTCACTTCTGCTTATCATAATTCCTTTATCTTCAAGGGTATGGACACTACTGTCATGCCTGTCAGTGTATTAAAGGATACAAAGATGTAAACAATATATTTGATTATGTTTATAATTTTTAAATATCTTTTTACACCAGAGAACAGTTTCTGGATAAAAGTCAACACCTAAAAATATCATGGAATTCTGTAGATGTTCAATAGTGGGGCTTTATGAAATGGCCCATCAATCATTTATGTGGGGATAGAAATGAATTCATCTGTACTCCAGTAACTATTATTAATAAAACTCTGAACCAGATGAAATAAATCCAGGCACCATGAACAAAATGGATTGTTTGCTCATAACATCTTTCCATCACCAATTAAATGGGCTTAATGAATAACCTCACCCAATCTCCTATTCACACAGAATAAAGTATTACTCAGGCATTATCACGTAAGTGTGTTTTCAGAAAATGAACCTTTATAAGCACAGGATACTTTTCTTTATAATATAAATTTATCTCTTACCAAAATGGTGAGGATGCAAAAGACAGTACAATGTCTTGAGAGTTCTATGAGATGTTGTCATGCTTGAAATTAGGGTACCAGTTTATACAAAGGTTCAAACATATTTTCCCTACTTAGTAGGCTGTAGTCAAATAATAAAGTGATGCTTTTGAGACAGAATTTAGGTACTGAAGATTCAAGAAGGGGAGAAGAAACCTTGACAAGGAAAATAGAGATAAAGAAAAATGGGAGACATAATAAAACACTGGATCCCAAAGTCAGATTGCCAGGATCTGTTGTAGTCTTTCTGTGTCTTTGAGCAGGTTACTGGACCCAGGGCTTCAGGATTCCTTGTTACACAATGGAAAGAAGTTAAGAACAGTATTTAGTTCATAGGGTTAATCTTGTTGTCTTTCATTTTCCAGAAGATGGCTCATGTACATATGACAATTTTTTACTGCATTTGACAATTTTTTAAAATCTGGAGTATAGCTCAGTGGTTGTCTCAGCCAATGTGGTATTGCTGTGAAAAGACACCATAACCGTGACAACTCTTGTAAGGGACATTTACTTGGGTCTGGCTTATACATTCAGAGGTTTAGTCCATTGTCATCATGGCAGCAAGCATGCTGCATGCAGGGAGAAGAAGCTGAGAGTTCTACATCTGGATTGATAGGCAGCACCAAGAGAGAAGCACTGGGCCTGACTTGAGCATTTGAAACCCAAAACCCCACGCTCAGTGGCACACTTCCTTCAACAAGGCTATACAAACTCCAAACTCCCCAAAAGAATATGTTATTCCTGGACCCACACTGCCAAATCCTCTCTGTGTGTCCTGCCTGTTGACATCAGAAATCCCATAATTGATGGCAAAATTTTCAAATAACAATGCTGGATCCATCATAAAGTATAGATTTGAGGACTATGAGCCAATCCTTCAAGGGACATGTCACAATTTTAGTCATTCCTAAGAAAGTATATTGAAAATCATGACAACAAGTGAGACACAGCTTTAAGCATTTGTCGTGACATGAGAAAGGAGAAAATGAACGTGATTATTTTAAAAGATGGTAACAAAGAATGTGTAAGTGTGCTAGGAGTAGTCACAGGCTCATACACAATAGTTACTGCACAAAGCATATACTCTAAGGATTGTTTTTATCAGGTTCCAAACCGAGGATGTGGCTGGCTGTAAGGGACAAAATACGAGTCTAAAAATTTATAAAAACTAAAATCAAAATTGAGAGCAATAATTTTTCTTAATATGACAATTTGATTGTATTCTTAGCAATATAAATGGTGCCCTAGTTTAAAAAATGTCATAAAGATCATATACATTTGCATAATCTATGGTCTTTTTAATTATTGAATATAAAGCCTTGATACAATGTATTATAATTACAGTTTCCTTTCCCAAAATTCCTCCCAGAACCTCTCTACTTCCCCATCATCTCAAATCCATGCTCTTCCTTGCTCTCTCTCTCTCATTAAAAAAAAAAGTCATAAAATAACACAAACAGAAAGCAAACTAGAGAAAAAACACAATACACACACACAAGTGCAGAGACACACACTTTCTCACACACAGCAATCTCACAGAAACACAAAATTGGAAATCATGATAGAGCAAGAGACCTATCAGGTTAAAAGTAAACGAAACTCCAAAAATACCAATAAGTGTACTTGTGTCATCCATCTACTGCCAGGCATGCCCCTGCACTTATTTGTGGATTATAATCTACTATCTTCTCAACCTACGTTGTTTTCTGTCCACTTCTAATCTAAGAGTCAATGACAATAAAATTTATGTCACTTCTCCAAACCTCAAAGTACATGACATTTTCAAATATTTTGCAGCTTTTGTTTTTCTACTTCTCATTCATCTCAAATCCAAGACTAAGAAGCTGTGTAGCTGCAGGCACGATATTTTTAATATTAACTATTGCATAAAAGTGTGGAAGAGCAACTCTTCAAGTGTCTAAAGGAGGGAAGTTTCAAGTATAGCATGTGCAAGGGGGAAATGTGAAAAATACCTGCTGCTTCCTCTTTTCCTGTCAGTTCAGGTCTAGATTTGCTCAGAGGAAGTTCAACAAAGTACAGATGCCCCACAGACCACAGATATTCACACCAGGCTTCTGACGCCCTTCAAACTGGGCAGAAATTCAGAGCTGACTTGTCACTTTAAAAAACTTTCTTTTTTTCCTGATAAAAATTTTTGCTAAAAATTATATTCACCCTGATAAAAAAATACACAGCTATTTTTATAGTACATGATGTTGATTCTTTATATATAAGTAGCCTATCTTTTTAGTGATGATGATGATGATAATTATTATTATTATTATTATTATAGGAAAATAAAAAAATGAAATCAAAGTATTTATTTTAGTTTTGATTGAATTTTATTGCTCTGTACCACAGAAAATCTTAACCTGGAAGGGTTAAGATTTTTGACACCTTTATTTTTCCTCTTCAGTAAGATTTTTGATTCTTTCCTTTAAACATTTTCACATCTCTGTTATTCATCATATATTTATTTTCTTTATACTTCAGCAGTGGAACAGAATGTATAATATTAAAATAGGAGTGGATTACTCATAAAAAAATAAAAGGGGAAAAAAACTGACCAAAAGACATAAATCCATATCAGATGTATATAAAGCAGACTTGTGCTGCCCTCTTTTGGAATAAGTAAGTGAAGCATGGTCTTTTTTTTTTGGCTCTGGGCATTTTGCTGTTGTCTGGATCTTATTATTGCCACACTGCTGAGGAAACAAAAGTATTAGCTTCAGTCAACAATCTTTTTCTGCTAAGAAAACAAATTGAGCATCATTTCAACTTGATGGATTCACCCAAATTAAGTTAGCAGAGAATTAATGTCATACTAAATAAAGGTATATTTGCTTCAACTACTCTGAAATCCAGATTAGGTGATAGTCCAACAAACAACAATACTAATCTTCTCATCAATGTTTGAGTTTTCATGTAAGCCTTAAAATAGTTGCATAGTTATATAAGTGCAAATTTGTATATAAAATGAAATAGACTGGCAGATAGTTGTTTTTGAAATATTTTATTCAATTATGAAAAACCCCTGAGCAACCCTTAAATATAACATAACTAAGAGAAACACTGAGCATATTTTCATTTCTATTATACTTATACCCATTTGGGAGATGTAAACTCTTTTCAAAATTATCACTGTCAACCAAAGGTAGTAAGCAAATACTTGGTGAGTCTGCAGAGACCGCTAAGGCTAGATAATGCATCTGAGACGAACCCAAAGCTAGAATATTATCCTTTCTTCCTACCACCAGACAAGCCAATGCCAACAAAAATAAATGGAATGCAGTATCTTTCTATGCTTTTGCTGAGATGGACAACATCAGTTGAACACAATGCCTGTCGGATTTCTCAGCAGCATGAACCCGCTTGGAGAGAAATTGTTTACAACTCTGGCAAGGATAATTTATGTGGATCATCATGAAGTCCTTCCAATGTACAGGTCTCAAGCAGCAAACAAAGGCATTAGTGGTTTGGGAGCAACAGCAACAGGAGCCCAAATCCTTAAGCTGGAAAAGAATTAGTACTGAGATGACCCTGCTTTTGACATAATTTTCAAAGAACTCTAAGGAAATCTTTTTTCACAAAATTAAACTCTTTCACTATGGGTTGCAGAAATTACTGCCTGTAATCTCCTATGAGGGGAAAAAATCACTTTAGTCCTTCCCAAAATAGAGAAAAATGTTTAAATTCTTGGCTTCATTAAAACATTTCATGAGCAGGTGTCAGTAATTCCCAAAAACAAGGACCAATAGCTTTTAATATATATTAGATGTAAATAGATTATAGTCATTAAAATACACAATTATCTCCATACTTAATAAAAACTCAAAATCAATAATCTTCACTTGAGTATTGTTCTAAAGCCCAATTTTATATTATTTCACAGTTTTAAATATTCACTGCTATCAAAACTACTTATCATATAAACAAATATTGATAAGTATTGTACTGATATTCCAGCCTTCATCTCATTTAATATTTTTACATGTAAATGCAAATGTATATGATATAAAAGCCCACACAATTTATAACATTAGTGGTTATTTCAGAAGAATAACTGAATATATTGACACAGGTGTTGAGGAAAAATTATCAACTCACTGACTAAAGCTGTATTATCAGAGGTCCACTTTTTACATAACAAAGATGTTGCATAGAAGAAGAGGTCATGATGACAAGGTATAAATGAAGCTAAATTATGTGATCATGTGAGAGTCAAAACACCCAGGTGCAACTAACCATATTGGATACTGAAAAGTGAACCTAGATCTATAGATAAGTAATTTGCTTGATTTGGGGTAAGAAAATTAAATAGAGATTGTCTAGACGGAATGACCTCATTGCATATATTTGCTTCTACAGTAGTCTAAATCTAATGAAAATTCTAAATTACTTTATTAAATAAATGTTTTTAGTTATGTATATACGTTGCTTTCTATGAGATGTTGGCAATTGTACAATAGCCATATTAAATTCTCCGCTCATAACAACAAAAACAAATCAAAAGTCCACGAAATAAATGTTAGAAAATGAAATTTGATATATTCCTTTTTTCTGTTGTTTATTTCTTTTAAATATTCTATTATCAAATAATGACATTTAAGTATGTAGTTCAGACATTACTTTCAGAGTATTTTCAATTTTAAACAAGAATTGGGGAAATGAGAATATAGGGGAAAATCCCAATTTGTTTGCATCTTTTATTTTTGATATTTCAATGTGCATTGCATTGTACAGTTTTATGTTTAATATATTTCTGTTGTTCTTTGCATTGTCTGCTCTGATTAAAGAGTAGAATATTTGAATGACAAAAAGAAAAATGGACAAGAGGATTTAAATGTTAGGGTTAAGAATAAAACTCTCCCTGATGTAGGTAATGTAAAACACTACAGATGCCAAAGGAAATCAACGTTACCTGGGGAAGGGAGCTGGTTAAATAAAAAAATAAAAACAATTAACTTGTTAAAAAAAGAATTAGCTTCATACCTGGATTGTTTGCATTGATTTTGTGTAAGAACAACATTTATTGTCACATGTAACATAAAATAGATCTTGAAAATTTAGGGTAAGAACCAATAGCTATTTGGGGTATTTAAAACAAAAAACAAACATAGCAACTGACAAATGTCCGGGGTAAATGTTCTCAAGCAGACAGACACAAGGAGATTTTGAAGCTGTGCAGATTAGTGGCCGTCATTTTTGTGGAACAATTCCAGATTCTTACAAAAATAAGTGAGAAATTTCCACAGCTTTTTAGTTTGGAAAAAGTAAAGTTCTCTCTCTCTCTCTCTCTCTCTCTCTCTCTCTCTCTCTCTCTCT
>NW_021604578.1:4075491-4090582 GCF_004785775.1 Grammomys surdaster
GGGGAATTCAGGTCATCAGCATTTCAGCATACCTCAAGATCAGTTGCTTGATTCCTTCCTTCAATCTATTATTGGCCACCATCTATAGTCAACCAGTTCTTATTGCTGTTAGCAAATGTGATGTGGTATGCCCATTTCTTATGTCTTACAACAGGCACCAAAGAGAGGAATTGGGCGATCCTTAGCCTTTGCCAGAATTCTGATGTGAGAGACAAAATGGAAAGATAAGCATGGAGATGAAGAGACAGAGCAGACTCCAAGTAAGGAGAGCATCTCTTACCATCTCATGAATGTAACAGCAGAGCGAACTACCAGGATCCATCTAAAGGAAGTTTGCATGAAGAGCAGAGATGTGGAAAATGTTATGTATCCAATACATGCTCAATATATGCAAGGAGCAGACAAAATGTATATCCTTTGCTGTAAAAACAGGCTTCCCTTTTGAGATATCAGACTGATCAGAGGAGTTAATAATGGAAGGCAGAGGTTAGTGAATAAGTTTCGATTTTATTTTTAATATAACAATTATACTCTTTAAGAACTCCAAACACAATTGATCACATTAATCTCCCACTTCTCTGCCTAACTACCCCAAGATCTACTCTCACTTTCTGACGCCATGCTCCGCCTCTGTATATCCTTTTCTTTTTAATATATTCAGTGCTTCCCATTAACTCAGGGGTTTGCAGCTGTCTGCTGGAGCAGTCAACCTCCCAGAGGCCACAAAAGTATACTGACTCTCTCTTCCCCAGAAACCATCATCCTTCCTTAGCTCCCAAGTTATGGGTGTGGACACATATGCTCCCATCCCCTACATGCTAGAATGATAGCTAGTTTGATCTTCTGTAGGTCTGATGTCTGCAACTATGACTTCTGTGAGTACCTGAGGATGGGGGTTCTTTCAGATCCAAAAACCACTGTTTCTCCCTGGATCTTACAATCCTTCCACCTTCCCTGTTCAGAGACGGCCTCTGAGTACTGAGATGGGGTGATAGAGATATCCCATTTATAGCTGAGCACTACATTAATACATATCCTCTGCACCATGACCAGCTGTGTGTTTCTTCATTACCCACTATCCATTGCACAAGGATACCCTTCTGGTGAGGTTGGGGACCTGCACCAATCCTTATAAAAAAAAAAAAAAGTTGATGCTTTGAGCATCCTTCTCTATAATTGAAATATGGAAAATCACCATCTAATACGTAGACAGTACACCAACATGGTGTCTGAGAATGAGAGTCTTAAAGAGATGTCATAATATACAGGGGGTATGCAGGTAGGAAAAGTAAAATGGAGTGTAGCGTTCCTTATCTTAAGACAGGGTCCTCATGGTCCCGCCATGACCCATTTTTGTCCATAGGTTAGAAAAGGAATCAAACATACTGTCCTTTGGAATCTTTCTTTATGCTACTTGATGCCTAAGAAAGTCTCTTGAAATCCTTGCTAGAGATTGAGATTCTTTCCAGGAAAGAGCTTCTGGGAGTCACTTATTGTGACAACACAAAAAGCATTGTCTTCTCTTCCTTACTAGAAGCCCAGCATAGATTCCATGGTCATGTAATAACCCCAGAGAATAATTATATCTAGCAATCTTATTCTCTTTTACCCAGGGATTTATGCAGACTACATATCAAATTCAATTATGGGAAACTAAACTAGAAAGAAACTTAGCCCAGTAGTTAAGATATTAGGAACAACATATGCTTGGGGTTGGGGTGAAGGTGCTGCAGCTAAAGTGCTTGCAGAGCAAACATAGGCACCTGAGTTTGCATCCCCAACACCTAAGTAAAAGCCTGGCACTGAAGCATGTGTGTGTAACTCAACAGAAGAGTGGAGACACCCAGATCTTGTGAACTCACTGGCCATCTAGTTTGATGAAAAGGGTGAACCCCAGGATCAGTGAAAAACTTTACCTTAGATAAAATTGTCAGATGGATATTGTCAGAGAAAAAAATATCCAACATGAAGCTCTAGTCTTTACTCATTCTCACATGTGCAAACACACACACACATACACACAAGAATTTTTCCCTAATTTTACCATTATTCCTTTGTTTTCTAGACCATGTTATATAGAGGTTTGAGGCATGGAGCTCAGGCTCCGTGATGACCATGCACAAGGACAATACAATTCCCCTAAATAAGGAAAGCAAAAACACAGGACAGGGATCCTTGAAACATCAGTAAGCTGTTGAGAATGCCTTCACCATCCATACCTTTGTTTATTTATAGAAATCAAGTGGCTGCATTGTTTAACCTGCTGATTCTTGAAGCAAAACTCAATCCACACAGCCATATTGTATAAGTTCTGAATGTTTCTCAGGTAATATAAATCATTCTGTTGTATAGGATTCTAGATTGGCATACAGTAAGTCTGATGCGGGGAAGTAGCAATTATGTTCAAAGAATTAGATGTGTTTTTCTTAATAGATATAAAAATTTGTATGCTCATCTAGTACCTCATTGATGTGGTCTATTTGATAACTCATACTTTATTCATTCAAATTAATGGATATAAATCCTAAGATATTAATCCTAATAGGAATGACCACTGAGGAGAGAAACAGTATGTCTGTAAACTTCTGATCACTATAAAAACATAAATAAATAGTGTAACATTTATTAATACCATTTAACAATCGAAGAAACCACAGGACAGAGTTAAAGAAAGTAGGTGGAATGGGTGATATATGATTCTCTTCCTAATCCCAAATCTATACATTTAAGAAATCTCATCAATGTATATTGCTTTCAGGTTTTTGCTTTTGTTTTGTTTGTTTTGTTTTGTTTTGTTTTGTTTTTTTTCTGGTTGACGAATTTGAAGTGACAAAGGGAGATGGTGCATCTGTTTTGTTTGAGCTGAACTTGTGTTTGTACTAAACGCCTCATCTGTGGTGTTCTGAGCACCATTGCTTGCTGGCAAGTATCATCAAGCTCTACCACAATGTGATAATGTAAGTCTTGTTCTAACACCGTCAGAGTATGTCTGCCAGACAGGGCACTTTGTGGAGAGCAGTTATGGTTCTGGGAGGCTGCTGGGTAGCAGAAGCCTCCCTCAATGTATGCAGTCAAGGATCTCAGTCTGTGTTCACAGATGATCTAAAAAATGTCTTGTTTCCTTTTCCTTCTTTGGTTCCACCCTTCTTTCCTCTACCCCTTCTTTCTTTCTTCCTTCCTTCCTTTCTTTCATTTTAGTTCTTTTTTCTCTCCTCTTCTTTTATCTCCTCTCTCTCTCTCTCTCTCTCTCTCTCTCTCTCTCTCTCTCTCTCTCTGTCTGTCTCCTTTCCTGAGACAGTGTCCTTCTAGTAGCCCAGGCTAGCCTTGACCTCACAGCTCTCCTGTTTCAACTCATGGGCTGGAATTACCAGTCTCCACCAATCATCCTACTTGACTGTATTTTTGTAATTTAATTTTTGCTTCAAGGCTACGGTTTCCCCAGGTGAAAAGATAAGCTCTTCCTGTTGATTACTGTCCATGTTTCTCAGCACTCTCAGTCTTGTCCAGGTTGTTTACAAATCTAAGGCATCTCTGGGTAAGGAGGATTTCTGGATTTCAGTGCGGTTTTGCTGAGGCTTTAACTGATTCACTAACTGTTATCATGGCCACATTAAGAACAGCTATCTCATCTAGTGTTATGCCATAGTGAAAACAAATCCCTGCTATGAAAGTTATTTTTGAAGTTCTGAGGCCTTCACAGTAAGTTACCAGGGATAAAGCCAGAGTTCCTGGCCAGCCAGGACCTGTGACTCATCTCCTTCTCCAGTGAAACTTCACAGCTTGCAACCCAGAAGACTCTCTCAATGAAGAATGAGATATTCTCATCCCTTCAACTCCTTTTAAGTGTTTCCAAGTTATTCTTCTTTTAGGAAATTTGCTGTATCTAAATAAAATCTGAATTCCTTCAGTCAAAAGATAGATTGTTGGAGTAGTTCATAACTGCCTGTAAATTCACCTCTAAGATTTCTCAATAAGAATACTCAAGTATTTTGATAACTATATAAAGAATCACACTAATATCTGAATAACATTTTACATAAGCAAAGAAGACCCAGCTGTTCTAGAGTAGACTTTAGGAAATAAGAAGAATGCATTTGGTTTTTTCATTTGTTCGTAATACTTTGTTTGCCTTTTATTTTGAGATTATAATATAATTACACCATTTCCCCTTTCCTTCCCTGTTAGCCCTCTTATATATACTCCCTTCCTAGATCTCTTTCAAATTCATTGCCTCTTTTTTACTAATCATGTTTACATACATATATGTAAATGTATATTCATAAGTATTCCTAATATGCAAATGCAACCTGGTTGATCAGTCTGATGTTTCTGGTACATATGTTTTCAGGGCTGACCATTTAGCATTTGGTAATCAATTGGTGTACTCTTCCCTGGGGAAGATTAGTTCCTGTTCCCATCAGCTTCCTGTGTGGACCTGAGGCCTCATGGCCTTTCCCCCTTCTCCTTGAAATGACCACGGTTACCATCCTTGTTTAGTTCATGGTTAGGCGGTGGTGTTGGCAAGACATTTCGCATATAGATGCAGGAAGTGCTAACAAGGATAGGTCTAACTGGATTAGACACTTAGAAAAAGGAAAGTTTAGGAAAGGGGAACACCTGGGATATTGATAAACGTGTAAGATAAACTACAGGAATTCCCAAAGAAAACAGAGAAGACAACCCAGTCTGTGAAGTTTCCCATTAGTCCATTTCCCATGAGTTCCAAGGAACCCACTGAGTGTTCAAGGAGAAGGAGCTGAGTTTAATTCCCAGTATTTTTGAGAAACAAACAGACATGATGGACTTGCTTATAAATCTCCTCACTGTGAGGTATAAAAAAGGGAATGTCCAACACCACTCCCATCCCCCATTCACCACACCACCCACCACTCCCTCACCCCTACCCCTGTTGGTCACTGGCTAGCCAGGCCTCACTGAGCTCCAAGACAGTAAGAGATCCTGTAGAAAGAACTAGACTGAACATTTGGCACTAGACAACCGTTTGGTGAGCTCTTCCTTGGGGAGGACCACCTCCTCCACTCACGACTTTCCTCAGTTGCATATAGTTCTTTGTGTAAGGTTAAGGCCTGAGCTATGAATATAATTGTATTTATTATCTTCCTTATTTTGTGTGATTTAAAAGTACTGTGTAAAGAGACAATTATTTAATGGTGTTGTGTACATAAGTAAAGGTACGCTTTGACTAATAATGATCATAGTAGAAGAAAGAAAAGAACAAAGGCACATCAAGGAAATTCCTTTTCAATACCGGTATTCATTTCCATCAATTCCAAGTAACATTTTCTAAGTTAATGTTGATTGTGATTCATGAACAAAGCACTAAGAAATTTACTCAAGAAAAAGTAAAATGGCAATGTTAATAAAATGGTACACAGAAAGGATAGACAATAATAAAAAGAGAGAGAGAAATTAGCAGAGGCAAGGTGGTTCAGAAAAAAAAATAGTACCTGCTGCACAAATCTAAAATCCTGAGTTCAATCCCTGGATCCCACATAAAGATTCAAGGAGACAGACTATTTCCCCTAAGCTGTCCTCTGACGTCCACGTATGCATCATAGCATGAGCAGCAACAAAATATATACACATAATGTTTAACAATGATGGTGATAATAACGAAAAATAATGTGTAAATAGAAGATCAAAATAGACCAAGATCATAAGTAACACAGAATAGTGTCAAATGTGAACTCTGCTTCTGCCATAATTAAGTTGAAGGTAAATAGACTATATGCTCTACTGGGAAGGCAAATTTCCAAAAGAAATGTAAAAGGAGATCCAATTATATGCAATAAAATAAAAACAAAAATCAGGGTTTTTATTCTTGTTGTTCTGTTTGTTTGTATTAACTATGAAATGTCAAGTGAGATCTGGAATGGCTCTTCAAATACCACACAAATTATCCTCAAGATATCTTATGATGAGGAGGATTACTCTTTTAGGAAGACAGGAACTATATACTAATGGAAATGAAAGAAGAAATATGTGACTTATTGACTGAACACTTCCTGTACTGTACAGGCAATGGTCCATAGACTATGTACCATTGATTGACAAGAAAATAAAAGACTTAAAGATCAATATAAGCTAACCACTTTTAGACAGATTAGACAGATATTAGTAGAATACAGCATCTTCTTTGAAATTCTCCAAGACAGATCGAAAATGTAAGTTTCAGCACAAGTTAAAATACTGGACACATGTGAATAAGGCTGTCAGGATTACTATGGCAAAAAGCTCTCATTGAAGTCTTGCTTTCAATTTCATTACAGAAATATCAAGGAGGAAAACTGCTGAATTATACAGTCTATATATTTTACAGAGGCACTGTCTTAATTCCAACCAACTGTGAGTTCCAGTGTCTCCAACTCTATGTCACTGTGTCAAAACTTTCTTTTTTCATCACCTTCCTCTCTACCGTAGTCATTTTATTGGATGTAAGGTGGTGTCACATTCTAGGGTTGATTTGCATTTCCAGAATAAATGTCAGCACACTTATTTGAATACTGGTGGTGAAAGGAGGAGACACCATTCTCATGTCCCCAAACAGATTTGGGAATCATTCTGTAACTACCATTAAATATCATGCTTGTGTTTTTAGAAATTCTATGTGACAATTGTCATGGATCAGTTTACTTTGTCAACAGCTATTTTGTGAAATTACTGAGATGACCAAGTCATTATTCTTCTGTCTCTCAAGATCCTGACATTGAATCTAGATATTGCTATGACTTTGAACTCTTGTGACAATTTTCTGTTAACCGTTGTGTTGTTTGCTGCTGTGTTGCTGTGTTGTTTGCTTGTTTTATGAGATGCTAGGTTCAAATATTCTCCTACTATTTCCATTATATTTTATTAATTTCCACTTAGAATTATACATTTTCTTCTTTTGCCCATACTTACATTTAATCTCCTTTTAAAATGTGTTATCCATTTCTCAAAAATGGATGATTAGCTTACTAATTAGGAGCCTTTTACATTCTCTCATTTGAGTGCTCAGTGATGTGCATAACTAAAATATAGGCTTGGCTCTTGGGAATAGATTTTAGCATGTGTTTTTCTTTTAATTATATTTAGAGTGGGTTTTGCTTTCTTTCTCCCCCACCCTTTGGATATTTTCTTTATTTACATCTCAAATGTTGTCCCGTTTCCTGGTTTCCCTTCCCCCTGAAACCTCCTATCCTATCCCCACCCCCCTGTTTCTTCGAGGGCATTCTCCCACTCACCCACTCCCACCTACCCTCCCTAGCATTCCCCTACACTGGGTCATCAAGCCTTCACAGGACCAATGGCCTCTCCTTCCATTGATGTTCTACAAGGCCATCCTCTGCTACACATGCAGCTGGAGCCATGCGTCCCTCCACGTGTAATCTTTGATTGGTGGTTTAGTCCCTGGAAGGTCTGGGGGGATCTGGTTGGTTAATAGTGGAAATGATTTGTTAATTCCAAGTAAAGCAAGGATGAGCAGAGCCATCATCAACCAACTGATCAGTGGTCCAAAGTTTGGGACCAGGGGTTACAGAGAAGAAGATGAGCATTTAGCATTAGTTCATATTGTTTACCTGGTCTCCTAGCATGCTTTGAATGCATAAAACGTCATTTCTGCTGTCCTAAACAATTTAGATTTAAGTCTGTCTAAGATTGAAGCACAACTTTGCCTTTCCTGCAACAACAGTCAGTTGTGTCAAATGGTCTGGTAACTAAGTAAATCCTACTTATGACTACTCAATGCCATGAAGTCCATTTTCAGGCAGATGAAGTTTATTTAGCAAGCTATACTGATAGCAAAGTTCTAAAGAAGACATACCAGTGAATGGTTCAATCACACTGACAAGTACATGGGTAGCACAAATTAGACTTTGAGGATTAGAAAAGGAGAGAAAAGTAGGGAACAGGTCTGGGGTGGGGAGAGTTAGAAGAGGGGGAATACATGTGAATAAAATTCATATAAGAAATTCTCATGGAATTGAAATATTATCTTTTTAAGCTCTGCTGAATGGAATCCAGAAAAATTGAAACCCAATTTCATATAAACAGCTTTTAGAAAGTTTCGAATGATTATTTTTATCATCTAGAATTCCTTTTATGCCAACATTTAAGAGTGGAATGAATTTGGAGATTTTAATTCTCTACAGTCTTTCTTATAAGAAGTGAAATATTTTCTTCATTAGAAAGAAAAGTATAGGGTGAAGAGTGGTGTCTGTTATTTGGTTTAGCATCACAGATCCTTTATCTGGGTAAAATGTGTGTACTGGGAACTTGTCTTTCCCAACAGCCTTCCATAGCATCCCAGTGTGTGCCATATGCTCTAACTTTCTCAGGGAAAGCTCTTGGGGTCAGCAAAACAGAAAGGTGAGGGCAAACTGCCAAGGGTGAGGGACGTGCCCCTGCCACCAGCTACTTAGCTTCCAGTTCAAGTTTCTTGTGGATTTAAAACTGTCATTCTGATCAAAGTTTAAGCACCTCAGGATAGCCTAGAGCAGCACTGAAAACATGAAATTGCCCCTAATAGCACAGTAACACTCATGATATATAGTTTGCTAAATGTGTAGGGATTTCTGGTCTAATGAGACATATTTTCTCATGTTCAAATGTAATAACAACTCTTGGCAGGACTGCCATAATTGTGGCATATGGTTTTACATATTTAGAAATGCTTTTTCTTTACCTCATTCCTAATGATGCCATTGGTTTTCCTTCTTTCTTTCCTTCCTTCTTTTCTTCCATCCTTCCTCTTTTGCTTTTGTTCTTTAAAAAAATTAAACATGAAATATAGTTGCATTTCTGAAATATCTTAATGATGCTTAGAAAATTATGAAACAGTGAAATGAGAGCTATGAAGATGAATCACAAGCCTTGAGGCAAATATGAAGTTTTATACACTCCGTAATGATCCACTTTTGTTCTGTAAGACTCATCCACTGTAAATTTCTATTTGAACGTAAGAATGCCTTCACAAATTGATTGAATTAAACAAACCTGCCTAAATATTCACATTTACCTTCAAGGCGTTTCATTTCCAAATACAAATTATCACACACTTACAGCTGCCTTCTGCTTTTATTTAATAATTCTGTGCAGTCGGCATTAATAACACCATACTTCTTGGTTAGATCCATGTTTTCCCTGACAAATAGAAATGCTTAAAAGAATAAGACACATTTCCAAATTAATTATAGTTCATCTGGAAACATAGATTAAATATAAAACCACTTGGAAACAAATTATGTTTCTACAGTAATTGATGTAACCTGCACAATACAGCAGGTTCAAGTCCTCGTCTGAGAGTCTTCTAACTGTGTATAGGTTTCATTGAGAGAAATGTTTGTAAAGAAAGACAAGAGATACGTAAGAATAAAACGGCATTAAGTGGAGCTTCCCCATAATGACTCTTTATAAAGCTCCATCTTGATAAATAAAAGCTGATGACAGTGGCGTAAATTAAGTATTACCTATTGAACTTTATTTACTATTACAAATAAAAATGTAAGAACTAGAGAGTAGTTAAGAGTGCTTGTTGGTCCTGCAGAGAACCTGAGTTCAGTTCCCAGCACTAATATGGTATCTATATTCATCTGTAATCTCAGTTCCAGTGTATCTAATGCCATGTGATGACCTCATTGGGCAATAGCCATGCAAACAATACACAAATATACCTGCAGGCAAGACACTTACACACACAAAATAATAAATTAAATAAACTTTAAATTGTTAAACGTTGCAAAATTTAAACATTTTTAAATTTAAAAAAGTAAATGCACTGCACCATTTTTTGTCAAATTTTAACCAATATGCTTTCAATGTAATAAACACCTCCAATGGTTATTCACAAATTCAATAATAGTAAACAATATTTCACTTCAGCAAACTGTTTATTCCAGAAAATAAGAAATTGATTTTATTTTTTAATACACTTTTCCTAACCCTGAGAGAAGAGTCTTCTTCGGAGCATGTACCAAAGTAAATAAATCTGAGAAAATGTAGAGCAAGATTTAACTAAGCAAATCACAAAAGTCAAAAGCGTAACCAGAAGGATACAAGAAAATATCTATATTATAGAAACTTTCCCCATTACAGGAATCCTCTAGGATAATCCTTATCCTGGGAATTAGGTGCCATTCATCATAGTTGACATTGCTATTTATAATGTGTGAAGCACTGGTAAGAACACCTGTTGCATCGTTGTCCACACCATACAGTAGAGTATATACTAAGTCTTTATGAACCATCTAAGAGTCATCTATCCAGGTTCTTTTGACCACAGAGGATCTCCAAAGAAAGCCCTTTTCCCCAAATATGATGACGTCGTTTGTTTCTTAGTCATTCTCAGTGTTTGAAGTAAAAGTTTCACTGTGGCATTTTCATAGTTACTCCGCTCTTATTCATTCACAGTAAGAAGAAATTCATCTCAAAAAATGGTCAAACACACTTCACCACAGAATGGTATATGGTTTTATACCCTGGGAGATACTAACCCCACTCATGATTGGAGAAGCATACACTGTAACCACAAGGAGGCGCTGTTTCACATTTACTGGTTATAAAGAAAGGACTAACAAAGCATGCTACTTGGATTGCAGAGACTGAAGCCTTACACATTATTTGCATGCATGGGAAATGTTACAGCTGAATTACAAAAGAGTATGAGAATTTCTTAAAAATTTACCCAGAAATTTGCCCCAAAATTTTACAATTTACTTTGATATATATATGTATATGTATGTGTGTGTGTATATATATATATATATATATACATATATATACGTATACATATATATATATATGTATACGTATACGTATATATAAGTATATATATATATACGTATATATATATATACGTATACGTATACATATATATATATTTCAAAAGCTTCACAATTTTTGTGTCACTTTGGCGAGCTCTCTGTGAGTCTCTATAAGTAAGAACCAGCAGATAACATGGACTAAGCAAATCTAAACAAGAAGGTAGCAGTGGCCATAATGAGGTGGCAGAAAATGGCTGCAGTAAGAATCATGGAGGAGGAGTTAGGAGGGGCAGAGACGGATCAGCAGATACTTGGTGCTTGACCAGATGAGACCCTGCATCTTAAAGTGTTAGGAGAATGGCCAGACAAGGAAAACATTTTTTTTTTCTTTTCATTATCATCCTCGTTGATGGTAGAGCAATAATATGACCAGAAGAAGTGTTACTCAACCTTTGGATGACCCATGAAGGATCTTTTAGCACTGGCTAATAAGGGAATCTGTATACCGACGTGTAGCCAAATTTCAAAAAGTCAAAAGCTACCTTGTTTTTATAACTATGTATTAGGCTTTAGAAATTAATCAAGATAATCTTAATATGCCAGGGAATAGGGGATGTAGATACAGTCATATTATGGGAGGTTTTTTCTCTTTAAATAGGAATTTATAAACTTGATGTATATACTAATGGTATTTCTTTTGTCTTTAAAGTTTATTATTTGGCAATAATTATATCAGGAGTAAACTGAAATACAAGCCTTTCATATACTACTTTCATACCATATTATAATAATAATTCAAACATTCAGAGATCTGAGAGTCCTGCCCCTGGCTCTAAGATGTTCTATCATGGCACATTAGTTTTCCAGGTCTTCATGCACACTGTAGGTCCATGAATAACCTTAGAGAATGTTTATTTTTATTGTTTTTCATTATTATACATGGCTAGTTCACAAGTTGTCACACAAATATGGTTGAGTACAGTGAGTTTTATTAATTATTTTGTTTAATATTCACACATGCATATAACATATTTGAATCCAACTTATGCCTTGATTACATCTCCTCTCTTACTTCCATACATATTTCCTCCTAGCTTCAAGTGTTCTCTCTCTCTCTCTCTCTCTCTCTCTCTCTCTCTCTCCCTCTCCCTCTCCCTCTCCCTCTCCCTCTCCCTCTCCCTCCCTCCCTCCCTCCCTCTTCCTTCTCTCTCTCTCTCTCTCTCTCTCTCTCTCTCTGTAAGTTAATATCCATTGAGTCCAGTTAGTGCCTCTTGTATGGGAGAAGGTGTGGAATCATCCACTGAGGTGGATTTTTAAGACACTGAGAACATGTGGGAAAACCCCCATCTTTTATGATATAAATATATCTGAATAAACAGAGAACAACTGAAACATTTATTTCAATGTCATATAATATGAGAAACCATCCTTAAGTGTCATTTAGCAAGCTTTGGTTTAAAGGGTCTCAGTAATATAAATAGTAAAATCTAGACTTGGTCAACTAGCCATTTGAGCCTATTTACCAAAATATTTTGGTAAATATTTCCATTGTGGAGTTTGGCTGGAGAGAAGGGAGTTAGGAGATAGTAAGTGTGATGGTGGGTCTTCTCTGTTTAAAGGTGCTTCTCTAAAGGCTTAGCTTGGGAAAAACCATTATAAACAGAGAGAGAGAGAAAGAGAGAGAGAGAGAGAGAGAGAGAGAGAAGACTTCTTCTTCTCCTTTCTGAATGCAGGTGCAGTGTGAGGTGCTGACCCACTCTTCGCTGCTGCTGTGCCTTCCCCACCACGATCGACTGTACACCCTCAGACCATAGCCAAACGGACCCTTCCTCTCCTACAGTCATGTGTTTGGTCACAGCAATGGAAACAGTAACTAATACAGAGGGACAGATACTGAAGTCTCACAAAATATAAGATAGTCCTGGAGGCCTGGGTTTTAAAGTGCCAAGAGTTACAAATTCACTTAGGAGGGATGGACTTAAAGGATGGAAAGATTTATTCAGCCTCACGGTTCAATAATTTCAATCCATTATATAGTCAGTCATTTTGGAACAACTCATGAGGCAGAACATCAGGTGGCAAAAGATTGTGACAGCAGCTAGTCACCTTATAAAAAACCAGGACACTGAAAGAGAACAACAACAAAAAAGGCTCATTAAAGCCATGTCCACAACAATCCCCATCATCCATCGTGGCCCCTCCTACCACAGCTGCCCTCATTTCACAATAGCCACCAAACGTTATCCACCAATGGATTAATCTGGTGATGAGGAAATAAATTCTCCCCTATCTGATCACCTTGTAAAATCCCTGTCTTCAAAGACTATACCACACTGCGAAGCAAACCTTCAACAAACGAGATTTGGGGAACATTTACACTGCAACAGTAAGGAGGAAATATGATGTATATATGAACTCAAAGATCCACATTGGGATCCCTTCCCAGAAACTGTCCAAGTAGTTCTGCATAGAACTGATGTATGTTGTAGGACAGTTGGTCCTATCTACAGTCTCGTAGCACTCACCTATGGGTATACATTCTTGGTTTCTTATTGTGCCTGCTACAGCTGAATGATTTATCTTGGCCCAGAAGATCTTTAGACTGACACACAAAACAAGCTAGAAGTTCAGGGTCTTAGTTTGAGTACAGCACTTGACTCTGAGCTGAATGCTACAAGAATTGAGATGCTCCTGGGGACTAAAGCTACCTACTTGTTCAATCACTAGGCTGTGGGTAGACTGCTTCATTGACTGTCCTAGGTGATTCAGTTATATGCTTCATGAAGAAGCATAAATGGCTAGATGAACAGGTATAGAGAGCATTGTTAACCAAAGAGTCCATCTTTGAACTCCCGCATGGTCTTGTCAGGGTATTTAGATTCTTACCAGATATGATAAGGCTTCCAGAAGCGCCCCAGGATATTCAAGTGAAAACTGTCATTTTAAACTTCTGTATGGTGGTTTGGGTGAGAATGGCACCTCCATATGCTTGTTTCACAACGTGGTCCTCAGTTGGAGAACTGTTTGGTGAGGATTAAGAAACAGGGCTTTGTTGGAGGAGGTGTGTCACTGGGGCAGGCTTGAGATTTCGAAGAATTCATTCCTTTCTCAGGGTGCTCTTTTTCTCCTGCTTATGAACCAAAATGTGAGCTCTCAGCTGTTACTTTGTTACAACAACTAGACCTCAGAGTTTCTAATTAATATGCCTTGTGCTAACTCATTGGAAAGCATTGAGCAAGAGTGGAAAGGGAGTTCCAGGTGAATCTTCCTGCCTAGAGGGCACCAGCTTCTGTCCCATCACACAACAACCAGCTTGGATTAAGCATGGTCTCCTCATTCACAAAAAGACCAGGACTTTGCCACAACCATGTGTCAGGAATGTCCTGAGGTCACAACTTCACTGCCCTCTGGGGAGAGTCTAAGCCTCCAACTTCAGTTTCTATCTCAACTCCCAGTTAAAGGGAGGGCTCTTGACTCTTTTTGTGATTATTATTGTTTTCAGCTACTTGGGAATCAATAAACTAGAATACAGGAACAAGTATTCAGAGCTCAGCTCAGCAAAACTGAGCTGAGTATGGTTGTTTAGACTACTTAGTAATATTTTAATATTTTATCCCCGCTTCTAATAGGATTTTTTACTTCCCCATATTTTATATGAATACATGGTATGATTTTGAAATTCAGACAAGAACTTGTGAGCAGGGCTCCACATACCATGGCCATGTCTTGAATATTACGTATGTGATCATCCAAGTGGAATTTGTCAATCATTTCAAGGTAGGCTGCTGAGGCTCCAGAATTCTGTATTCTGTTTCTGGGTTATATGCTAAATAAGTGACATTAGCAAAAATTAAGCCTTATGGCATTTAGTTTTTCTAGTAGGTACATTGCCATATTAATGCTTCTGTTATACCTATTTTAGAGAGTATGGAAGGATTAAACACAGTAACAGAAGCAGAAAGGATGGGGAATAATTGGCATGGCACACCAGCATGCCCCAGCGTGCTGGTTAAGTGGGTAAACCCCTTTACAGCAAAGATGATTATTATGCCTTAGTTTCACACAATATTCAGTAATTAAGTTCTGAAATGAATGAAGCTATCCTCACTATTTTTGCTACTATTGCAAAAAGACAAGGAGTTTATGAAAATATGCAGAAAGGATCATGAAGATGGCTCAGTGAAAAATGCTTGCCACCGAATTCTGATTGCCTGAATTCAAACCTCAGGAACATGTAAAGGGGAAAGGAGAGAACTGACTCCTTAAAAGATATCCTCTGATCTCTCTCTCTCTCTCTCTCTCTCTCTCTCTCTCTCTCTCTCTCTCTC
>NW_021604578.1:4090592-4236324 GCF_004785775.1 Grammomys surdaster
CTCTCTCTCTCTCTCTCTCTCTCTCTCTCTCTCTCTCTCTCTCTCTCACACACACACACACACACACACACACACAAATACACACGCATACACATCATGACATAAGTGATCCCATACACATATACTAATACCAAATATTTTCAAGCGGAAATATTCTGAAAACATGTTTTTACAGCAAAAGCAAAAAATAATTAGAAGCAGCAAGTCCCTTTTTTTCAGTAGGTATGAACTATTCCAAAGACACACATTAAAGAAATCACAACACATACACCCCTGAAAGTTCAAAGAATTCCTTCCTTCTGCCTTCCTAGGAAGGGGAAGTTAGGACTGTGTAGGAAATGGTGAGGAGAGAGAGAATTTCTCTGTGAACTAGATGGACTATTTTTTTTTCAGCTCTTAGGAAATATCTCAAGCCGCCACCATAAAAGCCTCTGGCTGAGATGCTTAAAGGTGAGTAGTCCCAGCCTTCAGCCAGGCAGTCTGGGGGAGGGGTGAGATGCTGTGCAAAGGACAGGGAGTCATGTGTTCCAACTGTAAAATAGAAAAATTGCATGCAATTATTTTACAAGCAGAGCGCGGTGATGTGAAAGGAAGAAGTCGTGATGATGCTCTCAGCTTGTTAGAAGCTTCTCCTTCTGGGGAGCGTGAGGTTGCAAGGAGTCCTGCTCGCTGGCAGCTTTCCCTCCTTTCTTCTCTATACTCACCGTGAAAATAAATCCTGCGCGGAGGGGGTTAACGTTGCAAGGATGTTTTTAAATAATTTCTGTGACCAAAGCCAGAGATACAAGCCTGGCAATAATTCTCCCTGACTCCAAGCATCCTGTATTGATTGATTAATTATTCCACCAATGAACTAACAGGTATTGACCTTATCTGGTTGAGTAGCATTTAGCCAAAAGTCAGTAATCTACATCGACCACTTAATGGAACATCAAAGCTCGGCATTCTGACAGGTTTATGTCATTCAGCAAAAATCTGTCTACATTTTTTGCTGATACCGTGACCTTTTGTATCAAGCCGTCTTTATAGAAAACAAAAACCAATGACAAAATTAAATCTTGGAAATAATGCTTTGTTATGTAAAAGAAAGTTCTTCTTCGTCTATTGCAAATAGCTTCAGCCAAGATCCCACTGAGAGCTTTGTTTGGCTTTTTTTTTCCTATCTGAAGAGTGGTTTTCTGCGTGGTGGTAATATATGACATTCTCAAGCAAGAAATTATCAAAACAATGGACTATGAGATAATTCACACTCTAAGGATGGGTTCACATAAAAAAAGATCTTGAGTCAATGATGCTGGATGTCCAACGACCAAATACTTTGTGTTTCTGATCATCTAAGTAGCATAATTCCGATTAAAATATAGAATAAAATCTGCAATTCCCTGTACCACATATTTCTCTCAGATTAGAAGCAATTTTCATTAAAAACAAAAACAGCAGAATTTGTATTCAATGTTTAATATATTGATATACGGTTAATATGAAAACGTACAATGAGTCCTTGTTCCAATTCTGCTCCTTCCCATTGAAGGATATATAATGAAACCTGGTAAACAAATCCCCAGCAATAGTTTATGCATGATTCTATCTGAAACCTTTATCTGTAACTCTAAGTTTGTTCCTTCCCATGAGCCCTGTCTGCATGAAGATGCCCATGTCTTGTTTCACAATTCTTATTTTTAACTTGTAATTCAAAATAATTAAAGCACCATTATGCTAAAACATTTTTAAAATGACTTCTAGGAATATGCCCCTGACTTAGTAGGTTGTGATCGCGGGCCTGCCCTTCAGTGTGCAACTCAATGGAGAGTTCCTTTTTTATATGAATTCTTTTTGATGGCTAAGGATTCTCCTGTGGGCCTGCCATCAGGATAAGCATTTGGCCCATTGGATTTACTCCTTCTTCACTCAGAAACAGATAGTTTTGCTCAGTCGCATGTAGAATAACTCTCACAGTTGCAAAGCAGAATCCTGATTTCCATTTGCAATGACCAATGTGCGTTCTCTGTCCTCATTTGAACTCCAGCCGTGCACTGTAGCCCTCTTGCAGTTAAATGAACTTAGCTTATGTCCATAACTCATTTAATATAAAAAGTAAAAATTCCCACAACTCATTTAATATAGATGTTAAAATTTCCCTCTATAGTAATGCTTTTCAATAAATGGGGAATAGCTTCCATATATAAGCCAGACAATCATTGATTATAATTAAAATGGAAAACAGATCTCAGCCCAGTGGCAATTTCTCCTCATCTGAATTAGCTCAGTGTCAAACAGTAAATCAATACACCAAAGATAAACTCGCTTATCTGCAAAATATGTGTGTTGGTACATATCGATTACTTACATTCAATTATCCATGATTATGTATTAATAATTTATTTTATAAATTGATAATGTAAAAGATTACCAAAGAAGAAAGGAATGTTTGTATTATCTTTTTCCTCTGATCTTACATGAATTCAGAAAAATGAAAAGAAATAAAAAATGCAAAGATACACTAACCTTAAACTGTCAAATAGCAATTTAATTGGTCACAAGAAGATGCCATAGACCTGAAAGGTTTTTTGTTTTTGTTTTTGTTTTCATTAAAAACTGATTTAGCAGAAGCCTGCCTGCTCTGATCTCTGTGAGAGAAAATGCATGTAATCCTTGAGAGACTTGAGGCCCCAGGGAAGGAGGTGGTCTGGTGAGAGAAGCACCCCCTCTAAGGCAACAGGGAGGAGGAATGGGATTGTAGAAAGAGGGACCAGGAGCTAGTGGCAATGATCGGAATGTAAATAAATAAAACAATTTAGAAAAAGAAACTGACTTCAATAGACACAATAAGATATTGTATCCAGTATTTAATAGATAAAATAATAGGCACAAATCATGTCAACAGACATAGCAGAAAAAAAGAAGAGAAGGAAAGGAGAAGATGCAATCAATCTCTTCATGAGAAATACCTTCACGGGAAGAGGGGAATGCACACATTCACCTAAGGC
This sequence comes from Grammomys surdaster, assembly GCF_004785775.1. Taxonomy (NCBI): domain Eukaryota; kingdom Metazoa; phylum Chordata; class Mammalia; order Rodentia; family Muridae; genus Grammomys; species Grammomys surdaster. Next base: position 4,093,580 of record NW_021604578.1, read on the forward strand.
CTTTCTGCTTCATAAGCAACAGCAAAATTGAGAGAATTGACAAAAAATGGAAAATGCTTAAGTCTCACACGAGAGTTGTTTCCCTTTATATGAAGTGAGCAGGCTGAGTCACAGCACCCAGAGAGATGTCCACTAGCTTCTGTTAAGATTTCTCAGCTTGGATGAAGTACTGTACGATTGCTCTGGTTGAAGCATCCACATTAGTGCTGACTGGCACCTTGATCACTTTTTGGGACTGCATCTTTACATTTTATGAACTGAGATATTTTGATTCCTTATATATATTTTCTGTACAGTATACACTCATCAGTTTAATTAGCCTTACGATGCATTGTTTTTACAGCAGATTTATGATATCTCTAAGTTCTGGAGAAGACAAGATACGCAATCCAAGTAGCAAATGGCGGTTCCTCCTACAAAAGGAATAGAGGTGGGGGTGGGGGTATTTGTTTGCATTTGTTTTGTTTTTTGTTTGGTTTGTTTGTTTTTCTTTGAGAAAGTGTTTCTTGGCACTTGCTTTGTAGACCAACCTCAAACTCAGAAATCCATTTGCATCTGCCCTCTAAGCTAGTATTAAAGGCATGAGCCACCACATCTGACCAAAAGGCAATAATCTTGAAGCTGATGTTTTGTACAACAGCATATAACTTCTTTGACAAAACAAATGAGTAGATTAAACAGTAATGTGGTTCAGAAGACCTTACTGTAGGTAGCTTAGGAAACATTAATTGGTATGCAATTAGTATATAAAATATTAAGTGCAGTTAGAAAAGTAAACACAAACATTATAGAATGGAAATTTCCAGACTTTAAATCACTGAAGTAAATGAGCAGTCTATCATCTCAGCAAGTAAAATCCAACGAAAGAAGTACTGTGCTTAACTAACATGTAAGACATGTTGTTCACGTATGGTTCTCAGACATAAATATGTTTTGGTCTAGGGAAATGTTTACAGTCTTAACAGTTATAGAGGACACAAAAGATCATTGGCTCATATCAGGTCTGTTCATTGTTTTTATAAATTTTATAAATAATGTTTAAATTTAAATGTATATTTATAATTTTGCCTCATAAACTATAACAAATACTTAACATATAGTTTAAATAACACCAATAACTATACTTGTCCTAGAAAATGCGAAGAAATTGCATTGTCTTCCTTCTGTTCTTCAAACTTCTTCAATGAGTTCTAGTTAAAGATAGCTCGGTTCCTACCTCTTCATCTAAGCTTGCTCTGTTACAAAATGTTTGTGATGGAGTAATTGCAGGAAGTAAGATGTCACCCAAGTTTGTAGTGAGAAATGAGAGGAACATGTTATTAGATTTTCAACAACAGTAAATGTTCCTTTTTTATATTACAGTAAAATTTAGTAAATGATAATCACCCAGTTACTGACGACTCCAATATAATAATGACAATATTCATGACATTTCTACTCCTACATTTATTCTTCTTTCATCAACTCCCAGCATCTTCCCTCCCTACCCTTCCCACCCTCCCTTCTACCTATACTCCCCACGCCCCCTCTGCCTTAGATTCAGAGCAAGCATCCAAGTGTTATTCACTGAACTTCCTACAACAAGATGGACGAAGTTAGGCATATACTCTCATACCAAGGCTGGATGAGGCAATCCCGTAGGAAGAAATAGATCCTACAAGCAAGCAAAAGTTTCAGAGGCACACACACTAAAAAACTCCAGGCTAAAGAACTACAACGCATATGCAGGGCCTTGGCATACATAAAAATGAAAATCATTTAGCCTCCACTCAAAGCTGAGAACAGCATCATTGCCCTGAAGAGAATCGTTGATCTTCTGTATGCAGCACAAGTTCTTTTATGCACATTTCTGATTGTCCATGCAGCCTAGAAAATGAAAACAAACATACTAAATGGCCAGGGCTCAATCAACTAAACAACTGTGTGCTCCATCTCTGGTAAAGTGAACTAGGCTTTGAAAGAAAATGTTAGCATGTGGCAGTAGAGGGAACGTGGAGTGTGGTAGGTCACATCTCCCGTGCTGTATATTTGCTTTTGCTGGTGATATAAGAGTTTCAGGCATCATACATGTTATACCAAAACAAAGTAATGGTTCTCATATGAATAAACTTGGGCACTGGGTCTCTACAAAAACAAAAAGGGGTTTAGGTTTCCCTAGAATGTCGTAGATCACACTTTAAAAACTACACAGTATATGGTTACCTATCAATTATAAAAGTCTTGATGACTTATTGAAATGTTCATATATTCTATGTGGGTAGATCAACAGACAACTTTTGGGCTTCGTGAACAACCACAAGGTTCCTGTGGGCAAGTGTAAAACTGTCAAAGGATTTCCCCTCGAGAAAATTTCATTTCAAAAATGAAAATCACACTCAAAGGTGGGAACAACATCAGACTGCCCTGATAAGGTGGAATTTTGTGTCACGAAACTCTAAAAGGGCTTGAAGCTTGAGTACATCGCTTTCGAATATGTGACTCTGTGCAGATACTGTGTGTGTTACACACGAGATAGTAAATTAGAAGAAACCGATTTTGATAACGATGCTGTTATAAAGCAAAGTTTTAACATGTGATCTTTTATTTCATCTTCTTTTATACTGGGGCAGGAAGCATGCACTTACCATGATGAATATGTGGTGGTCAGAGGTCAACTTTAAGAGGCCAATCCACTAAGTCTGGGGTTCCATCTCAGCTTGTTAGATTTGGCAGCCAGTATCTTCCACCAGCCCAGAAACGTGAATTTCTAAATCATTACTTCTGCTCCTTTAATGTCTTCCTTCTGTTAAAAAGAATAAAACCAACTTAAATTATTAATAAAAATTGTTTTAATGTAGGTGCAATTTACCTCAAATAAACTGACCGGGTGGCTAAACTAATCTAGAAATATGAATTTTTACCTCCACCCTTTTGGCATACAAGGAGCGTAAATGAGACCATTTTCCCTTTTAGCTTACTGCTACCAGTTGGTGAACTCAGGAGAGTGTCCCATTTAGTAGTTAGCCTAAAGTAACAAGTTTCAGAAGCATGCATGGAAGATTGGGAAAGCCGATGGTACCTGCCTGGGCTCTGTAAAATTGTGGAGCATTACTGATAGCTGAACATTTTTAAAAACCCTCAGCATGGCACTAATCTTACTCATACAAACAGACACACATATCATACCTTAATAGATGCATTATCTAGGAAGGAGGAAGGGAGCTTTTTAGTGCTGTGTTGCACATAAACTGGGCTTTATGTACAGAAAGTTACTTTACACAGATAATGAACCTAAAGTAAAATGGTTATGTCTGGCAGCTAATTCAGCTTTATAGTATAGAGAGGTACATTCTTCATAATGGTACCTTCTGATTCTACTTCCTGAGTTCAGTAATCAGTGTCAATTACTGCTGGTTTCCATAGAAACAAGACAACTAACGGTTTTTAAATCTTCATTCATAGAGTACTTTTACAAATTATGTAGACTTAGGAATGGACTGCTTCCTAAGGACATAATGCTAAAGTAGACCCCAATAATTTTTAACCCCTTCAAATGATGTTTAAAATTTTGTGTCTGGTTCCCTAATATTGGACTCACATGTTTAAACACAGCGATCTGTATTTCAAACAGTAAGATGAGATTAAGCCACCCTTCCCTGAAGGGATGTTGAACAATTTGCTAGCAGCTGTTGAACAATTGGGGAAACCTACATTGTTAGATCATTGATTACAGTAATACAGGAACATAGCATCATTTCCCAAGATAAAGATGATTTAGGTTTTCCTTTAAAAGATTTTTGGCATTTAGAAAGCCTTTTGTATACTCACATTACTTACATTTGTCCCTGTGAGAAACTATTTGACAGACACATTACAGGATAATTTCAAATTTCGACCCAAAGTCCTGGGCTCTAGTGAGGCAGAATGGTATAAGAGCAGGAACACCTGAAGGAAGAAAAACTGTCCCCACCAGATAGGTGGCGGACAAAGTACCTAGACAAGGAATCAGGCATAATTTTCAGTTAAACCCCAGTGATATTCCTCCCACAGGTCTCCATCCCCTAAAATTTCCAGAGTTCTGAAATATCACTGCTATCTGGGGATCAAGAATTTGACTCTTGAACTTCTGTGGGACATTTCCTATTCACATTAAAACACCTGTCCATCAGGTCATTAAGGACAAATGAAAACAAGGCAGACTTGATGTTGTTAATTACATGGTTTTGAAATATATTTGAATTATTCTGCATTGATGCCTACTATATAAGTAATTGTCTTCTTCACTGTGTTAGAGCGACCCTTATTGCTAATATAAATTTAATGCGTGCTGTTCTTTGTCCACTTGTTTCCTTTATGCATGCTGTAGCGGTACAAGGATAATGATTCCACACTCTGTTTATGGAACTGACTATTTCAATTATAAATTAAAATTTGATGACAAAGGATTGTACCAGCCAGGGTTCCATCCGCTAATGTGTTTCCGTGCGTTGGGCATTTCTTTGCATCTCCACGAGGTCTTTTAAATAAACAGTTTCCCAGGTTCTGAATGTCTTCATTTTCACTGCTTCTCAATGTGGAGATCCCAGAAACCATGCTTATTCTCACACTGTCTCTCACATCAGTTTGAAGCAGCAATGAAACACTGAACTTGAGCGTGTTCCAGGGCCTACGGGTAACATGTTTGCTGGAACTGTGACTCACCTGAAAAGTGGGAAGGTATTAGATTTATTTTACTATAAACTCTAATCCATTCTCCTTGAATAACAGCTGAAGCACCTAGCTCCCTTCTTTCCTTAAGTGGATGGTATTACCTCTCCCATGAAGGAGCCTAACCTCCAGACAGCCCACAGATACAAGGGAACCTCACACTTTGCTGCGGGATATAATCTATAATCATCAAACATGATTTATCTATGAAATGCAGGTTAAGCTAAACCTCATCTCCCCTTAGACTGGATCACATCTCTCCCTCCCTCCCATCTCTCTCTCTGCATTCTGCATGTGTATGTGTCATGGATGTGTGTGTATATGTGTCATGGATGTGTGTGTGTATGTGTGTGTGTGTGTGTGTGTGCGCGCGCGCCAGCATGTGTGCGAGTGCACACACGTGCATGAGTGTGTATGGTTTGGGGTAAAATATCTGCATCTCTGTCATGTGCCTCAATGCTGTTATTTGTCCCACATTATTAATGTCAGTTTGTCATAGATTGAAGTCATTGTTATGTCTCTTTCAAAAGCAACTTAAAGAAAAAAGAAAAAAAACCAGCAGGACCCAATTGAAATATTTCCTTTCAATACAGCCAAGCTGCAGGCATAAAACACAATAGTAAAATATACAATGGGCCAAAGTAAAAGGGCTTTAGAGTGGATCTTTGTCATGCCACTGAAAGTATTTCATAACATCAGCAACTGCTTTTCTCAACTGACATCATATAGGTCTCAGCTAATGAAAGGAGACATGGAGCATGTTACATCAAATAGATTCTGGACAGAAAACAGAAAATGGATCGTGAATCCAGGGCCCCTAGCTAAAGCAGTCAGATCTTTGAATAGCAAAGGAACTAATGTGCTTTAGCTCTTCTCCCTTCCAGCCATAAAGCAAGAGCAGTACTAAAAGTGTTCTCTTTTCTACGATTCTCACTCCCCAATGCCCCCCCAAACACATACGCACACACACACATCACTGTGAAAGTCAGTTAGCAAGGATCAAAAACATTTCCTTTTAAATGAATCATGGCAATCCAATAAAGATGCAGCACAGGGATTATGCTCAAATCAATGGCAGAGCCGTAGCCAGTATTGGCAAGTCTCAAGGAACAAAAATTGCTCACGGTCAGGGCGTGTCCATCCAGAAATGAGCTTTGGGGCTAAGCACATGCTATGGGCTGAGCAAAATCCCGCCGGATTTTATAGTTGCTATTGCTTTAAGTAACTTTAGAGTGCTATAGTATTGGCTTCACTCACATCTTCCACGGATGGGCCAAGACAGGGATCTTCAGTGATGCAGTTATAGCCAGTAAGTGTGACTGCAATACTGATATGTAGAAATAAGTGTTAAATAACTAGGGGACATAATTGATTTAAAAGAATAGGATACTGTATACATCCCTTTGGAACCCTGAGTAGTAAATGAAGAGACATGCTTACATATTCAAAGCACTGGCCGTCAACTCTCATGAGTTTCCTATGTGCGATTTACTTCAAATTTGTGAGGAAGGTATTTTTATTACGAAGGGTTATATGCACCCCTCCCCATATGAAGATATAATATTTGGACCATGTTCCACACAATCTTCTCTGCCTTCTCCCAAGTCTCCCTTGTTCTCTAAGTCAGCTTCTCTTCCATGTTCATGTCCATGGCACATATTTTTGTATGTGTTTAGCAGATCTAAAAGCCACAAAGCATGATATCTGTCTTTCTGAAGCTGACTTAATTTCCTGAATATAATTATGTCCATTTGCATCAATCTTTCTGAAAATGACAGGGAATTTTTTTAATGTTTGAAAGAGAGATATAAACAGAGTTTGGTTCTTGTGACTATAATCTACAGCGATCTTCTCAGTCCTTCAGCTGCCGAGGTTTTGCTTGTTGTTTCTTTTCTTCAGTGCCCAGAATTAGAATAAAAGCCTTGTGCTCCGTAAACAAGTGCCCTGCCACTGAGCTAAGTCCCTGCCCATTGTCATCATTTAGAATATTTAGCCTGAGCCCAGCATAGTGATGCACTCCAGGAGTCTCACTACTGAAGGGGCTAGGAGAGAGGATCACGAGTTTGAGGCTAGCCTGAAGTACATTGAGATATATTGATTGTTTTATTTTTCTTTTTGTTATTTTTGAGATTATATTTTAGTTAAAACATTTCTCTCTCTGTATGTGTGTATGTGTGTGTGTATCTGTGTGTGTGTATCAGATTGTGTGTGTGTGTATCAGATTGTGTGTATCAGATTGTGTGTGTGTGTGTGTGTGTGTGTGTGTGTGTGTGTGCTGAATCTATATAGTGTGTTTTCAGATATGGCATTAACTCTGGACAAACCCTTGTTCTGCTCTTCCCACTACTCTCCTTCTCCCGGCTTTACTCAACTGTGTTTCATTCTTTGAGGCCTCATAGTCTTTTCCCCATACAGTTTAACACACTCACTGGGGTCCTTCTTGTCCAGCTCAAATACGAACTGGCATGTTGTTGAGACTTTACAGGTGTCATTTCAGATGGTACTAGGACTTCTTACATCTTTAATAGCTCTATAGAACCTCCTCTGGAGCCGTGGCTATTTTCCATTCCGTGGAACACAGTCACGTTCATTTGGGTTCTGCAGATCTACAAATAACAGTATGAGGTTCAGTCTGCTACAATGAGATGAGATGGAGGGAAGAAGATCAGACATTGGTAGTAGAATGGGAAATCTCACGTTGAAAAAGATGGGTCTTCATGCAGAGTCACACCAACTACTTGTAAGATTTCACATGACTCATTTATCCTTTTGAAGTGGTAGTTCTTCAGCATCAAGTTCGTTTCATCTCTGCATTTTTAAATCTAAGAGTACACTTTCAATTAAGAGGAAATCAATCCCAAGGCTTTCATGGTTAATCAAAAGAAGGCTTATAGCCTCCAGACCCTTCCAAGTGTATCTTCTGTGCTGTATTAAGATTTGACAACAGTTGATCTATCATGGGCTATTTTTCTTCTTTCACATTAAAAAAAATTACATGACTATGAGTCACCTTATTTAATCCATTACCTGATAATAACATCCTTTATGATTAGCCTAGAGGTCTAAAATAATAACTAATAATCATCTGCTTGTTAGAAAGCTATCTTAGCTGGAGACACTCCATCTAAACTCGGCAGCCCATTGTATTTCAAGGCCAGACCCCCAGGGTCTGTTGATCTCTGTGTGCAGTCAGGGCATATGGCATAGTTATCCTCTCTGAGGGGATAGAACCAATTTATTTCAAATAGAAAGGACTTATCAGATCTAGACAGATCTTTAAAACACCTGTAAGATAATTTGGATTAACAGCAGTAATAAAACAGCAAGCAAGTTTCCCTCCCCTTAAAATGATAAATGGCTGGGTTTCATTGAGCAGACTTTTCCTTATCTGATTTGTTTTTAAAATGATAAATAGGTTTCCATAAATCTAAAGGAAACTCTGGAGTCACCATCTACCTAATTGAATCAGAGCTTATATGATTCAAAGAGATAAGAACACATTAAACAAATGAGGAGATTTTACATGCCCAAAGTGGATATAAAATTCACCTTTGAAGAACACAGACAGAAACCTGAATATCTAAAGCAGATAAACTATCAAAATTAAAGTGACATTATTTGAAACTGTCCCCATTTATGAGCAGACTCTGCTTCCTGTCTGTTTTACCGTTTGCAAATATTCTAACAAGAATTATCGTGATTCCCCCAAAGATTTTATTTATTTTTTTTACCAATTTTCCAATTCATTACACTTTATGGTAAACTCTTTTGTCAGTAAACTTCCCATTCTGTTTGTGATATTAATGTTCCTAGTGTCAACCATCAGGGGTTCTGTAGCCTGAATTTTCATCTCTTCAGACAGAAATCCAGTGTGAGCTCTGATTTTCTGGTCTTTCTTGTCCACTCCAGTTTGTCTTCCATTTCAGTTTGCTCTTCTTGTGATCTCTGCCCCAACTCACCTCCTGGCTGTAGCCTAACTGACTCTCATGCTGTGCTTTCCTCTTGTGTTTGTTGCTGTTGTTTGGTGTTTTGTTTTGTTATTGGTTGGTTTTTTTTTTCTTTAAATCTTTTTGCCGGAAGCTCCACCATCCACATATATCAGTAGCTCTGCTTCTGAGTCATTATCGTTCATAAAGGTGGGTGAAAATCTGAAATACTCATGGTACTCAAAGAGGAAAAGTTTGGTTTCACTAGACGGGCAGAGAACGGGTTTCCAAGTGATTTTCATGAGACAAGACATAAATATCTTTTGGAATCGGGAACACTTGTCACAGTGTCTTCAGACTTGAAAGCAAAACCTTCTTGGCATAAGAGTAGAAGGAAATTATTTCAATTCATGTCTGTAAATCCTTCAAAACAAACAGAATTCATTTGTTTCCAAGATGGTTAAGTGAAAATGATATGAGAATAGTGAATGCTTTTAGGTTTATGGTTACATTCATATACCTTTTCTTATTATCGGGACAAAGAGAAAATAATGGAGTGAAAACTTTCTGAATAATCTAATGCATAAGTGACATTCTCAAACAAGTAATTGTGACACAACAGTTCAAAGTATTATATAAATGAGAGCAAATGGCCGAGGTTATGACTTACAGGCCCTACGCAAGTCTCTCATTCATAAAGCTTGGGACTCAATCCCTAACACTTTAAAAATAAAAAATTGAAATAAATGATAATGCAACACTCTTTATTTAAAATTCTTCAAGGTATTGCATAGTATTTATAGCAAAATCCAAAACTCTTACTAAGATTCCACAAGATCTTTATCAACTAGATTTTTCCAGTACCTCCAGGTCCTTGCTTTCTGTACTGAGCAACCAACATCTTTGTTCCCTAATTCTGTTCTTGAGCAAGAGAGAGACATTTCTATCTCAGCATGTGACACTGAAAAATATTCTTTCTAAATTTCTATACCCAATCTAACCAAGGGTCACTCTTGGAGTCACGCTTGGAGATATGTTCTACCTTTTTATTAAGCAGTTATCTTTTCTTTATTATGACTCCCTCTTTTACATATACACATACACATTGTGATTATATGTGGATATATATACATGTATATAGTGACACTGAAACTATTTGAGAGCATAAAAGTTTCCTTTGAAGGTGGCCCAACCACAAAACTGCCTACTGTGCAAACTCAGATTCCCAGCACCCATGTTAAAGGCTGGATATGGTGGCATTCATCTGCAATCCGAATGCTGGTCATGGAGGAACAGATGAGAGCAGATTCCTAAAGCTATATGGCCAGATAGTCCATCCATTCAGTGAGCTCTGGGCTCAGGCAAGGACCCAATCCCCAAAATTAGCATCAACAGCAATAGAAAAGTACATGTGATTCAACCTCAGGCATATACATACATCATATGCATGTATGCACATGCACATACATGCACACACACAGAGAGAGACATGTCTACCAAATACACATGAACAAAAACAATCATAAACTCACACATGCAATGAACACAGACACACACATACAAAATACACTAAACATACTTATAAGAAAGCCTCGTATATGATGAGACCTCCAAAATATCCCCTTCTTCTATTATCACTTTCTAAGTCTGTCTTTTTCCGTATTTATCAGGCTTCCATAAAGCTATCTGCAATGGGTTGAGGATGGGGTGGTGATACATTTTCAGCACTGAGGACAGTTCCTGACTGCTAGAGGAGTGCTCACCTGGCCTTTTCTAGGATATCTGGAAGAATTAACATTGTATTCTAGATAATACAATTGCTACAGAGGAAGATCCTAATGCTGGAATATTAATCAGCAAATGTATGGAATTAACCAAGTATTTATATTTCCCTCAATGTATTACAATCCCTACTATTCATAAAACTTGATGATAAGTATCGGAGAAGCACAATTATTGCAGCCCTTAGGAAGCCTAAGATGGCTAAGAACATATTGTACGATGTGGAAATGAGAGACCAGTTAGACAAATTAACAAAATTCTTCATTTGGAGAACAATTTGCCTAAATGTAAAAGGAAAATTTCCAAACAGAAACTGCCAGAATCAAGGTAGAACAATTGACTCTCATATGATCTATTGGCAGCAGAACCATCTATTCTTAAAAACAATAATGCCTTGGAGCTGGAGAGATGACCCAGCAGTTAGGAGCACTTCCTGCTCTTACAGAGGAACATTGTTCAGTTCTCAGCATCCACACAGTGGCTCAGAATTCTCTGTTACTCCAGTTTCAAGGTGCTAATGCCATCTTCTGGCTTCCACGGGCTCTTACATGTATATGGTGTATGTACATTGCTCATGAAAGTACACACACACATCGACTAAAAACAAATGTAATTTTAAAGAAACAATAACTTCTTATAAAATTTGTTAATTTTAAACTGCTTGGGTTAAGTGATTACCTATTCAGTACTCTAATAGGATCTATCAGTTTGTCCTTTGAACTTTTATATTAAGATATATTGATTAGGCTATTGTGACATAATTTATTAATAGATCCACTGGGTGGGCCTAAGTTGAAGGGCTTCTTTGATTAGCTGAGAATGAGTATAAGTAAGTGGCCAAGAGTCTCACCCAACTACACTCCATAGTTCAATGGTACTAACTAATAGACATGCACAAAAGAACACAGCCCTTGTTTTTACGTAATCTATTTTCATACTGAATGATGCTTACATTTGATATCCCCATACAAATTGTACCAACACTTTAAAAAAAATCAAAGAAAATTAAACATTGCTCCAGAAAGTATTATAAGGCCCACATATTATACTAATTTCATTTGTTTATATTCATTTATTTATTTTAAATTTTTATTAGTATCCAACTGCTTACTTAAAGCATTTTAGTTTGGTATTTTTAAGACAATAGAAATCTGTTGATCAGCAAGGTTGGTTACAAGGGTTTTAGTGGACAACTGTTGGCAGGAAGTTGGTGAAAATAACACATTGTATTTTTGTTGATATTTGTGTTGATTGACCATGTAAAGAGTTTCCCAATTAAACTGGTTTCCCCTTGTCATTATCATACTTTGTGGCATTGGTATACAAGCCTGGCAATATATTCAAAGGACTCTATATCCTACCACACAGATACTTGTACACCAATGCATATTGCTGCTGTATTCACAGAAGAAAGGAAAGTGAATCAGCCTAGATGTCCATAGAAGATGGAGAAATAATGAAAATATTAAATGTATCGACTAAATTTAATTTGAAACGGAGTCTTTCCTGAACCATGTGGTCACAGACAAAGTGGTTTTGTGGATGTCTCCAATGCTGACCACATGGACACGTTAGCCATTTGTTTACAGCTCTGTGTTCATGAAGAAGGCAGCCAATTAAAACATTTGAACATGAATAAATTATTCTATTGTCATGATCAGATCTTTGTCAAAAAGCTACTTACTTTAAAATGTCAGGAAATATTTTGATGGGAACAATTTATATCTTTGAATATTTTTTATTTTACATTAGGTGCTATGAGGGTTTTTTTTCCTGAGTTGTGTGTATGTGTACCTGATGTGTGCCTGTTACTCAAGGACAGAAGAGGGCATCAGATTTCCTAGCACTGAAGTTACACATGGTTGTGAGGAATATGTGAGTGCGGATAAGAGAGCCTGGGTCCTCCACAAGAGCAGCAAGACCCCTCACCTGCTAAGCTATCTCTCCAGCCAGCCCCAACTAACTCAGGTTTTAAAAAGAATTAAGACAACTCCCATTGACTTACTGAGGGACCACTATGCACGTTGATGACAAATATTTTCAAATCACTCAGATGAAGGTAATTGGAATGTCCTGAATGAGAGGAGCACCTCCTCAGATCACATGGCTGGTGAACATTTATAAAATAAGATGGTTCTCCAGAGATTAAAGTACACAGATGATGTCATTAAGTTGTAATTCATATTTGATAGTGTTTCTTCCATCTCTGAAATGCATGTCAAGAATTCCTTGAGCTTAAATTTTGTACAGATTAGCAGTTATTCTATAACCTTTGAAAAAGTATATATATGATATATACATACATACATATATATATATATATATATATATATATATCCAAAGAGTAACATGATTTACTTAGTCATATTTTGTGAACTCACTATACTTTATATTATGGTCTTATCTATAAGACCTTTAACAAACTTGCAATACTTGAAAGTCACAAATTTTTATGAAAATATATTAACCATAATTCAAATTTCATACCTCACCTAATGGAATTAATTTATTATGAAAAATGATAAGCAAGTGAAAGTGTATGAAATATATATATTCAGGATTTTCTAGAGGAGTAGAATGTTACAATCATATATATATATATATATATATATATATATATATATATGATGCTTTAGGATGTTAGGATGACATATATATTCATTTTTATTAAAATTTATTAGAATAGCTTATAGGCTATGATCCAGCTTGTCAAAAACAATGATTGTTCTGCATCAGAATGTCCCAAAATACTCAATAATTGTTCAAGTTGTTCAGTCCATGTAGCTGAATGTTTCAGTCTGTCTTCAGTGTGGGTCAGGATCAGCTTTCAAACTGTTTGAAACATTAGAGTATTCATAAGACAACAGTTAAACCAACCATTTTTTGATTTTGCAATTTCTAGTAAGGCACCTCTGTACTTCCCAGATTCTTCCACACTGAGCTGCAAAGCTATCTGCAGCAAGCTGGGTATTAGGATGACCCCAGCCAAGTCCTGTTTTACAGTTGGAGCTAGAAGGGCCTTATAGCACAGATTTTCTTGCTAAATATGCCAGTATTACTGTCATGTCTCTCTGCCTGTAAAACTTTCTAGCTGGTTCCTTTTTTATTATGATGTTTTAAATATCTTTGTTCTCAGTAAGATATATGAATTAAAGAACAAAGTCTTCTCTTCTCCTTCTGTGTTCTGAATACACACACACACAAATATATATATGTGTGTGTGTATACATATATGTGTGTATATGTATATATGTGTATATATATATGTATAGATAGATAGATAGATAGACAGACAGAGGAGGTAATAAGTTGAGAATGTTGTCAAATATCATAGTGCAAGCTAAAAAGAAATGAAGCCAGACTACAGTAATAGCTTAGTTACATCACAATACATCACAAATAATCATAAGAAAATATAAAAATATAACACACATACACACCAACACACACACCCTTGCACATACACACTGTACTTATTCCTGATCTTTGTGATGCTCATCCTTCCAACATGAGAATCCTATCCACAGTGGTTGTACCTCTACATCATCTACACAAAACACAATCAGTTCCCCAGTTCTTTCTACACCTATTTGCATTGCTGCGGAAAAGGCATTAAGTATTCTAAGCTTGGGGCTCCCACCGAGCTTATTTATTTCCAATTATGTATCAAGTGACAGCACAAAGGTGTATGGGCATTGAGCTGCTTTGATTCTCCATTACATGTAAATTCAAAGCTCAAGTGCCTGTAGCCAGCCATGATCAAGGTGGAATCTAAAGGCAGTTCTTTTCAGTAACATGATTTCATTCAAATAGAGTCACTTTCAATTTGTGTTCTCCCTTATTGTACACAACAAGCAATCATCATTATAATAAAGAATCAAATGGTAATGATACATACATATACGTATACATATATATGATTGTTGTCTGATCCTTTCTTTGTATTGATCATGTGTTCTCAAGTAACTAGAAATACATTGTCCAGAACACAGTATTGTTTTGATAAACACTTGATGGGTTGAACTGTACTGAATAAAGAATGAATGGATAGAAAATAATGATCTTTTAATCCTAGGTAAATTATTATCACAAGTTTTAAAGCTCAGATTATTGAGAACTTACTTCCTTTATCAATAACAACTACTGCAAGAATTAGATTCATTTGCATTCTAAAAAATCAGATATAGTCTTTAGACAGGTTCCATACTACACAAAGAAAGGTAAGCCTACTGTCTATCAGCAGTGTCAGGCATTAATGGCACCCACATATATGTTGACACTGGTACTGTAATGCACATTGTGCCACCAGATTGAAACAAGAGACTTGGATTCATTACATTGCAAATAGAAATAATAATTTCTGAAGATCTATAAATTTCTGCATTTATTTTTAAAACAAAAACAAGCTTCAGTGAGCATGTATGCACACAAGGCATTGTACAACTTGAGTTGGACATACTGCTCACTGCCAGTGGGTCTTCGAATTTGGCATTACCTAGTTCCTACTATTTCCTAGTTTCTTTAAGCTAGGGTTGAGTTTCCATTGCTTTTCCTAAGTTACTGCTGCTGTTTATGGCCTAATTCAGGCACTTAAAACACAAACCTATTCCTCTTAGAGGAACTTTAATTTGCAGCTAATGGTTTGAGCAGTCCCTGGACTCCTACTGACAGAGGGTATTTCAAAATGGTTCAGGCAGTTCTACGAAAGAATGTGTTCTTTAACACATAGATTGTGGAAAGAGGAAGGAAAAGGTAACACCCTCTATCCTCGACACTAGCTACATAATCTCAGCCTTCCAGATGCCAGGAGCATGGAAATTCTAGAATTTGTATGTTTCCAATAGTTTTCATACTATGGTCCCAATAATGTTCTGAGAAAGACAGTGCAGATAGAGAAAAGAATAAGTGTCTTCTTCTTTGCTCGTGTAGCATCTTTCTATGCTAGCCACAGCCTGCCATTGTTTTGTTCAAGATTAATGTGAGAGCTTTGGAAACAGCCCTTGCATTGTTCAGTTACCTCCATGTTAGTTTAAGTTTGGCTATCTTCTTCTATGTCGAAGAAAACTAAACCTGCATCTTTGGGGCAGGCTACACCTATGAATGCACTTGTGCTTCAACTGACTGGAAACTGGCAGTATTGATTTCCTTGCAATATACCTCAAGATGACCAAGGATAAAATTTCATAGAGGAAAAAAATCAAACCAGGTTTCATCTAGACTTTATCAAGGGCTTGCTAAAAGTGAGTTTCATATACCTCCTCAACTTCCTCAGTTATTGTTAAGATTTCTCATGCAAGAACTGAAAAAAAAAACATAATTCCATAGTCATGAGTCTGACTGAAGGCCATTCTGTCTGCTAATAAGAGAAAAGATGAAAGAGAAAGGGAAACAACGAAGATATAACATATTTTGACCACTAAATGCTACATAAAGCAGTTTCCAGTAATTTACCATATTATCATCAGAATAAGGAAGTGTTTGCTCTCCTTTTGTGTGAGCATTAGTGTCGAGTTAATATGCTGTGAGCATTTTGTAAATCATGAAGGCTTTCAGACAGTAGCATCCGTTACAAGCACTAGGGTTTGGTTGCACAGGCAAACTGACAAATGGGGTAAGACAGTTGTATCAATGCACTATTTTTGAATGATTTAGACAGTATTTTCTTCAACCAATGGAAAGAATATGAGTTTCATAACCTAATAAAAGCATAGGGAAAAAAGATCCCAAGAGCTTTAAAACCAGTGAAGCAGTCTCTCTGATTTCACCATATTGTTCTAACCTTTGCTAGGAAAGGTCTATAAGATTCACCACAATTTATACTTTTCGTTAATCATTCCTTGCCTTGACTTCAGACTCCTGGAACAAATATAACTTTCCTAATTCTAAAGAAACTTTTCTGATAGAATGACTATAAAGATGATCACTATTGGTAATGGTAAGCTTTGCATCTTGCTTTAAAACCCCAGTAGGGTCCCCAGTGGAAGAGTTAGAGAGAGGACTGAAGGAACTGAAGGTGTTTGCAATCCCATAGGAAGAACAACCATATCAACCAACCAGACCCCCCACCCCAGAGCTCCCAGGGGGAAACCACCAACCAAGTGGGTGCCCATGGCTCCAGCTGCATATGTAGCAGAGGATAGCCTTGTCAAGCATCAATAGAAGAAGAGGCCTTTGGTCCTGTGAAGGCTCAGTTCCACAACGTAGGGGAATTCCAGGGTAGGGAGGTGGGAGTGGGTAGGCGGGTGGGAGAACACCCTTATAGAAGCAGGGGACGGGGGATGGGATAGAGGGTTTTGAGAGGGGAACCAAGAAAGGGGATAACATTTGAAATGTAAATAAAGAAACTATTCAATTAAAAAAACTCATTACAAAGACAATCTATAGGTTTAGTAATCATTAGGCTAATTTAATTGTTCCATTGTTCCAACTCCAAACACTAAACTTAAATATAATGTAATTGTTCCATGGGTCGAATTTCAAATACTAAATATATATTCCGCCTGAACATTGTAAGTGATAAGAAAATATCAAACTCCAGTTAAAGTTGTAGATATGGAAATGTTTATGGGTAAAATATTGCACATTTGACAGAAAGAAAGACTGATGGCTAGCTAAAGGATTGACGGATATATATGTGATTAATCAAATGTGGGAAAATTAATTGAGAAATTAATATAAGTAGAGAAAAATAGATCTAACTAGTTGTACAAACTTTTGACTTTTGAATATTTAAAGTTTTTCATAAAAAATTTAGAAGCATAAATCAGCTGAGTTATAATACTACCTTTTTCCCCCTTAAGGCGTGATCTTAATATTTAATAATCACTGGAACTTCAGGTCTTAATAATAATTTAGTAATCAGCCTATTAGCTACCTGCCAGGTAATGCCACTTCCTGATGGCCCCTTTTCTTTCCATCTTGACTCCCAGAGCACAACTATTCTTCCACCCAGGACTCACCCGACCAGCTGCCTCAGGTAGGCAGAAACTGTGGTAGAGAAAAGCCCCACACCTGGCTGTCTCCCACTGGAGTTGTTCCAAAGTCCTGGTACTGCTTCCCATGACCACTGACTTCTTCTGTTCCCCCTTCCTTTTAGAACCCACAAGAATCCTGTTGTCTGCCTCTCAGGGAGCCTCCAGCTGCCCCTTGAGACCTTGAGAAGTCAGAATCAGTTCATGGTGCAGAGGAACTCATTCTGTGCAGCTTCAAGCACATAGTAGACTATTTATAGACAGTAGCTGATAACCATGAGAAGACTTAAGATAGAGCCTATAACCCTGAATACTAGACAAAATAAAGGCATCCCAACACTATGAGTTAATCCCTTCCTGAACATTGTAAACACTAAAAACAGAAAGACAATTTGAACAAGAAAGAAAGAATTACATCAAATAACAAATTTCAGATACCCAAATCCCAGTATAGAAACAAAAACATCATGAAACATTTGGGTTTGGAGAGATGGATCAGTGGTTAAGAATGCATGCTGCTTTTGAAAAGGATCCACTCAGCTTCCAGAACCTAGGTTGATCAGCTAGCAACTACCTGTAACTCCAGCTTCTGGAAATACAAAGTCCTTTTTGTGACATCTATTGGTAACCACATGAATATCTACTAACACACTGACGCACAGAGACACACGTATATAGACATAACTTTTAAATAAATGTAAATCATGAAACAATAAAGAATACAAGATAACACGACTCCTCCAAAAATTACAAATCCACAGTAATGTTCCCCTATGAGAATAAGCCTCCAGACAGAGAATTAAAAGAGTACTTGTAATTATAATCAGACAATTTGAAGACAGTGTATACATATATTCCAAAATAACAAAAGCAAACAAGTGAAATAAGAAAGTCAAGACAAAACAAACAAAAACTCAGAGGAAAGCCTAACAGGTAGAATAGATCATGTTGCGGGGGGACAGTGTGGAGAGTAAATCAGGATTGGAGGACAAGGGAAAGGAAATGAATCATGCTATAAGGGTCAATCTTAAGTCTTGAAAAACATAAACACATCAGCTGTACAAGGCTTGCACCAAGTCAAAGCAGGCAAAAATCCCAGCCTGAGCATGGGAGGGACTCACGAAGTCCCACCCCTAGTGGAGTAGCTATTATCGACTGATGGCTGTTGGCAGACAGTCAATTTCTTCAGAGATATGACCCCTGAGAAACTACCCATGTTCCAATAGATCATCTTATGTCCATTCACAATAGCACTTAGTATATGGGGTTTGTGGGGAGGGTGAGGACTGGCAGACAGATTGAGGGGAACTTGAGGGGAAGAAGAAGAAAAGAAAGATATGCCAATGAGAAAAATCTAGTCCGAGGTTCTTTCCACAGGAACTTCAAGACTCTTTGTGCTAAGTTTATCCTATGTGCAAGAAAAAGAGACAGGGTACAGAGGCAATGGACGTCATTTCAGGGGACCAGCCAGGGGACCAGCTTTACTGCCAGCTCTCAGACCTTCCATTAGCTCCTTGACTGCTAGCTCAGGCAGGTTTCCTCATATGCAGAAAGCAGTAGCAAAGTGGAATGCTTCTAAAGAACCCTCTGGCTCCAGAGTCCTCAATTTTCAGTTTTGCATGGAGGTGAATGTTCTGCATCATACTTGCCATCCCTTTAACATTTACAGGGCCGCTTTCCACCATCTTGGAGCCTGTGGCGGCCTGCTGGGAACAGGACTTCTAAAAGCAAGTATGTCTGGAAGGCTGTGGTGCAAGGACACTTTTGCTGGCTACAAGCGAGGTCTCCGAAACCAAAGAGAGCACACACGGCTCTTCTTAAAATTGAAGGTGTTTATGCCCGAGATGAAACCGAATTCTACTTAGGCAAGAGATGTGCTTATGTGTACAAAGCAAAAAACAATACAGTGACTCCTGGAGGCAAACCAAACAAAACCAGAGTGATCTGGGGGAAAGTAACTCAGGCCCATGGAAACAGTGGCAGGGTTGGTGCCAAATTCCAAAGCAACCTTCCTGCAAAGGCCATTAGACACAGAATCTGTGTGATGCTGTACCCATCCCGGATTTAAACTAATGCAGAGTAAATAAAAATAGATTTGTGCTCTTGTATTTAAAAAAAAAAACACTTACAGGGATGAAAAAAGAGGAGTCAAAGGCGAAATGCCATGAAAAAATTCAGTAATTAGTCTTGAGAGGGCTGCCTAACTTATAAGATGTATCAAGGAAATAATAATAGGTCTGACCTCAGAAACATAGGAGGAAAATGAGGCTAAGAATACAATATATGGTGCTGAACTACACTACACACACAAACACACACACATACGTGTGTGTGTGTGTGTTTGTGTTTGTAATAGCAATATATATTAGCTATACATATATATATATATATATATATATATATATATATATACACACACATTGCATATTCTTCTCCTCTTGTGTGTTTAAGTATAAGCTTAATGACATTATTATGGGAATTGAGGGACCAATTTTAGGTAAAATGAGCTTAGACAAGACCTTGTCTCTTTCTTCCTATTCTGCTTGTGGATCTGAAGCAGTTAGCAACCCAGAAATGGCTAGCTATGACCGCCAAATGTAAAGAAGAAAACTGGGAGGCATAGCTGAACCTACCTCATTGTCTTCTGCCTTCCCTTTTCTGTTAAAGGAAGGGAGTACAATCCATCACAAGAGGACAAATTCTGGGGCACAAGTGCCAGCTTAAATAGTTTCTTTTGTAACCTATTTTAAAATATTAAGAGAATCAGGCAACATGTAGAAAAATGTGACCAATTTAGTTAGCAGAGTGAAATATGCCATTTGGTCTCATTCATCTTAATAGGAATTTAAAAGCACACTCATGAGCCATTAGGACCCATGAGTTAGGTGAACTGAACAATGGTTTTACATAAGATCTGCTTCTAAGTCATTTAGTGCCTCCTTCCAACATTAAAAGCAAATATATTTTTTAAATTTAAAATTGCAAGAGTCATAACAACTTATCATGGAAATAATATCTGCAGGACTTATCATGCTTGCAGGGGACAAGAGGAGTGCCTTTACTCTATGTCTCGATCCCTCTGAGATGCCTCAGTGGATTTCCCCCTCACCCATCTCATGAGGAAACACAGCTGGCTTGGTCCCCTTCCCTCCTTCTTCTGCAATATGACTGCATAGGATCTTCCAAAAGGGCAAAAAGAAGAAGCCACCTAGGTGCCATTCAGAGATAAGTAACAAGGAACATAGAAGATAGTGAGGAACAGTGCAGAGGTCTGTGTGTGGCACATGTTTTAAACAAGATCTGGCCTTCTCACAGGTGCTGTGGCATTTCCTAGATATCTACCATAGGAAGTGATGACACATCTACACGTCATGGGTATGGTTGCACTTCCATTGTCATTACTGTAGAAAGAGAGTCCTATCTCTCCATCTTGACCTCATCCGAGAGGACATCAGAACTCACGCTAGCATGTTGCTTTGCTATGAATCAGCGTCCTTTGTGAGTAAGGAAATGGAGTCCTGGGACGAAGAGATGCTTTGAACCAAAATGCTTCTGTTTATACAATGTGTAGAAATACAAGTAGCCATAGACACTACTTCAAGCTTTTAAGGACATAGGGTGTGTACTCATTTGTTTCAATCTTTCTTTTTGTTTTGTTTTCTTTTATTCATGATAAGCCAATAATATAGGCAATGGTACATTTTATAGGTGGGACCCTGGAGCACAGCAAGAACAGGCTGTGGTGAGTAGACAAATAATATGAAATAAAAAAGAGAAACCATGAATATGCACTAATTCACTCAGCAATACCCTCCCTACCCTGCTTTACTACATCACGAAACTGTCAGGAGTATCACAATGAAAATATTGAAATTACTTTTTTAATTGTCAACCAATAGATTTAATCAATAAAAGAAGATACTTAAGTTATCCCATATTCTTGATAAAAATTCAGCTGTCAAACGTCACCTTTTTGAACCCAAAGGAACAGATAGGATGAAGAGTCCAGAATAACTGTTCAAATAAATTGAGAAAAAAAATTTGAAATCTTAGAAATAAAAAGAAATGTTTGCACTCTGTAAGAATAATTTACTAAATATTCTTATTTGTTGCATATTAAGATATATTTTCAAGTTGTACTAATTGTACCTATAGTAAGCCTTTCCATGTTTTGTGATGAGAAAGATTAATAATAAAGAAATTAGTCTTTACAGAAAAAAAGAAGTTACTTTTAAAACAGAATATTAGAGTATAAGTAAAATGCATATTGATAGCAAGTGAAAACTGAAAGTGATGTTTGATGCTGTTAAGAGTCACTGTATAAAATGTCTATTGCTTAGTCAAGTTCCATGTTAAATGTTTGCCTGACTACCTGTGTCCATCTGCTGACCAGACATCCCTTTCCATACTTCCTTGATAACTTGCTGTAACATTTGAGTTGCTTTTCTAAAATAACTATGTTCCAGCATTCTAGCCTAACTTCCAATCAATTACTTTTTTTAAACATGAGCAGTTACTTTATTTAAATAATATTTTATTTATCCTTTGGAATTTTCACACATGTGTATGATATATCTTACCATATGCAGTTTCTCTACACTCCCTGACTCTCCCTGCACCCCTCCAATGTGTCCTCTTCCAACTTCATGTCTTCTTTATTTTATTTTCTGTGATTATAACATTATTGTATCATTTTCCTTTTACTTTTCTGTTTCCAAGCCTTCTCATCTACCTTTCCTTGCTCCTTTCCAAATTTTGGCATGTTTTTCATTAATTGCTGTTGCATAGGTATGTGTATAAATATATAAGTTCCTAAGTGTATGCATATAAGCACACAGTCTTCTCACCACAAAATAATTTTAAATAATAATTTTAAAATAATTTTGCTTGTATGTATGTTCTCAGGAATGACCATTTGGTATTTGATAACTAATTGGTGTGCTCTTCCCTGGTGAAGACTATTTCCCCTGCTCTCAGCCATTTCAAATAAATGAGCCTGTTTTTATTAAATGCCTTTAGAATATCTAGAAAATCTAAGCCTTTGCATGTTTCACTGATTTATATTGTCATATCTGTATTCATAAGCTACTGAAGCTAGTGAAAACATTTCTTGTAAATGTACGGTATTATGGCATTAAAGTACAGTGTATTTTTTGACTACTAGCAGCAGAAGTTTGCGTTAGCTCTCATCCAAAATGTTTCATGTTATAATGTTAGAGATTTTATATTTTTAAGATTTTGCAATATTTGCCTATATATAACAACATACATTTTGTAGGAGACACAATTAATTTATGTTTATCTGCATCTGATACAGAGACCCTGAAGGTATGTGTACACAGTTTTTAGTGAACCTGTGTTTTGACTGTCATATAAAACCAAGTATGTAATGTTTCACTACTGGCATTATGCTGGAAACTTCAATATTTCTAATTTTGAAGCATTTTATGTCTGGCTACTTAGAATGATAAGAAGGTAATATATGACACTTGAGGTTTCCATCCATATGTACCTTTGTATTTAAAAGAGCCTATACAAAATTAATGGAAAAGAGCATGGACCGTGATGTGGCTAAAGAGGCAATCACATAAAAACACAATATTACCCAAGCAGTTAACCACTAACATGTAACATGACAAAGATTCTATATCAGCTCTACCTTTCGTTGTTAAAAATGGTAAAACAGTTCAGCCACAAGACCTGTATACCGCATCTCCTCAACAAGCCATAGTTACTAAAGCTTCTATAGACATTTGGTAAGCAATATTCTAGCATCCACCAACATCTTGAAGATATTTGTATTCAATTCCAAGAGGCCATTCTTATGGAAATAAATACACAAGTTTAAAACTGATTACTGTTAATTGTTTTCTTAAATGATTACTGTTAAATGTTTTCAGAGGTCATATTGTAGTCAGTTCTTCTTTAGATGCCAAATAAATTGAATCTAGTTGCCTATCTCAGTCCCTACACTATCGCAACCAACACTCTCTGATTCTGAAAATCAAGAGAAATCAAAACATGTCTGATGCATTCAAGAATCTTTAAATATTAGTGTTTAACTGGTTAGGCACAAAAATATCTACTCTACCTCACAACTTTCCAAGGAAACGGTTGGCTATGCTCACTATCAATTGTTAGGTAACTCTGAATTCAGAAAGGGCTTGGTCTGACACCTTCAATAAGGCACAAAAAAATTAACTTTTATCTGACCTGATATGCATCCTTGATTTCTCTAAATGGGTGTGGCAGTATCTCTGGATACATCTTTGGAAATGACAAGTGAATTCTGCACTTCCAAATTTTTCATTTTCATTCTCCATCAACCAAGACAAGAAAATGTTTTAGAAATAGAAGTAATTTTCTCATTGTGTCCCATTGACTCTGTCTAGTAATCAGAATGGCAGGAAAGGGATTAGTTGGCAGTTCAGTCAATTAAAACCTAAGACTGCAACGGGAAGAACAATGCTCAAACCATGGGGCTATAGCTCAAGACAAAATTGAGCAATGTGTCAGCAATGTGTGAGTGAGGTTGCAGTGAAAGATGTCAGGGAGCAGTGGCAACAACAATCCTGTAAACACCCACGAGGAGAATTGTAGATAATATTGTAGACAAAGAGATATGTTGAAGAGATGGAAAATAACAGCCTCACAGAATCCATAATATACAGAGATCATTGTAACATCTACAAAGTGAGAAAGATGTAAATCATACAATTTCACATGTCTACAAATACGATTTCATGAAAGCTACTCATATGCTTTTCTGAGTAGTATATGACTGTAGTAAATACACGCTACCATTTTACTTGATTGATATCATATTAATCAATTTTGAAGTGATTATTAAAGTCTCAAAAAACTGTAATCTTCGGAAATAAGTCAAATATTTAACTAGGAGCACGGTGTCTGGAAATCAAGTGGAAATAAGTGATGCAGATATGAATGAATGAGATGGTTTGGCTGCTCCCAAGGATGGTTGTAGCGAACGGTCTTATTGTAGATGTGGGGGAGAAAACTGCCAGAGTCATCGGGAAAGACCCAGACTGAACTGGACAACCAAAGGAGAGAGAAGAGAGGACCAGGAAGATCAGAATGCTGAGTTGTATAGTGATCTAATGGTAGACCGTACTTCGGTTGGAAAAGTTTAGGGTAAGGGCGGGGCTGAGAAGTGCTGGGAGGACCCACAAGTACCTAGTGGGACGTTTTTGGGGTTTCTCTGGGATCTGGCAATATACAACCGCAGAAAGAAGAAACTCTGATTCGTTGTAAACAGGCTACAAACTTACTGTAGGTGGCAGATCTCCCGTTCCCGGCACCTTTTACTTATTCTTCAATTTTTTTTTACAGTCCAGACTTTATCCTCCTCCCGATCAACCCTATGACTGTTCCACATCCCGCACCTCCTCCCTCCACCCCTGTCTCGAAGAGGATGTTCCCACAACTCCCTACACCCCACCAAACCTCCCCACTCCCTGGAGCCCCAAGTCTCTCGAGGGTAAGGTGGCAGATCTTAATGGTACTTTCAGAGAATTAATAGCACCTAATACACCAGCTCTCATCCCATAACACCTTTTCGTCAATGCAGAGCCAATCAACGTATGATAACTCACGGAACGCGAATGGTTACAAATTATTAATTTGTTGGCAGTGAACAAGAAGGAGACGTTTAGTAAGACAGAAATCCCACCAATGGTCAATCACGATGGAATGAGAGATTAGTTTGGCATAACAATGATCAACCCTCAGGTTCAGGAGCACCGAGGAGTTGATGAAGAAGAGTTCTCATCCACTGCGCCTCTCCTCGGCTCTCAGAACTTAAAAACTGGCACTAGGATCCAGAGACCTCAAGGTTTTAAGAAACGACTGCCCAGAGGCACGCTTGTACAGAAATAGTGTGTGGCGTTTATTACAAAAGATACCAAAAATCATTCAATCGTTTAACAGACTTTTAGTACACGTTATGTGCCAAGTACTTTAATTATAGAGTTGGGATGTAAACAGGTAAGGATGACACTTAGTGAAGAACAGAGGCGAAGCCGCACTGCTCTATGCACTGGATCTGTATTTGTGAATTGCGACCTAGAATGGGTCTTTAGGGTCACAGGGTATGCATGGAATTGGTCCTTAGGGTCAGAGAGAATGCATGCTGAGCTATGGTGATCTTTTTCAAGGTTAAATAAATGCACAATGACTAGGTGGATTTCATCATATTGAAGAAGGAGAATGAATTCTTTTAAACAACATTCCATTAAAAGAATCCTCTGAGGTTTAATTAATCATCTCCCAAGCAATGTCCCTTTAATAATATTAGATAGCATATTCCGTGCAAGTTAATGACATCTGCCAGCTTAACTGATTAAATATCAAGTTTAAGGGAGTCTCAAAACTATACAGTTGAAAAATTGCAGCATTCTGGTAGTGCAATATTATTTTTTTAAATAAATCTCATGCTCTGCACAGCCTTTAGTCAATTCTCTCTGATTATAATTTCTCAAAACCAAGACTTGGGTAGGAACTGAACAGCATAAAATTCAAAATTACAACTTGTAGTGCAGATATTCTGAGCTACTGATTAAAAGCAAAATCCCATTCTTTGAAAATCAGTGAGTGGGCTTCACGTAGTAATTGAAACACCTACTGAAGATGTTCCTGAATAGATGACTACCCCATCTCCACACTAGGGTAGGTCACAAAAACCCTCATTGGCAAAGAGAGACATTCCTCAGAATATAGTTCTGGGTCGGCTCCAACACACTAACAAGAGCACAATCAGGACCCAAAGACTCTGTGCCATAGAGTGTGGGCAGAACAAATCATCGTAACTTTTCCTTGGAACAGTGGAGCACAGCGTTCTGTTCTACTCCTAGCTTGCCAAATGCTCTCTTGTGTGGAATTTGATCTGCTGAATAGAGTTATACGGTCTCAGGCAATTACATACTGGGTTGCATTTGCTAGAAGTACCGATTTTTGTTTTGAAATCACCCAAAGAGTATCTTCAAACACTATCTCTCGTAATTAGAGTGCGTGGAAGGCACCCCTTAATACATCAGTCACATGGAGAAGAAGGAATTTCTACTTGCCTCAATATCAAGCCGTGAGAGCAAAAACGATATATTCTTCCAAAGACTGAACAATTTGATAAAAATGTGTGCATTCTGAACTTGAAATGTTTACGGCACTAGCTTGGTTTCACCAAATACGGAGCAGAAAAGAATAGTAGGGCATAGGTATATGCCCTAAGGGTTACAGTCTTGGTTCTGACTGGAGTTTTACCACCATGATGTGACCTGACACCACCATTTGACTGCTTGAGTCTCTGTTCTTCCCTTATAAATCAGAGGTTAGGAAATCCAAGACCAAATACCAATTTTCAAGCATTTTAAGGTACAGATTTCTACAACTAGGAACACACTGAACATCTCAGTGGCAACTTGGTGAAGGTAGAGTTGGAATTAGTCTGGCTTAAAAGGAACAGAAAATACGCCTTTTAAAAAGAGCTGTTTATTTTTATTTTATGTGTACGTGTGGGTACCCGCACATACTTATGTGCACTACTCAAGTGTTTTGTTTCCTCGGAGATCGGAACAGAGCATCTGGTTGTCCGAGTTGCAGTGGCAGACAGCCGTGGGTCACCATTTGGATGTTGAGATGTAAACCCGGGTCCTCTGAAAGAACAGCAAGGACGCTTAATTGCTGAGCCCTTTCTTCCAGTCCATTTTTTTTCTGTTTCCAAGTAATCTTCATACAGATTTGGTGAGAACTCCAGGACCATATAAAACATATTCATGAGAACAAAACGGTTGGAGGCAGTCTTGAAGGTTCGCTTTGGACCTAATATTAGAGATTATCTAGCACAAAATCATTGTACAGCCAGAAAGTCAAGGAGCACGGATCTATGCTGCTTTCTGTTCCCAGGTTGTACCAGACATTAATTTTGGATTTATGATTGCTATGTTACAGCTGTAAGGGAAAAAAACAAAACAAAAAACCCTTTCTGCTTGGAATCATCTCTTCCAACAGTGGATGTTAAGTTAAAAAGACTTTAAAGCTTAAAGCTTCATTATTGTGCTGAAGCTATTTCGTTCTTCCAAAGTTAATTTACCCTTTCATTTGAAAAAAAAATAAAAAGAAACGTGTATTCATCGCAAACTTTATCAGCAAAACAAAGGGCATTAATCAAAAAAAAAGTACAATATTCCTTGATATATGTGGTATTCATTTTATACATTTCAGTTGTTTTCTACCTTTTAGATAGAGTACGTATTTCCTTATTCTCTAAAATTACATCGTCTAATTATATAGGGTTCAATTTTTTAAAAGCAATCCACTTTGAGATTTTGTCTCTATCCAATTACACACAGATTGCATCAACTAAAGTGAAAATTTTGAAGTATATGTCTCACTCTCACCTCTATACAAGTATGAAGTCTGGAAAGGAACCCATTACCTGAGATACATCATGTCGATGAAGAAGTGGAAGAAAAGGGATTCAAAAGTTTGTTTTCAGAAGAAACACAGTTTTGTGATAAATATGCCAAAATTGTGACTTCTAATAGCGTTCAAGTGGGAGAGCGCGTGCGGGTTGAGTGTAGACTGCTCCACAACACTTAAAACTTCTCCCTGTTCAAGTGACCAAACCACTTCTAAAAGGAAACAGCTCAGCCAAAACAAAACAGAGCTCAACTCCTCCAGCAGCCTCTTTGAAGAAAGAAGCGTGACTCCAAGGTAAATACTGCCCTCTCGTGGTGATGATTGAAATAGCATCTGTGAACTGAGGCTTTCTTGTAGAAAATGTCATTCGTTGACCTCCGTCAGTTCCAGATATCATTGGAAGCGCCACGTGTAAAATATCTCAATGATGAAAATAACACAAGGGATGTGTTCATTTTTGCAGTAAGTTATGAAATGTTATAGTAATGCAACTGCAATCCCATAGTCTAAGTTCACAAACGAGAACGAGAGAAGTTGTTAAAGACTCATACTTATTGACAATCATGAGCCCCAGTGGTTTCAAACTTTCATTTTCCGGTCTCAGAAATTCACCCCATTTTTAAAGATGGCTTCACCTTCGAAAGATACCACTGATCAGGTAAAGGGAAGAGTCACATTTCCTTGTTTGGTTGCTTCCAGTCGTTTCACATTCTCCAGATTCCACACTCCCAGAAGAGAAAAACAATGCAATGGCTGCCATGGTGCTTGCCCTGTCTGTCAGACCCCAACTCTAGAGCAAACAGAGCTGCCCTTCATGTTCTGTCACAGGAGGGAAGGGTGGAGCTTGATAATCTAGTTTTGTAGCCTTATTGGGAAGGAATGCTATTACAATGGATTTGAATAATTTAGCTTTATAAATTAAAAAACAGAGGACTCTGTGTCCTTAAGAAAAGGAAAGTAAAAACAGAGAATTTTACTTATACCAATATAAGATGTGAATTTTAAGTAAATTTCATGTTAGAAATATATATCTTTTAAAAAAAACTTTTCAAATTATGTTTTTTAAACCCTGAGTTCTTTTCAATGTTATAACATTAAAGAAATTCTGTGGGAAGTAAAGGGATCAACCAAAACCAAATATGTTTGAAAATGCCATAAATAAACTTGCTACTTTGAATGCTAAAATAAAATAAAACACTTTGAACATTATGACAAAGCTTCCTGATGAGGCAAAATATGATTTCATTTTAAAATGAAAGCAGTACTATGTATTATAGCAAAACTAAATTTTAATCCATTTCATAATTTAAAATCAGCTTTTTCTTTTTGTATGTGTGCACATGCGCATGCAAAAGTCATAAGACAACCTTCTCATTTGGAATTTTAAATATAATATATTTTGATCATATTTTCTCCTTTCCCAATTCTCCCAGCTCTTCCCCACTGCACTACAGTTTCATCACCTGCTTCTTCAAATCTGTCCAAACACAAAATGAAAATCAAAATAAACACAAAAAGTTGACACTTTCCACATGGTCTAAGACAAGAACTCTTGTTTGTCTCTGTGCATATCAGGCCAGCTAGCCCACAAGCTTCTGTGGATTCTCCTGTCTCTGCCTGATATTTCACCTTACCAGTGCTGAGGTTCAGACATGCACTGTTGCATAAATGAGCCTTCATGTGGCTTCTGCGGATCCAAACTCAGGTCCTCATACTTGGCATGGCAATTGTTTAACCTACTAACCTATCTACTCAACCTGAAACCTAATTTTTAAAAAGCAGACTTTCATTCTTGTATATTTCAGATATATGATTATACCTCAATAAATACAAATCTACATCTGTAGATAAGTATGTCTCCAAACGCTCACACTATATACACACATGTGTATAGGATATAGGCAACCTGTCTTTTTACACTCTGTAAAATATCCTAAGTTGTGTATAGACACCAACACTCCAATTTGAAAACCTACTGTAAGAACTGTCTACTCTGACAGCCTTGGACCACAAGCTGTACAAATTAGCTGCTGACTGAGGAGTGAACCTCTCGGTATCAAAATGCACTCTGTATAATAGTCTTCACAGCCTGAAAGAGCCCCTGAGGTTATATCTTCAACATCTGCATGCATGACTTTGGCTATGGCTGAAATTGAGATGCCAAGCTGAGATATATACAATGACCAAATTAGCACACCACTGCTTCTCATTTCTGTCAAATTCCACGAGGCTTTCTTCTTTGTGAATTATGTCATTAACTCCTCCAGCTAAGAATAGCACAGGAATAAAACAGACACATAAGCACATAGTGTCAACTCTGAATGTCCCTATCTACATTCAAGCTATAAAAACAGAACACCTACAGAATGGTTTGGAGAAAGTAATATGTAGGCAACCAACAGGGTTAAATTTATGAAAAATAATCTATTAGTGAAACTTGTATGTTTTTGATTACCCATAGGGACTGTTAGAATGTCTGATAATTCCCAATTCTCTCTGCACACTCTAAGAAGAGATAAAAAATGGATAACACCTGTCTTGAGACAAAGGGTCAGACCACACAAAAAGAGAGAGGAGACAATACAGTACACATACAAGGATGACCTAGATAAAATATGGTCAGCCACTAGACCTCATAGGAATAATGTCATGGTCCTTCAAAAGTATTACTTTCTCTTGGGAGTCACTAAATTGATAGAGACCTAGACTCATGAGTATTTTTACTTCCTTATCAACAAAAGGCCATTACCACTGTATATGATAGCATTTTTTTACACTTAGCATCAAACTTAAGACTCGTTGAAAATTTACTAAAAGGAAGTTGAATAAGATGGTTTTTAGATTATTGGGGGAAGATGCAAGGCATCGTGAATAGAGAAAGCACGGATTTCTTTTAAAGTGCAATTTGATAGGCATCAACTTTTGGTATGTATCACCTCTGTTAAAGGCATGATGCTAGTGTCTCCTCTAGGAGTTAGTAGCTGTGAACTCAGAATAAATACCAAGGCTTTGAATAATAGCTCACATTCTTTCTAATTAGCAGCTATGTGATGTTTTGCATTTGCATAACTATCATCGTGATCTCTGTCACTGAGATGTATACTAATCTTATTACCGAGAACGTCATAATATTTTTGTATTTTATATTAAAAAACAAATACATCCCCAAACAACCAAGAAGTTGGTGAGAGACCTTTGTCTCTTGATCCCTTTTGTAAATGTTTTGCTCTTACTTTAAGGAATTTTGTTTATTGCCTTGCTTTTTCTTTGACTATTTGTGTTTATTGTCTTGCTTGTTCCTTGGCTATTTGCATCTATTGTATTGCTAGACCCTCAACCTAGAACTGACCTTAATACTTGCATGTAATTAAAATGGCATAAAAGCAAAAAGGAGGAGGGGGGATGTGGGGAAAATTTAGAGGCCACCACAGTGGTGCCCCCCCCCCCTAGGAGCTTCCACGCTGCTACGGTCCCACATTCGGGAGGAACCCTATGGTTCCAGTGACATGGAGGCTTTGGCGGCGGCAGGCCCCAATGACATGAGGAAGTCCTTGGTTCCAGAAAGGTTTATTGTCATGGCAGATGGTGGATGGATCTAGGCGTACCCCCCAAAACTCAGGGCAGTCTCGAGTTATATAGGGAGGGAGAAAGGGGGAGGATCTGGGGAGGATTGGGGGAGGATCTGGGGAGGCATGCTTAATTTGCTCTGCCCTCTGGCCTTCATTAGTATGTAAATCCCTAGGGCCTGAGGCCTATAGTCTGGTCTATGTGACTGAACAATGTAATTCTATGGAGATGTGACTGTTTTTCAGGACCCTGGATTCTGGGGGGGGCTGAACTCCTGCCGGTTCTCATGCAGAGTCTCTGGGTTCTAGCCACCTGCTCAACCGTGACCCAGGATACCCTTATGCAGTCCCACAGGGGGATGGTATAGGGGGGTTTCTAGGAGGGGAAATGGGGAAAGGGGATAACAAGTGAAATATAAATAGATAAAATATCCAATATTAAAAAAAGAAATGTTTCTCTTTTTTACCCAATCCCTCCACTTGATGCCCTGTCTTTCTACTGGAGGTGGACTCTATGAATTCTGTCTCCCCACTGTTGGACATTTCATTTAAGGTCCCTCCTTTTGAGTCCTGAGAGGCTCTCACTTCTCAGGTCTCTGGCACTTACTTTCTAGAGGGCCCCCCACTTCCTATCCCAAAGGTTTCACATTTCCACTTTTTCTACTGGCACTCAGGGTTTCTCTCCTGTCTCCTCCACTATACCAGATCATGTTCCACTCTTCCCCTCCCCCTCCCCCCTCCCACCCAGTTTCCTCCCTCTCTCTGCCTCCTGTGTTCCGTACGTATTCATATTTTCGTTCACTGAATGCCCATTCTCAAGAGCAGCATGAACCATTTGGCTATACTCTGGCTAGCCTGTTGGTCTCCAACCAGCATGAGAAGGGACCACTGGAAGTGGTGAAAGTGGTGTCTGTTAGAAATATGCTTAAAAAAGGAGAAGCCATCATTAGCCATAGAGACTCATGGTTGTGTCTTTGAGCTAGGGGCAAAATGATCCAAATTTTCTTTCAGTGGTCTTCTCTATGACAAGCTGATATTTATTAAGTTAAGTTCTATACATGACCTACTGCTTTCTGTGTCTCAAATTGGGAATAACCCCTGTTGAAGGCAATGATCTCACACATTCATCTCACATGTCTTTGCTTAATGAACTTCATTACGTGCTAACATCCACCACAATAACACACTAATTCCATATTATTGTACACTTCCTGTGAAATGTGTTCTGTGACTAAATGTGTTTCTTTTCCGCACTAAATTCTGAATTCGGTTTTGGTAATTGACTTTATTTGATATGTTCCAAAGAGTAATTACCAAAGCCTCTAAGATCTGGGTAAGATTTCTGTTCCCCTGTGGACTGAAACCTTGCTAAGCTATGTACAATAGACTAGACTAGTTTCTTGCTGTTTTAATGAGGCAGACAGTCACTGTAGGTTTGATTTTGAATTTCCTTGCTTTTCAAACTCTTCATTATTTTTAGAAATTTGTAATTCTTTTGAAAATTGTCTGTTCATCTTATTCATTACGGAGTAAATTATGAGTTCTTCGTATATTTGAATATTAATTCTTTGTCAGATGAATAGCTGGCAAAGATTTCTAATCCACCCACTCTTTCTTCTCATACTTTTTCCTTTATTGTTTAGAATTGTACAATTTTTAAGTTAATACAGTCACATATATCAATCCATGTAGAAAGTCATGGCCTATACTTATGTTTTCAAATATAATCTGGGCACAGTAGTGCAAGCCTTTATTCTGAGCATTTGGGAGTCAGAGAGAGGTGAATCTCTGAGTTCAAGACCAGTCCAGTCTATGGAGGGAGTTTCAGGACATCCAGGACTACCCTGAGAGCCTGTATAAAAACAAATACAGGTACACACATACACACACACAAAACATCTTCAGATATTCCCCCCATGTTTCTTCTAGTACTTTGAAGTTTTGTCTTACAAAAGAATTTTAATTAACATTGAGTTAATCAAGTTTTTAGAGAGATGAGGGATGGGAACCCTAGTTTTCTACATGTGAATATCCAGTTTTCTTAATATCTATTATTAAAAGACTGTCTTTCCTCCAGTGTATGACCATGATATGTTTATGGGAATCATCTGTCTGTAGAAACAGTTCTGAGAACTGCTTTCCACTCAATGCCCAGTTTTACATGAGTATCGTGATGTTTTTCTGTCACTGACTCTACAGTGTTTGGAACAGTTGTTGTTATATTTTCTACATTTCTCCATTTTAGACAGATGGCTTTAACTACATTGAATACTTCGTGTTTCCTTCTACATGCTAGGTGTTTCTTTCTTATTTTCTGAAGACCACTATTGGCATTTTGATGGAACTCCATTGAATCTGGAGAATTCTTTCAGTAACATGGCCATTTTGAGAGATGATTCCAGAATTAACATATCCCTTGGGTCAAGACTAAAGACTTAGTCTATGATACATAAAATTTCTCAAACAAAAGTAATGAGTAATTGTTCAGATTAGAAAAACCATGCTAGAAACTTCGAAGCTTAAAATGTTTTATGGATTATTTCATAGGACAGCAGAGAAGATACATGATAGCTATGAACATTAGACTGAACTGATTAGCATATCAGTAATTTTTAAAGTACATGTCATCATCGTAGCTATGTGATGATGAATTCCCAGCCCTTAGACTGTGAACTCACTCATACAGAAACCTGCCGCTTTGCTGCTTGCTATTTGCTTTTAACAAGTGTTATCTTTGCTTTGTAAAGAAAAACTTGAACTATATAGTCTTAGAACTACCTATATAGCAAATGGTTTCTATAGATACTGTGGTTTTTAACCATACCATAGATGTACATGAGATAATTGATCAGCATAGAAAAGTAATCAGAACAAAGGCAACAACAATCCAATCAATTCTTGCATATCTGGAAAGTGCCTGGAGGCATTCATAAAGTCAATGTTGCATCTGAAGTTTCACTTGCTTCATATAACACTATCTTGGCTATAAAAGCTTAGGTCACTTTCTTCAAAGGCTATTTGGGATCAAAACAAGAAATGTAGGCCATTTAAACTCTAAATCCTAAACTTCTCCAGGACACCTGAAGCCCAAAGATCACATGAATGATGCTTTCTACAATTTAAAATTATTGCTCTTTTATTAAATTGTATATAGAGCTAGGGACTGAGAGAGCATTCAGATGTTAAGAGCACTTGCTGTTCTTCCAAAGAGTCTGAGTTCAGTTCCTAGCATGCATGGTAAACAGTTTCAAACTGTCTGTAATCCCAAAGCCAGTAGTTATGATCTATTCTTCATGCCTGCATGGATATACCACACACATATGCCAACACACATAAGCATAAGTAAGTAAAAATAAAACTTTTCAAATTGTATTTCTACCATTATATGTAATCCCTAAAAGGTCTGAACATAATGGGAGAACCTCAAGCAAGTGAGTATCAGAATCTAAACTCTGTAGCTTCAAAGAAATAGAGAGTTAATACCAATTAATGAATCTTAATGCTGTGGACATTAGATTCAGCCTTAAGTTATAGAACTATCCAATATCCAAAAAGGTGTTTTTCTCATGAATCTCAGCAGAACATCAAACAAACAAAAAGAAAACCAAATGGACCAGCTCCAATCCATCTGGAAATCTATGGGAAAGGTTTCTATTCACACACTGAAGATCAGAAACAAAAGCTCAATCAAGAAATATAGTCATCTCCTTCCTCCGTAGCCTCCCCTTTCCACCCACTCCCTTACCCTGTGACCTCAAATAATCCCAAATCTGGGAGACATTAGTAGAGTTCCTTTAGCTGACCCCATTACTGTGCACAGTAGGTGAAGGTAATCTCGGGGGTAGTGAATGTCAAGGTTTAGTGTGAAGTATAACATTCATTTTAGACACAGGGATACTCCATAGGAAATAAAGACGCCATTGATGGAGAAGAGCATAAATGTCTTACAAGCATAGAACAGGGTCCTGGATGAGGAAGTGATAAATAATAAGGCTTTCTCACAGCACCTGCTACTCATTAAGAGACAGAAGCCTCTTGGCCACCATTAATACTTTTAGCATCTGCCAGAGGAAATAGAGGTCTTTGCAAAGAAAAAGATGTGTTTTAAAAGGTGGTGGTAGAACTGAACAGATGTGTGTCTATTTTGTAGATTAGATTGTAATGAATTTTGGTAATAAAGGTTCAATGATTAAAGCAGACACATAAACAACATGAATCAAATACAATTATATAAGAAATGGAGGATGGTCAGTTCAACTCAGAAAAGCATAAATGCTTCAAGTATCCACTTTGCATGAACTAAAAGTTTTTTTCTTAACTATAAAGGCATTCTTTGTGACCTCCCAAAAAATTAAAGGGTCTTGCTAGGGGATTTGGGTTTGAGAGCTGGTTCATCCAGTAAAGGCAAGGCTAACAACCAAAATATCAAGTTGGGAAGTTAAAGAAAGTGATGAAGATTATAAATACAAGCTAATTGTTTTACAAGATGAAGAAGGAGTTGCTTAAGTATCTAAATAAGAAGAAGAAATGGCTCCCTCCTCTTTTCAAGACCCACTCAGCCTGGAAAGAGTAGATGTAGGGAGCTGAGCCCTCTCTGTTCTCAGACTCAACATGGAAGCTATCCCACGGATAGTCTCAAAGTTCAGGGACTGGGCTAAGGAGAAGAGAGGCCTCAGAAAATGCTGGAGGCTGTAGTTCACTAAACCTACTTCTCCTTTTCTAACAGGGCTCTCT
The DNA here is from genome assembly GCF_004785775.1 of Grammomys surdaster. NCBI lineage: Eukaryota > Metazoa > Chordata > Mammalia > Rodentia > Muridae > Grammomys > Grammomys surdaster. The sequence goes on from NW_021604578.1 coordinate 4,129,679, forward strand.
GCCAGAACCAAAATAAAAAAGGACACTAGAAAATCTACATAACACTGTGGCTCCTGCCTTTCTGGGACTAAATCTAAAGGCTGATTTAACTTTAGCTTGAATAAAAAGGAACAGAGAACCTTTCATATGTACAGATGCATTGTGTTGTCTATTAGGAAACCATTTGTTTTGACTTACCAGAATCTGACTTTCTGAGAGAAAAATTACCAGGAGCTTCAATTCCGTGTGTCTCTGAGGAACCATCAAATCCTCTATGGCATCTCTGCTATCTGCTCTAGATCCATCCCCAGTCACTCTACAACATGAATGGCATCTTCTCGGTGTCTCCCTGGGTAGAAAGGAAGATAAAATTGAAAGCCACTAAGGTTTCTACTTCGATCAAGTGTTCTTTGCAGGTATTGATTTTGTTTTTTATCTTAACAGCTGAGCTTAAAGTCTTAAATCTTAAACACACTATTTGCTGTTTCAAATTGTAACCACAAGGTAGCAGAATGACTTAATTTTAACTTCTTCTAAAACTTAATTAAGCAAATCAGGAAACACGTTAGAAATATGATCATGATGTAGTACAGGAAAAATATAAAATTAAATACATGCTTTTCTTAGGAAAAATAAACTTTAAAATGTAATGCAAAAATAGATGGTGGAGGAGTCAGATACTCTCTTGTGTGTGAGGGGCACTGAATGTGTGGAACTAAAATTACAAGCATACTTGGCTTTTCTTAGTTGTCTCATTTGCTAAATCCCCAAACCAAAATATCATGATTAATAAAAGAATGTCATACAGAAGTTTGTTTATTAGTAGTCAATAATCAAGGACTAGCGTATAGAAGTATATAAATTTCCAAACAAGCTTTGTTTTTATAAATTGATGACAGTAATTAATATTAAAGCTCTATTCAAATCTTTAGAGATTGAAACGATACATATGCATATATGTAAATATGGGTCTTTCTCAATAATTCCCTGCTCTTATTATTTAGAATAGATCATTAAGATTTGTAGCTTGATTATGAAGTGAACATAAAAAGGAAGAGAATATTGTATTCTTTTTTATTAACTAGTAGATGCACTGAAAGTACAGTAATGAAATGTTCCCCAAATATATCTTAAGAAAGTGAAATGCCTAATCTTAATAACTGCAGATGAGTCTTCTCAGAATCAAGCTATAAACATGTCTCAGGAAGCTCATCCCTGGAGGCTTCCTGGCATTTCTTTGCATGTCTGCCTAAGAGCAGAAATCTGAGAAAACAGATAAGCCTTCCTCTGTGGTAGTGAGACCAACACCCCAGACTCAGGGGAGAAGTCTATGAAGAATGCCAGGGCCAAGGGCACTTCCCAAAAAATACCTTCTTTCCTTTATCCCAGAAATACAAGCAGAACCCTAATTCATACAGAAGTCTAGCACAATGTGTTAAAGAACCCTGCACACTTGTTACATTCCAACAAATGCTAAATACTCCATTTGATTCACCATAAAAGACAAAAGTGAAAATATAGGCTACACTGGGATAGTAGATCAACCGCTTTATGAGACAGACATATCAAGAGAAGTGCCATAAGATACATGTATGTATAATTATATAATTACAGAGTGATAGCAAAGAGGGTAAAATTGGAAGTTAATCCTTTGTCAGTGGCAATAGGAAAGAATTTACTGAACTTCAAGTATGCCTGTAAGAAAGAATAGCTAATATCATGAGGGAGAATTTAGTAGTAAAAAGTACTCAATCTAAAGTGTAATGACACAAAATATGTTCTCAATATAAGGATTTTTGTAATAACTATATGAATAGGTACAATAGTTCTTAAAATATAGATGTACCATATGATGTAAACATGTATCTCTCCTACATCTATACCCAAAGGCACCAAAGTTAGCATATAATAGATTTATCAAGGTGACATCAGCACTGGTCATTGCAGTCTAGTAACAGAATCAGATCAGGTACTCATGAGCAGGTGAATGGATAAAAAATCAGAACCTATATTTTTCATATTATTATTCATCAATTAAGAAACTATACCAATGATAGGAAAACGGTGGAAATTGGAAACATTCATGTTAAGAAAAATAGGTAGGTTGCAGAAAAACAAGCATCATATTAAAATAGGATATCAAAAAATAGGAAAAGATCCAGAAACAACAAGAAATGAGGAAGAGATCCAGAAGCAACAAGAATGAGGAGGAAAATAAGGACAAAAAATGCAGAGAGGTGAAGATAGTCAAAGTATCTTACACACACATATGAATATAGCATAAAGAAACCCAGAGTTTTCTAAGGTTGATACCCAGCAATGTAAAAGAAAGAAAGTATCTGTAGGAACATGTAGATCTCAACACCTATGCTTAGGAAAAAAAGTTGGAATTCAGTAAACAAATGCTAAAATGATTACAACCATCTTAATTTTTATTTTTGTCTTGAGAAAGTCTTAATTTCCTAAGGGAGAAATAAAAGCAAAACAAGAAATATTTGTGGCTTTAACCTGCCTTACAGAACCACAGATGGAAGTTAGAAGACAAATGATCTCATACCACTTTCACTAAAAATGTTGACATTGTGTCTCCTAGGAGATTCAGAAGCTACACCCATAAAGTCTCATTAACATATCTGAACGAACATGAGCCAGACAAGAATGGTAGCAATGGACAAGCCAAACTGGGCAGGGAAAAGCCTGAACCTTACACAAAGAACTTCAGGCAACTGAGGAATGCTAGGAGTGGAAGAAACAGTCTTATCTAAAAGAGAGCACAGCAAGTGGTTTTCGGATACCAAATGGTCAGCCATGAAACAATATATACAAGGAACATGAATTGGACTGAGCAATTTATATATAGGAATTTTATATACATGCAATAACAGTTAATGAAAAAGGAGGCCATGAATTTGGAAGAGAGCTGGAAGGGGTTTATGGTAGGTTTGGATGGGTGAAAAAGAAAGGAGAAATGTTGTAATTATATTATAACCTCAAAAAGATTTTTTAAAAGTTTCCAAACTGCTTTAATATATTAGTTCTATAATACGCAAGAACACATATCAAAACTGCTTTAATATATTAGTCCTCAAATATGTGAGAACACATACCAGATCATGATTATAGAATAGGCATTTCACCATCAATCAGTAAGGGCTGTGTCTTTCCTTTCTTTCCTATATAATCTAGAAAGAAGAGGTGAAATTGCTTTCTTTAAATTATTCTCCTTTTCATACAGAAAAAGAAAAAAGAAAAGACAAATTATTTGGGAATTCTTAGGCTTGTTTCCCCTGGTATGCTTTTCTAAGACATGCTTAGGTTTTAATCTAAAGGATGATGAACGCTGTTATGGCCCAATCTACCCATAGACATTGTATTTCTGTGTTCTGTATTTGCCTGACTTCTGCATTCATCCCCAGTCTAGAGAGTTAAGTGTTCATATTCTCTCGTTAATTATTCATATTCTCTCCCTCTCTCCCTCTCTCTCTCTCTCTCTCTCTCTCTCTCTCTCTCTCTCTCCCTCTCTCCCTCTCCCGCCCCCCCTCCCTCGCGCTCTCCCCCTCCCACTCTCTCTTCTTCTCTTTCTTCTTCTCCTTCTCCTTCTCCTTCCTTCTTCTTCTTCTTCAGAAAATGAAAAAATTTGCCTCCTCTCCTTCATCTTCTCCATTATCGTCTGTCTACCTGTCATTCTCTGTGTCCTCAGTCTCTCTACCACTGTCTTCATTTGAGAATTTATCCTTCCTGCTTAGTATATTCTAACAATATTTCTAAATTACATTGCTGCCTCCAATAATGAATCACGTCACTTTTCTTCCAATATCAACGTTCTGAAAAGCAAATCTAAAGAACTTATTTTTCTTTCTTAAATCCTTAATGACTTTGCTAAGAAAGAATACTGAAACTTCTCTGGATAGAATTCCAAATTCTCCAAGTAATGGGCCAGGAGGTAAAGGTAAGCCTGACACTCTAAGTTTTAACCCAGGAACCCACATGGTGAAAGGGGAAAACCAACTTCCAGCTTCCACAGATTGTCATCTGACCACCATACCCATGCTTTGTCATGTGCAGCACACATTTGCATGCACGAATAAAATAAAATGCAGTGAAATTAAATTTAGAAAACAAAGCAAAATTCCCTATGTGTGCTTAAAGCCACAGGTTTCATGTCTGGCCTCTTCTTTTTCTATTCCTCTACCTTTTAACTATTGGTCACCCTCCATTCTCATTATTCAGAATTATCAGTAAGCTTCATACCAGCTCAGAGCTGTAAGCTACCGTCCTGTATTTTGCCATCTTAAGGCTACAACATAAAATTTCCTTTAATTTCTGTATGACCTCTCAAGATTTTTTAGTTAATTAAATATTCCTTGTGCCTTCTATGTACGTTTTTCTAATTTTTCTTTTGTGAGAAAACTACTAAAAGACATTTTTAATATTGCATGCTACATTTTACTGTCAATTTGTTTTCTGAATGTCTCATTTACAATAGATTAAAAATAAAAACTTATAACAAGAAATACATCCCTACCCACTCACCTTTTTCTCAATGTCTTAGAATGTTTAGCTTACACTAAGCCCTGAGTAATAAAATTTTAAAAGTAGGTAAAGGTCAAACTAAATAACATACATTATATCATTTTTGCATCATTATTCTAGGTGTCAGGAAAATACAGATGTCTATAAGGCAGCATTGAGCCATTAAGTAGATAAGAGAAGCAGCCCAACATCCATGTATGTAGAAATATTCAAAATAATAGTGAAATGGTAAATTAGATTAGCAAAAAAAAAAGAGAAACTTTTCCAACCAAACAGACAAGAAAGTTCACACATAAAACAAAACTGGATGTGTGAGTTAAAAGAGTCTTGATGCACAAGGGTCAGCACACTGAAGAACGAATGAGGAGCTCCCAAAGTTTCTCAAACAGGAAAAGAAACACTCAAGGCAGGCTTCAATATGATTGATCTGGGCTCATTAGTTAAGCTCACATGAATCAATGAATATTGAATGCAGAGAAGCCACTTGGAGAACGGTTGTAATACATCCTGCAAACCATTCTGAAGGAATTGAAATCTACATCTCATAAACAAGATCATATCTAGGAAGTAAAACAGAAAGAACAGACTAGATACCTTAGGCAACGGTATAGTCGATGGTTCCATACAACCAGATACAAGTGATAGTCACCCACCAAGGATTAGAGCGTTCTTCTCATAGAAGAGAAAGGCTGCTGCAGTCATTAGTGGAAACAGGAAGAGAGGATGTGAAGATGTTGGAGTGGGAGATAACTTGTTTGTGTCGCATGTTCCAGTATAGAGGTGCATCCAGCTGAGTATATTCAGTAAGGGAAAGGACGGTGTCTGAAAAACCAAGTGATTGTGATTGAAGAAGAGATGTTGGTCATTTATACAAAGATATTCCAATACACTTAGAATGAGCATTAATGCCAGAGATAAATGTATGAAAAGATGAGAATTGGAAAGGCATGGGGAAGCAAATTTGCAGGTACCAAGTCAAAGAAACGTCATGATGGGGGGAAGGTAGTATGAAGAAAGCAAAGACTAAGGAGGCAAAGAAATTAATCTGTTATTTTTTTCTGCTTTGCTCATCTCCGTCTAGGCATAGACATAAAGAATGAACTGATACTAGCTAGGAAATGACTCATTGGTTTAGTTTTACTAATTGAGAACTAAGAAGAGGAAGATGGAAAAATTTTGGTAGTCAGCCCCAAATACTATTCAGTTTCCTTTGAATTTTGGGCATATATTCATCATCAGTCATTTAACATTTATTGTAAAATATAATCAAGATGTGACTCCTAACTTACAGGCAAGGAAGGTCTTGTGCATAGCAAGTACACAATTGACAGTGGTTTTAGGTAAGTTGATAAAAATAAGGAAAGGACAGTACTTATAGTCATTAGGTGAACTTTTACATCTGTTGTATCTCCAAACTTCTTAGAACAATGATTGTGCTGATCATTAAATGTTTGAGGATAACTAGGTTATATAATATATTTGATTAAAATATGAACACCAATTTTGAAAATTCCCTGTGTAAGTTTTTAAGGAGAATGAGGTTTCCACTAATAAGAAATGAGAAACCCTTTATATCCCAGATCCTCCAGAACGAAAACTTGGTTTCATTCAAGGTTTGCCAAAAGTCCACTGACCGGACATTATCAACCATTTATTTGCTACACTCTAATGTGATCCCTCTTCCTTCACCTGATCATTTATGACATGTTTATGGAGAACTTGGAGCAATGTAAAAGAATGATTAGGAATGGTCTGACTGATCATTGGGAGAAAAACTAGCAAACTGCTGATCTTTTTATTTGCCATGAAGCATAACTAAGAAATTAAAGAGTTTGGAAAACTAAACAATGATTATTTAAAGCAATACTTGAATTGCTCATGAATTTGTTGGACTACATCCCTTCCCAATAATAGGGTAGCCTGAAGTTACAAGTTATGCTCTCTGAATTACATGTGGGTACATGAGAGTAGTGTGGCTTCTGGGGTCCGATACAGCCTTTGATTTCTCTCTGAGGCAAATGTTGCTGTGTAGTTCTAAGAGCTTCCAATAAATCAACAATGGCTTCCCAAGCAGTAAGCCAGTTCTCTCCCTTCTGTTTATAAACACTAAGCATGTGCTTCCTGTGACTACTTCAAAAGAAATATAATTTTCTTAAATAGTATCTAAGGGCAACTCTATAGAGTGAAAGAAAGTCTAGATGACTTTGAATCTTTTACTACATGAGTGGAGAAAGAAGGAAGGAGTGGTTGAAGTGTTACACTGAGCAGCCTAGGAAATGGGTAATAACTTGTGATTAAATACAGATGTCAACCTGGAAAATTCCGTTAATCACAGGTATTAAACCTGCCTGGGAGCCATAAAAAGGCAGGCAGTGAACCAATGAATAGGCAGGGTTGGAGTACAATAGTGATGTCAAAGTCACATCGGGGAAACACATAATGGACAAAATTTATATTACTTCAACTTCTCCATCTTATACAAATGTTTATACACCAACGAACAGGCTGTTACATGCAATAGTAACCAAGAAACTCTAGAAACATGAATAAATCAAGATTTGAATACAAAGATATGTGAGCGACAGATACTGGGAGAAGAGTGATTTTTTTTCCTATTTGAGAAAGAACAAACCACACTAGAAACATTGTATTTAAGATGCATAATTCTAGTTCAAGCCAATGATGCTGCAATCATACAGAAAAGGATTATAGCCTGAAAATTAAGGGTCACATGATCACAGCATGGTATCACAGGGCTAAGACTCCATAGATTGGGACTTGACATTCCATTGGCACATAGTATGAATTGGTTCTGATTTATGTTTTGACAGTATTCTTCAGTGGGAAAAAAATGCAGGATGTCTAGACTGAGAAGACTTCAAACAGAACTCAAGTAAGCGGGTATAATTGCAACTGTAGTGTGTATACTCATGCCCCTTACCAGAAGTCACCACTGTCGGCCACCTCCAGTAATCAAGGAAACATTGAAGAGCAGCAGCATTTCACTCTGAGCTCCATGAGTTTCCGGTTCATCATTCTCAGCTGTTGATTTATCACACCAAGAGACTGGTTCTTCAAAGCTGGTTTCAGGAGCTTGCACAGGACCGGCAAAGTATACACACAAAGAGAAGTGTGTATTTTTTAATTTTTACTTTAAAAAAAGTTTTCATTTCTAATATTGTTGATCTTATTGTTTATATTTCCACCCAAAAAGATTAAAAGTTTGATATATTTTCCCTGGTCTAAAGTGTTTTTTCTTTTTTCTTTTTCTTTCTTTCTTTCTTTCTTTCTTTCTTTCTCTCTTTCTTTCTTTCTTTTTTTTTGACAAGCAGAAAAATAATTGAGGGATTTACAGAAGGAAAAATATAAAGCCTTCCTAACAAAACACATAATGCAGCTTAAAAATAGAGTCAGTGAGGCTGAGAGCAGTTAGTACTTGAATAGTCTGATAATGTGGAAGGATACACATCTTCAGGAAGTCACAAACCAATGACAGTGGGAGCCAGAGGACCTTGATCCCCTGACTCCTGAGACATTAAGCCCCAACATCCAACCTTCAGAGACCTGCGGTGGGAAAATGGAAGATGAAGGTATGAGAGTAAAGATGACTCCTCACATCTCATATCTATGATTATTAACAGTAACCAAGGAGATGCTCTTCTTGGTCAGTATAGTATGTCTGTTATAATAATCCCACATTCCGAATGGGTCAATATAAACAGCATTAGTGTTGTTACTGCAAAAGTTCAGTCTTCCTTATCAAAAGTGTCTCTACAATACAGAATCCCTACCTCTACAAAACAAACCCCAACTCAGTTCCAGTATGAAACTTGGAAACCCTAACATCCAAGCCCAGAGACAGTCATAGCTACAGACTGAACTTCACCACAACTTCTGGTTTCTGAATCAGCAATTCATACTTACAAACACAGACATGTGAAAAAAAATGTGTTAAATCACAAAGAAACTAGCTTGACATTATTTTCTGTTTTAGTCTTCTGGGCACATTTTTAAAATAAATATAAACTCCTCTTTTCATCCCTTATCTATCCAATTTAAGTTTGACATATAGTTGAATATATCCACAAGTGAATCAATAAGGCTATTTTAGGTTAGAAACAGAGTGTGTCATCACCTAGGAACTGAATGGAAAGCCACTCCTTGTCAACTGTGGTGTATATGAAAATCTTCAATCAATGGGAAGTTATGGCTCATACTGCTTCTTACAGGCTTATTCTATTGTAATGCTTCTTTTGGGTAATCTTTGCTGACTGCATCACTAGTGTCTCTCCATGTTTCTCACATCCTCAAAATTTAACAGATCATGGAGTTTATAGTTAATAGTGAGCTCTCGTCATTGATTTGAAAAGATCAAAGTACTCTTAGACACACCCTGCATATAAACAAGGTTTTAGTAAAGTGGCAAGCAGATGCAGTATACTGAATTGATAGGCTCAGCCAGGCTAAATATACCCATAACTGCTTTTCATTCTGAAAAAAAAAAAAAAAACAGAGGTATATTAAAGCCAGGGAGAATTACTATCTCCATAGCTACAATTACTAATAAAGTGGTTGATTCATCATAGATTCTCAATAAAGATGTATTGATTGACAGAATGAATGACTAAATGACTGAAAAATAATTTAGTATGTCAAGATAGTTTTAGTTGAAGAATCATAATCAATGCAACATCTAATTTGCTGCTAGAGAAAATTGGCCAGGAAGAGGATGTGCTAGACAATCTGTGATCTTGTTGATATTACTAATTCATTAAAAGATACAAAGTGAAACCCAAAACACTCAATTATGTGTCCAATGATAGGTCTTTCTTTGTTGACTATTTTAAAGTAACCGCAGGCTCAAATGAAGTTATAAGAACAGAGGTTCTAAAAGCCTCTACCAAATCTCTACACAATGTAGGATTCCTAGCTGTAACTCAATAGCATTTTTATTTCCCTTCACGTGTGTGCTTATGTGTATTTATGTGTATGCAATTATATCATCTGAAAATTTACAAGATGCTCAATAAGGTTCTTTTTGTATAGGGTGTGTGTGTGTGTGGGTGTGTGGGTGTGTGTGTGCGTATTCAAATATATTGTATAAGTAGATGACCACAGGGCATTTAAGTAAAAAGAGGTACTAGATAAGGGGAAGGACTGAAGGAGCTGAAGTGAATTGCAACCTCATAGGAAGAACAACAGTATCAACCAACCAGATTCCCAGAGCTCCAGGGACTAAACCACCAATCAGAGTACACAGGGAGGGACCCATGGCTCCAGCTGCATATGTAGCAGAGGATGGCCTTATCTGGCATCAGTGGGAGGGGAGGCCCTTTGTCCTGTGAAGGCTAGTAGAGGAATGCTAGGGCGGGGAGGCAAGAGTGGGTGAGGGGTGGGGGAACACCCTCAGAGAAGCAGGGGGAGGGGGGATTGAATAAGAGATTTGTGGAGAGGAAACTGGGAAAGGGGATAACATTTGAAATGAAAATAAACAAAGTATCCAATAAAAAAAGAAGAGATTTGAAAGGAGAGACAAGGAGATAAAGCAGAAGGAGCTGCACTGGGACTGGGGAGAGCTTCTAGAGAAAGAGGAATGAGGAGGGAAAGAGGAGACCAATGAGGGTAAAGTATGTATAAAAGTGCCATAGTGAACCCATTGTGTATTCTAGCTTTAAAAACTTATAAAATGGGGGAGTATTTTAATAATTAAACTGTATCTCATAAACTAGGTCAGACATGAGTTAGGTGATGTTTTAAAGATATTACTGCATATATCCACATATGCACACCATCGCATGCAGCTCACAGGCACAAGTAAACTTCGAACTGACATCACTTCTTCAAGTAAAAAAACAAGGGCATCAGGACAGCATCCCAAAATTATTGTCTAATCATTCTAAAAAGGCAATATCACAATTGCTGTCACCTGTGGAGAACTACAATAATTTGGAAATTGTTGTGCTTAAATAAAAACAACATAAAATGTATCTTTTCCCCACAGTGTGAATTTAAATCATAGTGATCCTTCCTGGAAGTGTTGCTATAGCTTTTCCTTTTTGTGAAACAATTGATTTATCTGTAAGGCAACAGTGAATTTTAAGACACTCTGGACTACATAGTGAGACTTCTCACAGAAAAAGTAATTAAATAACAATCAGTGTTGAACACTAATATCTTTCTCTATGTGGCCTTGAAATTTAGGTTGGAACAAAGCAGGGACTTCAAAACACCCTGACCTATAGCACCATACAGTGGTGTGCCATAAAATAAGTGTAAATTCTCTCTTTAGAAATTCCATAACAGGGCTGGGTAACTGGGGTGGTTTGAATATGCTTGGCCCAGGGAGTGGCACTATTTGGAGGTGTGACCTTGTTGGAGGAAGTGTGTCACTGTGGGAGTGAGCTTTGAAGCTCCCTATAGTGTTGGAGAATCAGTCTTCTCCTAGTAGCCTTCAGACCAAGATGTTGAACTCTCAGCTCCTCCTGCACCATGCCTGCTTGGATGCCGTCATGCTCTCACCTTGATGATAATGAACTGAACCTCTGAAGAACCTGTAAGCCAGCCCCAGTTAAATATTATCCTTTATAAAAGTTGCCTTGGTCGTGCCACGTGGTGTTTGTTCACAGCAGTAAAACCCTAACAGAAGGACTGCGGGAGAGTACTGGAGTTAAAATTGTCACCAGCCACTAATGGGCTACACTACTGGGCCACGATGTTGAGTAGGATCAAGAGGAGGCAAAGTTTGTACTCCACGCTCCAAATTTTTTAAAACCAAAAGAAACTTCAAATGTATAAATTTTTTTAAGGATCTTAATATAGAAAGAAAAACATTTCTCCACAGCAATAGGAGAATGAAAAAAAAATAAGTAGAAACTGAATAATGTGGAATACCAATGCAAAAGATACATATTTTATGTATGAGAAGTCCTTGAGATCATCCATAGCTTAATGATTCATTTGATAGATCACAGGACTCAGGAAAAGCTTTCATTTGTGGTTACATATTACTAAAGTAGAGGAATGCAGCTTAAACATTAGCAATCGAATAAACACAAGGAATGAAGTCCAGGACATGTGGCATGCACGCATCTAAGAGTCTTGTCTCCATGGAGTCACGTAAAGGTGCTTAGTTATACCAGTAGCTCATGTGGTAGCATGTAATGAATCAGGGTAGTTTCTTGAGACCTGTGCCCAGGGTTTTTCCCAAGGCTTCATCATATGGCCAAGCAGTGTCTTCGGGACCAACCTCAGCTATTATGTACCAGCCCTGCAGACCACAAATAGGTACTTGACATAAAATGCAGTTCTGGAGCTGTCCAAAAGCAAACTCTGAAGTTTGGGATGTGTGAACTCAAAGAAACAAACAGCGGTAGGGTTAATCTTCTCCTGGATACATTTGAAACATTGAAAATATACCAGTGAACAAGTTGAGCACTGGGATAGAAACAAGGAAAATGTAAAGAGGTTCAGAGATTAATCTAAGAACATCTTCCAAAATCCACTACAAGTTAACTACAATAAATGTACAGACAGAAACCATATGACTTCCTAGAAAAAGTTAAGGATGAAGCAGATAGAAGAAAGTTCTTTCTGTTCACTGAGATTCTAAAGCACATAAGTTCTATCTTAAAAAATCAACTCATTATCAGGACAAGAACACAATTCCATATCCAGCCCTAACTAAACAGCCCTGTACAATTCAGACGCAACCTTCATATCAAAGAGAAAATGACTAATTGTCTAAGAAAACAGAGTAAGTAGTCGTTTTTGCATTCTGCCAGTTTTGGCATTTGCTATTTTGTCAGTTATGAATGGACTTTCAGAACAGTTATTTTCCCCTTAATTCATGTCATTCCATGGCCTTGGGCACTCTTTGTTGGTAGCCTTTATGAGTTTTCCTGTCTGAGAAATTTATTTAGCTAATGTGTGACTCAGACTCTTCATGGAGATAATAGTTTTGACTTTTCAAATGAAATCCAGACACTGCCAAATAAATAGATGAAAAGTTTGTAATTTGGTAGGTCTTGGTTAAAGGAAATACTAAAGGAAGTGATTCAGTAAGAAGTGAATTCAAATGAAAGAGTAGGATGGGAGAGACAGATATTTTGACATATCTATCATATAAAGTCTAAGCTCTCAATTGTATACTTTGAGGTTACTTGCAGCTTTGGCGAGTTGCTCTTTCTGGTCCCTTTGGTTAAGAAACAACGACAATGCCTGCTCCTTATTCCCAGGTAGGAGCTCTATAAAGCAATTCCCTGTGAGGTTATTCTCAACTGCTTACTGTGCAAATATAAGTCATCATCCCTGCAACTCCAGTTATCTGAGAGAGAGAGAGAGAGAGAGAGAGAGAGAGAGAGAGAGAGAGAGAGAGAGAGAATATATATGCATACTAAAATGTCATATGTGATGGGCAATGTTATGACTCAGCTTGACAGAATATGCAATACCCAGTTATCTGATGATATCATTTGTGGCTATGTCCGTAAGGATGTTCTTGAAGAGACTGACACTTGCATCTGGAGACAGGAAAGACGGTCCATACCACTAGGAGCTGTTGGATGGGTAGTTCTATCACTCTTGACTCATGGCTTCCTGTCCTCAACATCAGATCTCTCCATGGAGAAACAAAAATGCATGACTGGGTCTATCTTTTTTCTTTACCTGAGCATATTTCTTTCCATATATGAATTATATATTATTATATTATATTACATTTAAATATAAAAGATGGGGTATATAATCTTTAATAAATCTTCAAGAAGACTTTAAAAGTATCAGAGCTTCAGTTTCTAGGACTTTAAACTCCAAGATTAAAATTAGTGCCCTGTCCTCTGTATCCTAGACCACCCAGGTTCCTAGATCTTTGGCCACAGAAAATACTACAAAATTGTTCTACTTGAGTCTTCAATTTCCAGACACCAAGACATGGTACTTATTTTCCTTTAATTTTTACATATTTATTTTAGACTGATACACAAAATTTGTTAGTTGTATGACTTAATTGTATAACTAGTTTCTACAATGGTATCTTTTTATATGTGTCCTATTAGGTTTCTCTAAACAACCTAGACCAAGGCACAAAAAAGAAAGCAATGAAGAGAGAACCACAAAAGAATTGTGAAGTCTTTGAACTGCAGATTGTAAAAATGCTGCTTACTGTATGTGATGCAGATAATGTGGTAGCTATAAAAAACCTTGTGTACTTTAATGCACTCTAAATGCAAAAATTTTAAGTAAACAAATCATAAAATCTAGAAAAAGAAATGAGAAATCAGAATAAAAAGATACTAGTCTAACAGAAAGAATAATAAAGATTAGGAACAACAGTTTGTTTTCAAAAAACACAAAATCTGAAACAGTGTAATTCAGAAATGGACTACGCACATACCTTAATGCACATGTACAAAGGTGCACGTGTATTTGTAATGAGTGTGTGTGTTCAAGAATGAACAGTAATTAAAAATATCCTTCCTCTCATAGAGAAAAGTTTCAATAAACTGTGGCATATTTATAACATGGAATACTAATCAGAATTTCAAATAAATGGACTAGATCTGCGTATATCATGAGTATACAAAGTAACAATAAGTCAGAAAGAGTAAACTGCTGGATATTGCCTATACTACAGTATTAATTAAATACTTTTATCATTAATTAATTTATTTATTTACTTTACATCCTAGTGGCAGCTTCCCTACCCTCCTTTCTTCCCAGTTCCTCCCTCTCCCCTCCCTTCCCTACATTGGACCCTCCCTTTCTCCTCAGAGAAAGGAAGGCCTTCCATGAGTATTAACCTTCCTTGGATTATCAAGTTGCAGTAGGACTAGGTACATCTTCTTCTACTGAAGCCAGATAAGGCAACACAGTTAGGGGTATAGGATCCAAAGGCAGCAACTGAGTCAGAGGCTATCTCATTTTAAAGCAGAAAACTACTGTTTTTTTTTTTAATATGTACTTAATAAAACTGGATTGACAATGTATCTATAGTGATAATGGTAAAATTTCCTTCTGAAAAAGTACAAAAGGGGAAAAAGAAAAATCTCAGAGAAGTAAAAACAGAGTTCTTACCTGTCTACAGAGCTCTAATTCTTTCATTTAAAGTGGGAAGTAGACAGAACAATCTTTTATTTTCTTTTAAAGTTAAGAGCAGTGATTCAGCTTGTAAGAGTCTTCACTAGGGGTCAAATGCTTGTCCAGTGACCGTCCTAAAAGAAACATCTTCAAATATCTGGGATGTAGACATTTTATGAGGGCAATATAGTAATCTTTGCTACCTCTGTGATTTCCTAAAATCATTTGGGATTTTTAATGAGTCATCTACAATAATGTATATTACTCTTATTGCCCTAACCATCCACCAGCCTTTAAGCATAATTATAATATAATATCCTAAATTAAAATTGCTAACCAGCATAGCTCATCATCACCCATTTCCAAAAACCATCAATTTAATGCACTAAAATAAAAGTACTTCAAAAACAAAACATATATAAATATGTGCCTGCTCAGTCGCTATTACAAATGTAAATGCAAAATTCTAGTTGCTTAAACTTATTAAGCTATAAAATATATATTAAGAAAAATGGATGAATAAAAGATGTTCTACAGCACCTTGAGCAGTGTGATTTTCTAAAATCCTTCAATCCTTCACTGTTCTTGTTAACACTCTCAAGAAAATATTGTACAATATTTTACATCATTCATAGCCTTTTATAATTTGGAAATTTGGAAATATACAATTATATCTATTGTTGAATAAAATCAGCAGTTCTTAAATGTTCTTGTACAAGTGAAGACTTGAGAAGAGATTTCTTGGCCCATCCCTAAGCTTTAGATCCAATATATCTGGCTTGCACCCTATTCAAATCGCACTCCTAAATAATGCTGAAACTATTGGTCCAAAGGCCATATCAAAAGAACCAAAACTTATAAAAATTTTACATTTCCTGCTGCCTCCATTGAGACGGGGTCTGTCTACATTTTCTCTCAAGGTTTGCCAGTGTCTTTGACTCCATGGACAAGAGAACATAATGAAATACTTGTTTCTTGTTCACAAACTTGGGCTTGTTACACTGAAGTAGTGTGTGAGAAATCCAACTGCCCCAGTGGGCAGTGAGTGGTTGACACACTTAACATCTTCCATAACACTTTCAGTCCTGCAGACTGGAGCTTTCAGATGTTGCATGGAGGACCCATTAGCTCATGAGAAACAGGTCAGTGTTCTCTTACAAAGCATAGGCCACCATCTCATACAGTGAATTAGGGCTCCCCGGGTGAAAACTCCAAGAAAGTAGAAAGGAAAGCAGCACTTTGTCAGCCAAGGCCCTCAAAGTGATATTTTCCCTTTTTATTCCTATCAAGTACTTTCAGAGTTCCCATATCTCACTTCTGGGCAAAGATATAGACTCTAATATTTCATTGAAAGAGTAGAAAAGAAATTTATCTACAGCGCTTCCCCCATCACTGTCTTAAACAAAAACTGCCAACATCACCAGTGTCTCTCTAGTGATGGAAATATGACACACGCAGTAATCTAGCATCTATAAAAATGTATGTATTTCAAATGACTCTGGGAGAACTGACATGACCAAACTCTTTTTTGTGAGGAGTTGTCATGCTAGGGAAGTGGTCGCACCATGATTGTGCTATGCATACTTCAAAAGGTCAAGATAAGACTGTAAAACCAACAAGTAGTCTTTTTAAAATATTTTACAATTCGTGAACTATTAAAAAAAATAGCAATCCCTAGCTGCTTCACCATGGCTGACAAATATACCCTGGGCTTCTGTCCAGGGTATTCCCAAAGTGAGCTTCCTATTTACAAATTCAGTCTCCAAACTATAAATCTTTCTCAGTTAACTCCTGGAAAAAATTGGAACAGAGGCTATGGTAACACAAAGGAAAAGTCACCAGAAGCCCCCATGGATTCAGACAAGGAGAATGATGCAGAAGTTCTACAGTATGACCGCCAGAGCTAATGCTGGTGGCATGGTCTACAACGTCAACTCAGCTGTGAGTTTTCCCACCTTACAGATGATGGTCAATTGGATATTTTCTCCAGTCTTTTAAAAAACTTCTGCTAAACCACAGACTTTCTAAACGACATTTCTAAACCGAATTAAAAGTAAATGAATAAACTACATTTTGGCTCCTTTGGCTTTTCCTGATACTAAGGATGATTAGACATTCATATAAACTCAGAGCCTTCAGAATTTGGGATCTTTAAGGGCACACACTTTACAAAATATCCATAATGCATGTCTTCAATCCTTATTTGTAGACTGAAAGAAATTCCTAAGCCTTTGGCATTCATGTAAGTGAATAAAAATTTTCAATCGAGGGGGTACATCTCTCCCTCTGCTTAAAATATTTATGATTTCTAGTAAGCTGAATTAATTATGGAGGCAAGCTACCTCTTGGGAGTTGAAGTAAAGGCTGTCTACTTACTGGGAATCTGAAACATTTCCATTCATATATATATATATATATATATATATATATATATATTCATATATATATATGATACATATACTTCATGCTGTGAATTTCATGCTGTGAATACTAACCACTGAATGACTATTTCTGAGTTGCTTCTTAATCCAGGATTTTCTGGTTTTGTAAACCTGTCTCATCTTTCTGAGCCTTATTAACTCCACATTAGGGCCTTATCGATGTATTTGAAGCGGTCTCAACTCTACAATCCTGATGCCAGAAACTTAAATGCATAGGGCTATAGCAGACTACTTATTTACATATGTGTCTCTTTGTGTCTCAGCTCCTTGTTGCTCAGAGTTCAGCTGTGTATGTGGTCCACAACACAAACATGGAATGAGGTGGGGGATGAGAGACCTAAAGTCAGAGAATGCAAACATTGGCCTCACTCCTTCAATACAGGAAAACCTTTGTTCCTCTTCCATGATCTCTCAGTCATTCCATAAGCTCTCCAAAGCATGTGTTTATCATTTAGCAACACAAACTGAGATGGCTAATTTTTATATTGGGTTAGTCCCTGTAAAGTAGCAACAGACTA
The DNA here is from genome assembly GCF_004785775.1 of Grammomys surdaster. NCBI lineage: Eukaryota > Metazoa > Chordata > Mammalia > Rodentia > Muridae > Grammomys > Grammomys surdaster. The sequence continues at coordinate 4,147,224 of NW_021604578.1, forward strand.
CATGAAAAATAATATGTCAGATTATTTCTACATTTTTGGTTAAAAAAACACACACAGACTGATTCTTCTCAAACCAAACCCAGATGAGGCATCTTCCTGAAAACTACAAGGAAGAATTGTAATACAATGCAGGGGGATATCTGCCAACTGGACCCTGAAAGGAAATAACTTGGAGTTACTTGTCTCTTGGTGAGGGTCATGTTACAATGCTTGCAAAGAAGAATCTAACATTCAGTGTGAGTTATACAGTAACATAGTGAGGCCTGGGAAGGAAACGCTGAGCTGGTCAAAAGCTGTGTCCTCTTTCATAAGGTCAACCAGTAGGAAATGTAACAGCTAATATCCTAGACAGTGGGAATGCAGCAGAGAGTTTTTTCCCTTCTTTCCCAAGAGAATAAATAAATACCAAGACAGTGCTTTTGAAATCCAGAAAAATCACAGCTGGAAACCCAGAATAAACATTCTTCAATCCTTGAATTCTACCATCTAATTTATTATCTATTTGAGAATCCAACTCAAGTAAGATATTAAGTGCACAATTAGTTCATTCAAAGTTCTAACCTGGGATACCAATCCAAGGTAACTTGCTGTCCTGAATAAGGTTTATAGTGTAGCTTTTCAAGTTTAATACCACTCATGTGAATGAGTGTTCTAGTCTATTGTGTTTTATTGGCTGAATATTTATCATCTTCAATTTGTCAAATAGGCCTGTGTGTTTTCTAACCTTGGTGGGTTCTGGAATTTCAGAGTCCATACTTTACACATATTCCTCTGCTGCCATGCTTCCTCTCTAAAAGCACCTGCTCTGATTTGCCTTCTTTTACCTTAAAAAGTAGAAATGAGATGCAGTGATCTTCAGAATCATTGTGTGGCCAGCCACCTTCTTTCTGTAAGCTCTGTCTGCTGCTCTTATTATCTTGCTTTTGTTTGGAAGCATAAAGATAGCAAAGGAAATAGTGACCCAGGAAGGATGCAGATGTAGGCCTTTCTCACTACTACTTTACAATCGTAACAGCAGGTTATACAATTTGTTCGCAGGGATTTGGGTCATGTATTGTCTCCAATGAAGCAGGCCTTGGCGTTGAATAGTCGGAGTAAAGAACACATGGTGGAGACAAATCCATCTTCATTGTCTGGGTTCTGAGCCACGAAAAAGTCTCTTTAGCACATTCTAGTGAATTCTTGCAGTGAGAAGATAATATGTTGAAAATATTTCTCTTCCATGAAATTATACAACGTCAATGACCAGAATGATCAATAAGAATAAATCATTCTCCCTGAAATAGCAGGTCCTGGTTGCATGACACCTAACATTTACTGGGTTATCTTCTCTGTTCTTCACACATACACACACACACACACAGAAAGAGAGAGAGAGAGAGAGAGAGAGAGAGAGAGAGAGAGAGAGCAATTGATCATTGCTATATCCCTTGTGAAGTAGGTGTGATTACTCCTCATGGTGTGGGATACATGTGGAAACTGAGGTACATAAAGAGCAAGACAAGAGCACTCCAAAGCTATATTCTTTGGCACTGTGGTCTGCTGCCTATATGGCCACCAGACATTAACTTTGCTTGTTAACCTTAGATCTAATTAAGCCGAAATGCATTAAAGAGAGGGACATACCTGGGAAGCCAATGATGTTTTTCATATCTGTGCTCTGTACTTGCAACAAATGGTGGAAGATATATATCACACTTGACTCTAAAACTTTCTGATGTGCAACTCTGCCAAGGCTTGTTTGCTTGAGAAAGAAGAAAATGAGCTGTAAATATTGAGAATGTTCAGCATTAAGGGGTACCCAGACTCTAAAGGATAAACGCTCCAGAAGCATCATTATTTCTTTGTGTAGTAAGTTGTTTTCTCAACATTTATTCTGGGTAGCGATTTAAGCGTCCATTGTGTATAAATACCAGGCTGAACTATAGGGAGAGACAGAGAAGTGTTATGTGCTTGTTTGGAGGCTAGAATGGGTGTCTTATCACTAGACACATGTACAGCAATTATTCTTGAACATGGCCAGTAATTTATTCAAAGTCCTTCATGATTTCCAATATAAAACCAAGGTGAGAATTCTGAGTACCGGAGCTTCACGAGACCCATCACTCACTTCCTGGATGTCATCAGCAAAATATCACTATTCCTTAACCACCTCCTCTCCCATTTACTCCTCCAAATAGTTAGATGGTGAACTGCACACCCTTATTATAATTTTTAACCCATTTAAACTAGCTATTTCTGGAACATTCGTTTGTTTCTCATCAGAGATATTGATTGCACAGTGAGGATGGGAGGTGCTAATTGCTTTACACTTTGAACTGTGGAAGATTTTATAGACGGTTAGGAGAGAGGCAACAGAATGATGTGGGAAGATGGTCGCATCTCTCTGCTCAGTTCTTGTGCACAGTATTATAAGCCTGACATCATCTCTTTCATTCTTGGTTCCTATACACTAAATAAAGTTATGAGCTGGGCTTGGTAGTCCATGCTTTATTTCCGCACTCAAGAGGCATAAGTAAGTAGATCTTTATGAGTTCGAGGTCAACATGGTCTCCGTAGTGAGTTCCAGAGTTCCAGGTCAGCCATGGCTGTATAATGAGACTGTCTATAAAAGAACATTACAAAAAAGGAAAAGAAAGAAAAAGAGAGAGAGAGAGAGAGAGAGAGAGAGAGAGAGAGAGAGAGAGAGAGAGAGAGAGAGAAAGAGAGAGAGAGAGAGACTAGGGATATAAGGTATATATATGATCCCCATTTGTGCATATTAATCTAAATAGCACACCTTTGAGCCATTTACTAGATGACCAAGGAAAAGCAACATCCACCCACGACACTGTTTGTGCTAGGCAGCGTGGATCCTTTCTCCTTGTGAGGCCCTCTTTCCTCAGCTCTTCTGCTCGCTGACATATTGGCCTGCGTGATGATGCTAAAGGGCTGGTTCCCTCTCTCATTCAGACAGAAGCCTTTGAGCTTTTGTATTTCCTTTCGCGGCGATTTCCCACACTGGATGGCTGAAGTCACATCTTGAGTTCTTCCTAACAGTTTTCAATTCTTCACATACTTTTCTCCCTTTCATTTTCCACCATGTTCCAAACTTCCACTTTCAAAGGAGTCTGTGCTTTTAATATCTTCCCAAATAGTTCTTTCCTGTTAGCACACCATCCCCCGGAACCCCCCACCCCCACCCTGCTCTGAATGCTCCTTTATCTGCTTGCCATGTTCTCGTGTATACATAACACAGACACTAAAACTCTTTTTATTTCTGATTTTTACTGTAGCTTTTACTTTTAAGATTAAGGCTCTAAGCCCAATGAATATTTCATGTGGAACACGTCTCAGCTCTCTGAGGTGGATGTAACAACCAAGAGGCAAGCTGTAATAAAATAAACTCAGTAAAGATAACCAGGCAGTATATATTAAGAGGGTTGGATTTATGACCGCTTGATGAGTCAGAATGTTGCAGAAGAAGCATTGCAGTTTCTCTTTTGTCTTACCTTTTTTAATCTCTGTTTGCCCGTGCTGTTCAGTGTTATCCTTGGCTGCTAACCTCGGCAGGCTTTCTCTTCTGAATTTGTGAGCATCTCTTTCTTCCATTCTTAAGTACTTTTCTTTTACTTTATCACTCAGATCAGAGTTTAAGTAGCGCGCCACTGTGTTTCTCTCCAATTTTTACCATTTTTTTTCCTACAGCTTCTAGCCTCGTGGCAGCTAGAAATCCCCCTAAAATATGGCTTCCTTTCCATGAGTGTAGCAGAGTCTTCTGTGGGAAGTGTGGTTAAATCCTGAGCTTCCCTTTTCACCAACACAACGTTGACTAAAAGGATTCCAGGTGTGGATTTGTGGGGCTCCATGAGTGACTGGCACTTTTATAGCAAGAAGCTCACAGTCACCATTTGAAAGAAAGAAAGTCATTCACCTGCCTCGCACTTTTCAGCTCGTACATCTTGTCATGCCTAACTTAGCTATCTTTTCCTATTTTCCATTTTTGTTTTGTTTTTGTTGTACTTGTTGTTGCTTTGTTTGATTTTTTTAGGTTTTTTATTATGTATTTTTTTATTATTTTCTTTTATGTGTATGGGTGTTTTGTCTACATGTGTGCCTGGGGGCCATGGAAGCCAGAACGGAGATCAGATCTCCCCTGGAGTTGGAGTTATGAATGGTGGTGAGCACCGAGTGAGTTCTGGGAATCCAATCCAGGTCTTTCAGAAAAACAACAACAACAATGTTCATAAACACTGAGCATCTTTCCAGCCCCTGGTTTTATAGATTTTTGAGACTGTATCTAACTATGTAATCCAGGGTTGCTTTAACTACCGATATGCAGTCCAAGCTGACTGATATTCATAATCTTCTTGCCTCCCTCTCCCAGCTGCTTCAGTAGGCATACTGTTTTCCTTGAAGTATAGTGTTGTGCCATGAAACGTCTGTGAACTGCAAAAGACTACCAAGGAGCCGAACCCAATGCAATTGCATTAGGATCTCTTTATTTGGGCCGGAGCTTGACATAGCAGGAAGGTGGAGCCCTGAGCCTAGTTTTAGGCAAGCATTTATAGATGCAAGAAGGCAGGTATCTAGCCTGGTACACATTGGATTGGCTGGCCATCATGGCCTTTAACGTAATTGCCTAGTGCTGGGAGCCAAACTATAAACATAACTTCTGCTTTCCTCCTGCCTGGTGATTGTTAGGAAATATAGTGTCACAGGTGGGCTTGCAACCTGGGGGTACAGATTTGCTGGAGAAATAACTGGGAGACTGGTGCTAGACTCAGGTCTTGTTGAAGGGTAACCTGGAAAGTGGTGCTAGGTACAAGCCTGTTAGTTTACTTGAGTTCAAACTTAGGTCAGGTTCTCTAAGATGGAGTCTGAACCCAAAAAAATTGTTCTCTCCATAGTTGGGTACCTTGCTTTAAATGTTTGTAACTGCATCTTCATTAGGGTTTCTGTTGCTGTGAAAAAAATCGAACAAATCTCCAAACAAAATCTACCATGACCAAACCAAAAGTGGGTAGTGGTGGCAGATTGGGTGTATTTGATGTTACAGCTTCCCATCATGAAGAGAAGTCAGAGCCGGACATCAAGCCAGAAGCCTGGATACAGAAACTGAAGCAAGGCCATAGAGGAAAGGCTTGCTCTGCCTGACTTGCTCTGCTGTTTTACACCATCCAGGAGCATGTGCCTAAGAGTGGAGGCCCTACAGAGGTCTGGGCCCTCCGATATTAATCATCAATCAAGAAAATCCCTCCACAGACTTGCACACAGGACAAGCTGATGGGACCATTTTCAAAATTGGGGTTTCCTCTTTCCTAATGACTCTAGCTTGTGTCAAGTTGGCCAACACTACCAAGCACTGTCAGTGTTCCTTACTAAGAGTTACCTCTTCAAAACTCAAATTTCATCATTGGTTGAGAGACAGCATCTTGAATTCTGCTTGTCGTTATGCAAATCTATAGAAGTTTACCTTGTAAAGAATTACTTTTTTTCCCTATTATGTCATTTACGCATTAGTTACTCGGTTATTTACTCATTTATTTATATTGTGGTGCTAAGACAGAACTCAAGGCTTTTGCACACTTAGCAAGCACTCTGTCTTTGAACTACATCCCTAACCCTTATATCCTTTGTTTGTTTATTGAGACAGGTTCTAACTCACTAACTTTAGGACACTAAGTAGTCACGTTGATCTTGAACTAGAGATCCTCCTAAAATTAATCTACTAAGATTGTCCTCCACAGGAACTCTACAAAATCCACATCTCCCAACACACACCTAACATATTACCTATAACTGCATATCTTATATTCCAGAGCTGCTGCTGTAGGGTCCCATAGAGACAATTATTTATTTGATATTTTACTACCTAGAATCGCTGCCTTTTATATCCCATTTTGAATGAATATGATACGCCCTGAAATACTGTGTAGGAGCAGACTATAAACTCCATAACATTTATATCTGTCCTTACATATTCCCTTATATAATTTTTTTCAAAAAGAAAACTTTTTCAAAAAATTTTTAAATGTTTTTTGCAAAAAGAAATTGTTAAGAACTGCATTTATTAATACTAATAAAAAGCCCACTCAACTGTAATGGTATCCTTTACTTGGAAGCAATCAAAGTACTTAATTTAAAAGACAAGAAAATTCTGCCTTTTCAGTGGCTATATTCATATACATCGGTTTGAATTAAGTTAGCATTAAAGACATGAATGGGAAGGGCTTATTAACATGCCCAATACTGAGATAGTGTAGCTGTGCAAATAGTTCATCCCCTTGGGGAACAGCCTGAGTCTATTTTTAGAGTATTTGCTTCCTTTTCTCACAGATTCCACATACTGAAATAATGTAAATGATAAAGACAAATGCTTTTGCATCATCACAAGAGCTAAGGAAGTGCTCTCATCTCCGTGACTTCTTATCTGTTTTCAGCTGTAATTTTACGTTTATTAAGCTGATTTGTGAGTTTTTTTTAAAACAATGTTTCAAATAATTTTGCTAGATTTTTATTTCCGTTATACTGAGATTGTACTTCACATGACATTCATTAACTTAAGTGCCTTGAAGGTACACACTAAACACATCCATGTCACTCATGTGCCACACTTGGATTCTACTAAGCCTGCCTCCCACACAGGGCTGTTCTACATGAGGAGCCTTAGGTGAGCCTGGGTCTTGTATGATCCTTCTCTCTCAAGCTGAGGTTTCTATGACTAGTAAGATACTGGGTGTCACATTTGTTCATTCCCATGATTCTATAGAGACAATTCACCCTCTTCATTAAGGTGAAATGGGGAAGTTTTAAACAAAAATCGATGTACACAAAAATTCCTACCTACACAGGAAAAAGGAGACTGTATTTAAAAATAGCAACGTGGGACAAAAACACGGACAGAGAAGAAATACAAACTTAATTTCATTTAAAAATGCTTAAAAGTTAATATATAAATAGTAATTTCCTTTCCTTAATGTTCCTCAATGTTTTTCTATTTGCTTTATTTTACAACAATGCTAGCTTAATATATTAAAGTGTCTAGAAATAAGTTCTTTTCATTTTTCTAGTTATAACGTCATGGGCACCTAGAGTTGTTCTATTCTTCATGCCATATGCCGAGTGTGGGTCTAAGCAAACCTTTTGAGCTCTGGCTGGGTTACATCTGAGTAGGGTAAGACCAGCTTATGAGTTTTAGTAGGTTGGCTAATGCAGGCATCCTGCAGTTAACTATTACAATAGTAAGCAAGAGTCTTTCCAGTAACACTTCTAGATGTCAGCTCAACCTGAGAGTTCCCTGTCCTATAGACTCTGCTAGTTCCTCTTAAGTTTCTATAGTAAAATGAGCTAACATCAGTGTTTTACTCCATTCTCCCACCCTCTATTTAATGTATGTGAGTACACTGTAGCTGTCTTCAGACACACCAGAAGAGGGCACCACATCACATTACAGATGGGTAGGAGCCACCATGTGGTTGCTGGGTATTGAACTCAGGACCTCTGGAAGAGCAAACAGTCAGTGCTCCTAACCGCTGAGCCATCTCTTCTTCCACCCTTTAATGTGGTCTTCTCCACATTAAAGTGTCTAGGACACCAGATCCACTGTCTAGGATCCCAAATCACTCTCAAACAAACCACAAGATATTTACTCCACAATACAGGTTTTCTCCCCACCCCCAACTCCCCACCAATATCTTGACTAACCAGGCTGAATTCATTAAACTCTCTGGTTCCTCATTTCTGGTGGTTATTATAACAATCAGAAGACAATCCAAACCATCATCACCCTGGGCAAAAACATGTCAGTGTTTTTTCTACCCTAGGAAAAATGTGTTTGTGTGTGTGTGTGTGTGTGTGTGTGTGTGTGTGATATTTAACAATGCTTTCTTATAGCTTTAGCTCAAGGAATCTGTGCTATGGAAAGTATGTAATTGTATTCTGAAATTATTATTGTGTCATATCTCATATTACCTAATGACAAGGATTTATGCCCCCAAAACTAATTGGTAGAACAAATAATTCAAAGTAGCCTTCTCTCTAGCCATGCTTATGAAAGTATGTCCAGGGGAACCTCCAGATATGTAACAGTATGAAAGGCGGTCGGGGGAGTCCTGCCAGTGCATTGAGGGCTTAACCTGTCAAAACTTCTTAAATGATCCCCTCACAGCCTGCTTTCCAAGGAAACTTAAGAACATGGAGTGGGAAGGGAAATTCAAAGGACACTTCTTGCTACTATATAAATTACATTTAGTCACATATAAAAATGTAATCTTAGACGCAAATGAGATTTGTAGGTGCATGTTCCTTCTTGTTACGCTGTCACCTTGATGGATGTCGGAAAGCTGCATTTTCTCAGGTAGGTTGCAATTTCTTCATAACTTGAGCACACACTGTGATTATATGCTGCGGGGTCAATAGCTAAAGTGCTGAATGGCCATTTTGAATGCTACCAGCAACTCTATTGTCCTTTCTGCCTGGAATTCAGGTGCCAGTGTTCTGCTGTAATTACTTCTTGACATTTGGAATGGGCTGGGATTTAGGTTCTTTTACTTTTAATGGCTGATCATCCAAAGACCACATCAGTGATAATTTCAAACATCTTAGGATCTCTGTTTCTATCTACACGTTTGATCTCCTATAATTATAGGTTAATACTCTATTTAGACCCTGGCAGCTATAGCTTGAGACATTCACAGATACACGTGACAATAGACAGCTCAGCTGTAGAAATGCAAGGTTAAGAATGACAAACGGTGAGCCACAAGACAGTTTAAGGGATAACAAGGTGCTGAGTGAAATTAAGGTGGAGGGATAGGCACCAACAAAAATCAATAGGACTTTGCTGAATTAAGTCACCACTGAATAAAATAAAATGAATTTTTAAAAAGCATATTGAAAACAACAAAAGTATGTGTTATTGACATAGCTTCCTTCAGCTCTTCTTCCCCCAAACGGCATTTGTTTTTGTTCAAAGTTTGCAAATGAACTATTATCTGCTAAGGATAAAGGAAGAAAAGGGTCTTTCTCCCACATAAATACCACCAATGATGTTTTATGTAGGCAACAGTCCCAGAGGATATTTTTGAAAAATATTTGGCTGGTTTTCTTTCATAAATGGATAGAGGATATGGTCTTTCAGTTTAATGTTTTATAAAAATCTTGAATGGATCTGTGCTTCTTGTATCTTCTCTTGGGCTCTTTTCCTTCTGTCTGTTTTGTTCAGTTCTAAGGTGTTAGTTTTTTATCTTGTTAAATCTGATTATTATCCCTTAGAAGCCTATGTGTTTTCTAATGAGAGGCAGAAAGGGATAGATCTGCACTGGAGGGGAAGTGGGAGGAACTGGAAGGAGTAAAGGAGAGAAGCTGTAGTCAGGATATATTTTGCGGAAAAAAAAGAAGAAGAAATCTATTTTCAATGAAAGGAAAAGCAATACAGAAGCAATGTGAGAAGGCAGATATTTAATTTTGTATATAAAGATTTCTCAGGGACAAAGCCTCCCTCCTAAGATGGCTCATGCCATCTGATAAATAAGAGACCTGCATTCCTCTGGGCTCTCTGCTGTCTGGCTGAAATCACAACACATACCACTTAGCCCTTAGTTCAAAGGATGACTAGATTCAAGTGGTCTTAGCCTTAATAGCATAAATTTTATCTGGTGATTCTGTCAGTACAATTAAAAGAGGTGCCCTTCATAGGAATCTCTATAGGATAAAAACCTAGGTGACAGGGAAGGGCCTAGACAGAAAAAGGATGGTTCTAATGGTGACAACTCATTGCACCAGGTACCTTTCATGACTATGAATGGCTTTTATACAAGCTCAGAGATGTAGACTAAGAGCACATGCACTTGGGCATCAACTCAACAGTATGTTTTGCTCAATAGAAGCTTATTTGGTCAATAGAAGTTTCAATTTCTAATTATCGAGCCATATGGGAATTCAGTTATAAGCATAGTACTCCTCACTGGAACATAAGATCTGTCAGTCTTGTCCAGACTAACATCTGGACAAGAACTAAGTATCAACATAACCAGGAACTCATTCATTTAGGTTCATATGTTAGACCCGCAATAATGTTGGAATTTAGTGACACATATACCTCCTCTAGCTGGGATTTTTGTGACTCAACTGCCAACATCCTGTAACTCTACCAATATCATATGGAAAACATTCTTATAAAAATTGTCAGTGTTTAGGCAAGCCAAAGAGAGACAATTGGAGAAGGAGTTGGGGGTAGGGAGGAAGCCAAAGGACAGGAAAGAGGGACATAGGAGGGCATGGGAACAGAAAATCAATAAAACAAAAATATTTATGAGAGTGCTGCTATAAAACTTTGCCTTGTATGCTGTCTTATTTTAAACTAATACAAAGGATCAAGCAAAGCTTGGCTAAACCTTGTCTCTGTGTTCATACACTACTAGTGCCAGCTAAAGTAAGCTAAATCTCCATATATTCGCATCACAAAACAACCAACCAGAATCTAAACAGTAAGCTTTTAGTGAAACAAAGTTCAAATATGAATGAGAGTCACAGAAGCTCCTGGCCATGGTAGAAAAGCGATTTTTCTCACACCTCTGCACTTCAATTATCTTCACAGCCGAGCATGGAAATGTTCAAATACCAGAGGCATGATTCCTTCATGTTATTTATGGCCCAGCCAGAGCAGGAAGTATCCAAAACCCCATGAGGATTCCCTCCCTCTGGTTATTTCTGTCTCCATGCTTGTGTTTGTAGAGGTCTGAATTGTTCACAAGCCTCTCTCAAAAGGCAAATAAGCCTGAATCCTTTTCAAAAAAACAAGCCCTAAGAGATTGTCCTCTCTAATAGTAATATTTTCAAAGTGCTCTAAGAAGTTAACAGGACTGTGTCCCAGAGCACAGTTTGTGGTCTCTAATCTAAATGCAGTAAGGAGTTTTGCTGAGAATAAAAAAGTTCTAATCTACATGTTATTCAAACTAATCACACGGTATGTTTATGGATGAGTCCAGGGGCACCTTCATAGTTGCTACCCAACACATAAGTAGACTTATTCATTCTCTTGCTTGACTAAGCAGATATTTCAGCTGTGTCGGTGCAAGAAGGAAGACTCTTAGCAGCACCAACACAAACTTAGTGCAATCATAGGAAAGGACAGTCATTCTGGTCAAGGTTGCAGCTGGCATAGTGCCCAGCTCTGGAGGAAGAAGTTGTCTGGGCAGACATGTTAGAGAAGAGATGATCTCTCAGGCAAAGGCACTGGCTTATGGGAATCACAACACTGTGAGGCTGTATCCTGCCCTAACCTCCAGCAATGCTTTTGCACCCAAAAATGCTGATGTTATGCCTAGCTCAGATTATTATTGCCCGGTTATATAGGCAAGCCCAACATAAATACCCGGGCGCTAGTTTGAAATATTGTCCTCATTTTATACCTCCCATTTTATATTCACTAGAAAAGAGAAAAATACACATGTCTTTTCTGTTGAAAAAAAATCAACATTTTTTTTCTTTCAGCCAAGGCAGAAAGGAATACAAATAAGACAGTAGATAAATATGCAACACACTCCACAGAACCAGTTAGCACCATGACATTTTTGAGCAAATATAAGTATCTCACATTTAGATTTCACTACAAATTCATAAGCCTTAAGAAAGTTTAATATAGGCAGGGAGGTGGAAGTAGGTGGGTGGATGGGGGAGCACCCTTATAGAAGCAGGGGGAGGAGGGATGGGATAGGGATTTGAGGAGGAACTGGTAAAGGGGGTAACATTTGAAATGTAAATAAATAAAATATCCAATAAAAAAAGAAAGTTTAATGTAAAACTTCTTATCATAAATTCTGGCATTCGTCAAATATTTATGCTCTACAGAATTTCAGAGCATAACATATACAAGTATGTTTGTCACATACATTTTCAGTGGCAGAATCACACTAAATCTGTGTCGAGGGCTTCTTATAACTCAGCAAGTGTCACCATATAGTTTCTTCTTTTCTCTGTGCTCACCTGAACTGTTAAGTGGTAGTTCACCACTGAATGCTCAGATTCCTGTAAGCAACCAATCAAGTCTCTCACATAGCAGGATGAAGGGTTTCTTTTTAACCACAATGTGAATTGAGTAGACTTAAAACAACTATTCTCTTCCTTAGTTTGAGGAGGTAGTGGCTCATGCCGTTGGAGAAGACTGCATTAGCCTGGCTTCAATGGTAGTTCTTTCCCTCACACACTCTGCTGTAGCAACATGGCTGCCATCAAATGATAGAAAAAAAAAATGGAGACTAGAGGGACTCCAGCCAGTCTGAGCATGGCAAAGATGTTCCGACAGGCCTTCCCCATCCTTTATTCTCCTTTCTTTGCTTTAAACTTGCTTAAAAACTGAATTGAGGTTTTAAACTCTTATATTACATTCTTAACCTAGCCACCAAGGTCTCTTCTCTTATTTGGACACTTCCTCCTTCTAAGGTAGATTACCAAGGTCCGACTATCACAGTACAGAAATCCATCAATCAAAAGCCCCTTTGGTTCACCTAATTAACATGCCAAATTAAAAATCAAATGGCTCTTGTTGAAGAACCCACATAAAGGGCAAGCTGTACATCTGCTACATATGTGTAGAGGGCTTAGGTCCAGCCTATGCTTTCTCTTTGGTTGGTAGTTCGGTCTCTATGAGACCTCATGGGCATAAGTTAGTTGGTTCTGTAGGTCTTCTTATGATGTCCTTGACCCTTATGGCTCCCTCAATCCTTCCCCCAACTCTTCCACAAGGATCCCTTAGCTCCACCTGATATTTGGCTGTGGGTCTCTGCATCTGTTTCCATCCGCTGCAGAATGAAGCCTCTCAGATGACAGTTATGCTAGGCTCCTATTTGCAAACATAGCAATTGGAGTGAGGGCTGTCTCTGAGTCAAACTCTGTTGTCTGACTTTGCATCCCTTTCCCCTAGCTGGGATGGAAAGGATGTGCATGCAATTAGTCCTGATAGGACTTGATGTGCCAGGGCTGGTTGGTGCAGTGCAGGGGTAGGCACAATCCCTTTCTCTAGCAAGAAGGGGAGGGAGCAATAGAATGGGAGTGGGAGGGTGGAATTGGGAGGAAAGGAGGGGGCTGTGAGATGTAAAGTGAATAAACAGACAAACAAACAAAGCCTCATCCTAACATGGGATTACCACCTTTAACTACACTGCCATTTGCCTGTGGGCCATGCCCGTGTCCTTATTCTCTATCTCCTATCTTTGTTTGTTATATGCTGCCCTTTGTCCCTCTGGTGCAAATAAATTTCCTCTGTGCTTGGTCTTGGGGTATCTTGTGCTGAATATTGGTCCCTTCAGAGACAATTTCATACAATAGAGTATATTGCACCTTTAGGGCCAATGTAGTACAAGAAAGAAAACAAATCCAGATGCAGGATCAGCAAATGTTAGTCTGGAAGCCTGATTCAGCCTTGTGCCAATTTTGATTAATGAAGAATGGTTGGAACATGAGCACAGATACTCTGACTTAGTCTCTGTCTGAGTTTGCATTATAACAGCTGAGTTGCAAGAGAATATGAGAGGAAATATGTTCAAATGACTGATGAAGAAAAATCAGTACATGTGACAAGCGCCAGCCTGTGAAGAACCAGAGAGAAAGAAAGAGGAAAGGAAGGAAGGAGGAAGGAGGAAGGAAGGAAGGAAGGAAGGAAGGAAGGAAGGAAGGAAGGAAGGAGAGAAACAAAGAAAGAAAATGATGGAAGAAACAAAATGAAAGAAAGAAAGAAAGAAAGAGAGAGAGAGAGAGAGAGAGAGAAAGAAAGAAAGAAGAAAGGAAGGAAGGAAGGAAGGAAGGAAGGAAGGAAGGACAAAGGAAGGAAAGAAGGAAGGAAGGAAGGAAGGAAGGAAGGAAGGAAGGAAGGAAGGAAGGAAGGAAGGTAAAAGAAAGATGGACAGACAGATGGAGGGACTAGACTGGCAAGAGGAAAAGAAGAATGTCAGACAAAACATGCTAAATTTGAATTGCAGATACCAAAAATAATTTGGGGAAGCTAAGTATATTCTAACTATTCCTTTGGACATAAATATTCTAATTATCATTTGTGGGGTATCTGAAAACTCTACTAACCTAGGTCTCTTCGGCTTTTATTTGTGACACTGATCTGGAGTTTCAAGACTATTGCCCTGTCAATGCCATAGAAAAAGCTCTACTTGCTTGTGACCTAACTTATACTCCAGTTATTACTCAGAACTCTTAGGGAAGGACCTTCCTTTACAGTATTCCTGGTGCCTTCGGCCCCTCCTTAAATATCACCTGAGACTCAGAACTGTTAATAATCCCTGTTTTTAGAAAGTTCCTTCTTCCACTGAATCATGACAGCTTCTGGCTACATGACACTCACAGCTTAGGGAATTTTCTCCTTCCAGAAACTCATTATGAAAAGGTTACTCTCATGAAGCATGGGTTTTGATTTCCTTTACTACTGTAAACTGTAGTTGCCAGAGTTAGCTTGGACCAGATACAATTCATCTAACCATGCCATCTAAGTTCACATCCGGTTTTCTTGAATAACATTCTTGATGCCATGAATTTGTTTGTCAATTAAATTTCCCAGGTCAAAGGAATTGCTATTATTAAAGACCTCATGTCTTGCCATTAGACAGAAATCTTTTTCAGTACATTATGTCTGCTTTATAAACATTTCACGCTGTATACTAATTTAGTTTTCCCCTTCACCTTTACCCAAAATGTTCACAAAACATTTAGGCAAGCCAGAGATCTACTCTGAGACACATGGCCCTCTACCTTCAGAACTCTATCTCAAGGTATTTAGGGATACAGAGATATTTGAAAGAAAGGGCAGAAGGGGCTGAGTGTGTAGTGATCTCATATGAGGTTCTCCAAATAAATAAATGAAAAAGTAATAAAATGGAGCAGATAGCATTACATGGTATGAATAGAACAGCCTTCCCTCCTTGTTTATGTTGTTTAGGTGTTTTTTTTCCATCTGAAAGCTTAGCTTACATTGAAAGAAACTGAAGTATTCTGATCTACTACCCTGCTACCTCCACCCTAAGTCTGGAAATCAATGAGATATTTAGTATTAGGTAGAGAAGCTGAGAGTGAATATTTATGAAGAGAGGGTGGTGGGTGGTATTGCAAGCTAATTCACAGTAATAATTAAGATATTTGGTCCTCTCAAGGCAAAAAGAAATACATCATGTACTTACTAAATGTCACATTTTTCCCAAAACACTGATGGCTTTTTATGACGCTCGGGTGACTTGCTGCCAGATTCTAATTAAGACTCTAAATTCACCCAGAGAAGCATTGGCTGAGTGTTTCAGTGTGACTCCCGGGCAAGGAGTATTTTTCTTGTCAATTTTAAAAACCACAGTTCTCACCCCAAAGGATAATCCATAGTTTATTCTGGAGTCAAATCTGAGCCACCATGTCCTGGGAACACAGATTTTGGTTACCCTCCTATTCCGTGTCCCACTGCGTTAACAGTTTTATTATGTTTTTAGAGTAACAAAATAAAGCCATGAATCAAACCCATTTTAAAATGCGTTGGCGAGCACATCAGATAGAAAGGTTACAGCAAAGTAGGAAATCTGTGATTCAGGGCTCAGGTGCCATTTGACGACATTTTGAGCTGTTGGATTGCTAGAAGCCAAGGGTCTGTTTATACATTTCAAAAGATTTGTCTAAAAGTCACAGAATGTCAGTTAACACTCAGAGGTTAGTAATACACAGCTCTTCAAGGGGTCTAAGATAGCCCAAATTAATTTGGCTCTGAACCTGTAATATTCCAACACCCCGCAATTTATCAGTTATTCTAAACAGTTAATCAGACTTTATAGAATTCAATATAGGTTCAACTTCTTTCTGTAACCTTTGGTTCATGTCATCAAAGTGTGGGACAGAGAAGGATCTTCTGTCCTTGAGTAAAAAATAAGATTTATTGGAAGTTTCAGAGGAACAAGGAAAGACAAATAACTGATCGTTGTTTTTATGTTCCATCTCTTAAAAGGCAAAACACAAGCGAGCCTTTTGCTTCTCTCCCCAGCATCCATAAGCTTTTGCACATTACGGGAAAAAATTCACAAACTCTGCAAATAGTTTACTGAGTAAGCTGAACAAAATTACTTATTTACAAAGCCCACTGCTGGGTCTGTGTGAAGTGGGAATTTCTGGTTATGTCATATGATGCAGTCTCATGTGCTGTTTTACTGAAGCAGACCTGTTAGCGGACACGTGATGTTTAGAGCTGAGTATAAATAAGATTCACCAGACAGTGACGGGGTGCTTGGAACTCTTCCAGCTCTGCGGCTCTTCATTCCTCTCCTGACTTTGCTGATCTTCACTTTGTAGAAAACCATTAAGACTGAGGTGTGCACATCCCAGTTTAACTTCACTTACGCTGAACTCCACCTTCCAGGCTGCCTACCACCTCCTATGGGCACAGGTAGCAATTTGTGCTGCTCTTAAATATTCCTTCAGGCTTCCCTAGCTATCTGTAGACATGACTGGTAGAAAGTTCACATTCATTTGTATCAGAGGACAGACTCTTCAAAGGTCTTTTTCCCCAGTGTTTCCTTCTACCCATTTCTATTATGTTTCACTTCTTTTATAGTATTTCATAATATATTATAATGTCACTCTCTTTGTTTATTAACTATTGCTCCCCCAACTAGAATATAAGTGGGAGATGGGATTTCTATTGGGTTTGCACATTATGAAATACCTAGCAGATGGCCTAGTTTTTGGTCTGTGACAGTGTTTAAAAAATATTCATTCAATATTTCTTAAATAATCCTATAACAAAAATCATTGTGTCTGTTTAATCTGGTCCATAAGCCTGGTGACATACAATACTACAGACTTGTTGTTGCCAATGTTTATTTAACCGCAAGATTATGAACTCAGAGGACAAGTTCTTGTTCTCTGCAGGTTTCCACGACATCTGCACAGCTTCTGCTTTCTTGCCATGAAAATGGAAATGTTCCTACTACCCCTACTTAGGAGTGTTGGAAGACTTCAATGGATCATCCAGAGTACATATTACAGTACCTTTACTTCTATGAATTTCCACCAAACACAATATCACAATGTGGCCTTGATGTTTTTAACAAAATCTCAAATGTCCAATTTTACAAATAGGCTCAGGAGCTATGTGATGCTAGGGTGAAAGTCTGCTAGCTCAGAGAGGCAGAGAAAGCACACAGCTACCATCCCAAAAGAATTTTCTCCTTCTCAAAGTTGCCTCAAAAACCCTTCAAATCAATGTCCCTCCCTCCTACTTCCAGTGTGTCTGTATCCATCCTCCTGACTCCTCTTTCTCTGATTTTTTTTCCCTATGTTCACTCTCTGTCAACTGGTTGATTTTATTTAATCCTGTTTACAATAAACAGAAAGCTCTTGGATTAAAGGTGTGTGCTAGGGCTGAACCACACCACAACTAGAAACAGGTTTTTCTAGTGAATAATGTAATCTTGGGGTTCACAGTGTGATCAAATATCCTGCAATACGGCCTCATGATGCGTAATACAGCACCTATCATTCTGCAAGGCAAATAGTTCACTATGTGTTTACCAACTGTCACAAGAATGACAGCCTCTTCCTTACAAGAATTACTAGACTGGCACTGAGATCAGTAACCAGGCAGGATATCATCAGAAATAACCACACTCTATTTCTAGGAATTACTTTTCCCAAGCACCAATCAATCACACCTCAAAACCAGAAAAAAGTTAAAGATCTCATAGACAAACACACACACACATATGTGTGTGTGTGTGTGTGTCTGTGTGTGTGTCTGTGTGTGTCTGTGTATCTGTGTATGTATAAGAATTATATATAAGGTATATATAAGTAAAGCTACATATTACATATAAACAAATATTAAATACATATATTAATAAATATATTTAAAAGAATGATCTATTGAATTTTTCAGACAATCCTAAGGAGGAGTACTAGCAACATATTTATCTTCATGTTGAGAGAACAGCTGCTGTACAGATGTCATAATTATATAGATTAAATATATAGATTTAATATATAAATTATGTCTTACATATATACATATATATTTAAACTTTATCTGAGTTCCTTTCTCCTTAGTCATTGTTCTGTTTGGCACATACACCCCAACCCTAACTTGGACCTAAATTCCATCATCTCCTCCTTCCTTCCCTGCTTGCGTCAATCCTGCAGCTTCTGCTTCAGTCATCACCCCATACATCCTGATGAAGCACTCCATCTTACACATGCACAGTACATAACATAAAAAAGCAATCATTTCCACAGCACGAAATCTACCCACTGGCTGCTTCTGATCTCAAAAATTCAGAGTGGGCTAGCCTCCCTGTTCATCTCAGAGTGGGCTAGCCTACCTGTTCATGGTTTTCATGAAGATACTCTACAGTGTACGGTTCTCTTCTTCTGGTGGAACAGTCCTATCACTTGTAACCATACCTTATATGGCAAAGTTACTGGATTTCTTTACCCTGCCCACTACCTCTATTTCGTTTCATCTGCAAGAGTGAAAATTTGAATTGTGATACACAAGTCATGAGTCAAAACTATAAACATGGCACAACTTAGGCTTTGTCCTGAAATTTGGTCATAAATAATTTGAATTTTTAGCCTCTTTCAGGTTATTGAGTGCTTGGACAGCTATTTCTACAATCTGTATAGCAGTATCACCTCATAGGAAAGTGTAATCACATAAACATCTCTTGTCAGTTGCTATTTGGTTGATTTCAGGCCTTATGACAAACATGGACCAATGGCATACTGTCTTCATGTAATATAGAGATGTTCTGGGATCACACATGATAAGGGAACTATCATGTGGCAGGCTGGGAATCATGCTCTAGTTCCATAATTGCTGTAGAACAATGGTTCTAATGTTACAACCCTCTGATACAGTTCCTCATGTTGTGGTGACCGCCAGTCATAAAATTATTATGTTTGTTGCTACTTTATAACTGTAATTTTACTACTATTATGAATCATTATATAAATATTTGTGTTTTCTGATGGTCTTAGTCTATTCCTGTGAAAGGGTCATTTGATCTCCAAAGGGGTCTCGAACTCATTTGTTGAGAACCACTGCTGTAGAAGAAGCCAGTTTTCTTCTAGAGGAACCAAGTCTAGTTCCTGTCAGGCAGCTGACAACTGCTTGTATAAAGCCATTTCAAGAGGATCTAATGCCCTCATGGGCACCTACCCATTTAGTGCACACACACACACACACACACACACACACAGACAGAATTTTTAAAAAAATGTAAGCCATATTAGAGGTTTGGTATCATTAGGAAACCCATCTGAGAAAATCTGAAGGAACTTAACTGAAAGGTTTGACAGTTTTAAAATATGTATGCATAGTTCTGTGGTGATTATTTTTCAAATTCAAACGTGGAAGTATAAAGTTAAATGTTTTATGCCTACTGTTTCCTGCCCTGTGGTCCATGTGTACTTTACACTATCTATAGTCATCTTCAATGGTGTGCAGAATTTAACGTGATAATCATTACCTTTAATTTTAGCATTTACTTATTTTTAGTAGTGTGTACACACATGCCTGAATGCATGTTTGAGGTATGTATGTATGTGTGCATGTAGGGTGTGTGGGCATATAGTATGTGTCTTTGTGCATGCGTGCGTGCATGTGTGCAGGTTTGGGCATGCCATGAAGGACAGACAGACATGTAGTTCAGAGGACAACTTTTGGAACCCAATATTTTCCTTATTCTCTCAGTTCCAGACGTTGAACTCAAGACCTTAGACTTCCACAGCAATTACTTTTATCTAATGAGGCATCTTGCTGGCCTGCATTCACAACTATTTTCTTTGTAGATTATCTGTAACTTTTATTATAGTCTAAAAAGCAATGGAGACATTCAGAACCATTTTCATTCTACCTTTGTATAAACAACATAAACCACGAAGTTTTAGGGAAATTATTGAAGGCTGTTTAGCAAATAGGTAATAGTGTCTGAATTACAGTCAAGGTCTTCAGACTTTCAGCCCCGGTTCTTGTCACTGCCACACATAATTGTAGGAAAGTATTACTAGGTTAAAAAGATGCACAATAAATGAACATGCCTATGTTGCACAGTAGTTTCTTCCAAGAATAAAACCTTCCTTCTTGGCTGGAAACATCATAAAACATAGGAAACAAAAGGGAAGCTAAACAGCAGGATATTCTAGCACATGATGTTTATAATGAGGTGAAACACAAGCTGTTCAATGGTGTGGGTGAAACACTCTATTCTGTAAGGAAGCTCATTAATACAGGAAGTCAGCAACTCAATGTAGCGACAGGAAATCCCTGAAACTGATAGGTTCAATAGCTCTCTCCTCAAGAATATGTAAGCAGGAAAGACTGCTGAGAGTCAATCTCAGACAAGTTAAACAGCCTGGAAGAGGGACAGACCAGCTGAGTAGCGTATAACAAGCAAATATAAGCCAAGCTGGTTAGAAGAGGCTCAGGTCAGCTAGACTACCAAGAATGGACAACTGTGAACCTATAAAGCTGCCTGTAAGATGGACAATGTGTTCCATGTACCCAGATTTCTTAAACTGTCATTAATTCTGGAATGGGATTTTCGTAATGTAACTGTTTTTACCATTTCTGCTCCTGTAAGTAACCCCTTGCCTATGTTCTGTATATAACCCAATAAAAACCTAATGGTTCAGCAGGTTAGACTTAATGCAGTTTGGTGGTGTTCATTCTTTGGTCTATTGTCAGTTCCTTATCTGGGTGGGTAGATGTTTGTTTCACACTTCCCTAAGAATAGTGTCATAAAACATATCATAAATATTATATAACTTACTGTCAAACTTAGAATTCTAAATTTTAGATCAAAATATTTAAATCTCATGCTCAAAAATTATTTTAGGCATTGCTAATTGACCCCAGTCACAGCTAAAAGAATAGCAAGTACAAGGGTTGGAAATGCTTTCTCATACAGGTTATGCAATTGCTCTCTTTGTATTTTGTAACTGATGATTTGAACATTGTAAACTTCAAAGTAAAATTTGTACTTCAAAGTCCAAAGGAATTTCTAAAAAGAGCATATTTAAAAACAAACAGTGCTTTATTTGTATATATGACACACAGTAATGAAAACCATAAGATTCTGAGCCACATTGTTTCTCTAATTGAAGGTTGCATACCTTTTATAAATGGTAAGAAGGTAATAACAAAATAATGATCCTGTAATATCTGCGATTTAATAGTTTTTAAAGTGTTGTTCTACAGTTGGGATGTTTGGGTTTTGTGGTCTCAAAGTTTTATTCTCATGTTGGTTGAGGTCTCAAATTAATGTGTTTCATCACAAACCTCCTCTTTCAGTTCCCATTCTGAAAACTTTAGCCCTGTGTCCCTGTTTTCACCACCACCAAACAGAATGGTAATTTCATTACCAAAGGAAATCAAAATCGCACATTGTTTATACCTAAACACGATAGTGTACATTAGGGTTTGCCCTTGGATTTTATGAGTTTGGACAAATATAGAATTAATTATATGTATCCATCTCTATAGTATCATACAGAGCTGTTTCAATGCCCTAAAAGTGCTCAAAGTCTGCATAGTTTTAGGTTTTCCCAAGCATCTTGTGGTGGGACTCACAATATACACAGCCTTTACGGTTGGCTATTTTTCCTCAGCCATTGCCACTAAGTTTTCTCCAAATCTTTTCATAGCTGGATCCCTCATTTCTTAGTACTGATAGGTGACATTAATAAGCTATCATCTCACCATCAACCATGTGTCCATGGACTAAAAGAAATTGAATTTTAACAGTTTCCATGTTCTTGAAAATAGAAAGATGCTATCCATTTCCATACGCAGTTGTTTATGTGGATGTTAAATTTCCAACTTGAGTAACTACCAGGTCATTCAATTGCAATTCACATGTTCCAGTACATTTAATTCCATAGAAATTGACACTGATTTCCAAAGCAATTAATGGCTTTATTTTCCTATCATCAATGAACGAGACTTCCTATGATACCCTACCCTCAACAGTTATTGCAGTCTGGTTTTACTTTGTCCATTAAGATAGGTGTACACAAGAACCTATTCTGTGGGTCACCAGCCCACAGAACTCCCTTGGTTCTATTCCCACATACCCAATCCATCACCATCCTTTCCCACCCTCGCTCCCACCCCCTTTGTTGTGTCCCACTCCAAACTCTGGCAGCTCTCTCCTGCTCAAGTGCAGGCCACTCCAACAAACTCTTATCTTACAACAGGTAAGCTGCCCACCCAAGGAACTCTCACTGGCTCGGCTTGAACATCACAAATAGGTGTACACTATTGTCTTAATTTGCACTTTTCCTATGAAATAAGAGGAAGAACTATGTTTATACTTTATCATCTGTGTATTTTCTTTGTTGAGATATGTTTTAAGGTCTTGGCTCACTTTTTCAATGTGTAAGTTGACTCTTTTATTGAATTTGAAGACCTATTCTTCAAATTCATATTTGGACACTAATTCTTGTTAGACATACATCTTGCAAATAATTTCTTTTAGCTTGCGACTTGTCCTTTATTCATCCTGACACTGTCTTAGGCTAAATAGAAATGTTTAATTTGTGTGTGGCGTAGTACACACAACACATGTACCGTAGTTTGCACGTGGAGACAATTTTCAGGAGTCAGTTCTCTTTCTACTTTAACATGAGCTTGGAGACCAAAGCTAAGTTGTCAGTATTGTGCTCCAAGTGTGATCATCCACTGTTCCATATCAACCATGGTGAACTTTTAATTTTAGTGAACTCCATGAGTGATTCTGTGACTTGTGCCTTCAATGCCATATCTAAAAAGTTATCACCAGGGCCAAAATTGTGCAGATTTTTCTCTGACTTACTTGTCTAACAATGTTATAGTTTTGCATTTTATATTTAAGCTTTTCTTGCATGATCCATTTTGAGTTTTAAGCTCTAGAAAAGACTCTTTTCCACTTTTTCTTGTATTCGCAAGTTGGTCAAAATCATTCAGCCGCATAGTCATACATGTGTTTCTGGGCTCTCTGTTCTGTAGATGTCACTCTCTTCCATCAGCACAACACTGTCTTAATTACCGTATCTTTCTGGTAAACTTTGAACCAGCTTTTATCAGTTTCCCAACTTTGCTCTTCAATTCTGGTGACTATTCAAAGTTTAATTGGGCATTCATGTAAACAGAGTCATTTTGTCAGTACCTAGGAAATGTTCACAAATTTTGATTGGAATTGCACTGATTATATATTAACTTGGGGAAAAAATTATTCTCATCATAATGAGTCTTCTTGTATCATATGTGTCTTTGCATCTCTCTCCAATTCTTTAATTTTTCTTTGTTTTTTCACTAGATCTTTATAAATCTTGCACATATATTATCAGATTTAAACCTACATTTTTAACGTTAGAGGACACCCTTGTACATTCAGTTATGTTTATCAATCCAAGCTGTATTTACCTGATACTGTTTGAAGTGAATGGCTTTTGTCTATGCATCCTATAGGCTGGTTCCAGCCACTTATTACTTCTAATCACTTGGTTTGAGGTTGATCTTCCGGACTTTTTACATGTGTCATCACAGTGCCTTCTGAGAGTAGGCAAGTTTTCCTTCTTTCTCCATCCATACATCTTTCTCTCTTCGCTGGTTTGGCTGTGTCACCTAGAGTTTTCAGTTTAGTTTTCAAAAGAATCTGTGAGTGTGGATCTCTTTGACATATCCTTGAGCTTAGTGAGAGTGTGTCTTGATTCTCCCCAACAAATTCTTTATTACTATATGTGTGTGTGTACATATGTATGTATATATATATATATATATATATATATATATATATATATGTTTTATACATACTATACATAAAATTTTTGATTATATATGTATTTTATATAATTTATGAGACTTCCTTGCTGCCACACACTCTACAACAGTCACTGGTGTCTGGTTTTATATTGTCCATTCAAATATGTGTACACAAGAACAGGTAGGCTATCGACCCACAGATTTTAAATATTTTATATATATAATATTATGTGCTTTATAATATTATATATATATATAATTACATATATTTAGATATGGAATTTTATATATTACATAAAAATAAATCTATATGTAATATATTATGTATAATTATATACACTACATAATCAAAATTATATACTTTATAGATATTCTCTATCAAGATGAGAATGGCTGCCTGTACCCCAAGTTAACTGGAGGTTGTCATTATGAATAAGTGTCTGTCCCCTTTTGCCCAGTTTTATGTTGATATCATCACTTGTTTCTATTCCTGTAGCTTGTTTATGTAAAGAGGTTAATGAATTGATTTTTAAATGCATTTATTTATTTTATAGGAGAGTGCAAATGTCATGGCACCTGCATAAGATCAGATGACACCTTTTAGTATTTTGTTCTCTTCTTACATCACTTGGGTCTAAGGCATCAAACTCAGGTCATCAGGCTGAACAGCAGATGCCTCCTTTACTGACAGCTTTTGCTGATCCAAAGCATTGCTTTTGAAAGGAGAACCAGCCATATACACCTAGAGTAAATCACATTCACTGTGGTTTCTCAATTTTTATTTTTATTCAATTCTTCTAATATTTCAAGAAGAATTCTTCCTTTATATCCTGAGAGATAAGGGTCTCTCTTTCTTTTCTTGTGATGCCTTTTGCTGGTTGTAGAGTTAAGGTAATGCTGGTTTTATAG
This sequence comes from Grammomys surdaster, assembly GCF_004785775.1. NCBI lineage: Eukaryota > Metazoa > Chordata > Mammalia > Rodentia > Muridae > Grammomys > Grammomys surdaster. Next base: position 4,171,885 of record NW_021604578.1, read on the forward strand.
TATCATTTAGAAAGAATCCACTTGCTCCTGACATCTGGAAGCAATTGTACAGAGTTGACATAAACTTTTCCTGCTACTCCTTGGAGCAGTTATATTCATGCATAACATGTAAACACATACATGGACAACCTCATACACAGATATACACATATGCACATACTCACTTGGAGAGAAACACATACATACACAACCTCACGGATACATATATGTACATACACACAAGCACAAATTCATATATAGAAACACACATATACATATACCCACAAGCAGAAATACATGCATGCACGTAATTTTAAAATAATCTTTTGTAGTTCTTTAAATGAATGGTCCTCATTATCAACCTATATGAAATCTTGAAAAAGGTATTTGTATTTTTAATAAATAAAATTTCCCAACTTGGTGTTTCTTTGAGATGGAAGTATCAGTGTAGTATCTGATAAATATGTGATGTTTACAGCACGGGGCAAGCTTTCAAGGAAATAGATAGATTTGCTGGAGGAAAAAATACAATTGTGGGGACTGGAGAGATGGCTCAGCAGTTAAGAACACTGACTGCTCTTCCAGAGGTCCTGAGTTCAATTCCCAGCAACCACATGGTGGCTCACAACCATCTGTAATGGGATCTGATGCCCATTTCTGTGGGTGGCTGTGTACTCACATACATAAAATAAATAAATAAATAAATCTTGAAAAAAAACCAATTGCATGCAACACAATCATTTCAGTAAGACTGAAGGAACAACGAAATAGATACACAGGTAATCCACGCTGAAGGAACAATGAAATGGATACACAGGTAATCCACGCTGAAGGAACAATGAAATAGATACACAGGTAATCCACGCTGAAGGATCTAAAATAAAAGAGGTGGAGACGCTGATGGAAGGACCAGTACCCTAGAGTCAGACCAGAGATACCACAGACATCTGCAAGCTCACACAGCTGAACTCGAGGACAGCAACACAATCTAAATCAAACTTATGGAGTCCAGACCCAGATACTTTGTTGCTTTAAAAAGAAATAGGGAGGGAAATAAAATAAATATCAGAAATATGAATTTTTATTTATATTTGCATCTCTCAAAAACACTAAAAAGAATTCTAGTCCACCAGACACTCAGGCATGTATATCAAATGCCTGGTCCTTGACTTCAGTCCTTAAAACTCTTAGCTGGTTTTGTCCTTCCTTCCCATAGGAATTCATTGTAACCTGCCATCTGGTGATGTCCCATCTCTGAACCACAACTTCCCTCAAGAAACTCTTCCCAGTTTGCTCAATGTTGGGGGCTATTCTAATTAAGAGACCCCCTTCCCACTTTAACTGCTCCCTTCTCTCCCCAAGGCCACATCCTCTATTCAATTTCCTAGAATGAATTGTAAAGACAATCTGTCAAATCCCTTTCTGTACAATTTATTCCTCCTATGGGGGGCGTTGAGAAAGGCTATTTTAGAGGCCATAGTATGGTTTCATCTAACTGCTCCCTGTGAGGATATAGTTTTCATGGTCTTGAGAGACTGAGGCATTCACAAGTATTCAGTAAGGACTGGTTGCATGGATGGATAAATGGCTTAGGAGTGGTCATTCCATTCAGATTACCCTATACCTGCAAACCCAACAACATGAAGGAAAGAAAGAACACCTGAACAAGATTCACTTGAACCTCAACCTGTATCCAGAAATGTGTCAATGTACATGTATTACACAGTGTCCACATAGTACCCCATTGTTCCCTCTGTTCAGAGAAAAACTAGACAAAACTGGAAACTAAGGCTCTGCTTCAGAAGGATAACTCTCCTAATGTTGCTCTAGACTCAAAGAGTCAAGGGAGCAGTCAGGGTCAGGGCTTTCTTTTATGACATTTGCAGGTTGCTGCTTGCTGGTTAACCTCAGCCCACAGAATTGTCCAGCAAAATTTCCTGTTGTTTTATTTTTTAGATTCAGTCTGATAAAGGCGAGGTAGGAAGTCACAGAAGCCCATGTCCGGTTTCTCACATCTCTGCTGAAGGGAAGTCTGTCTTTGTACAGGATGCTGTGGCATAAAACACAAACCATCAGAGGTATGCAGCCAGTTTTTAGTTTCCTGCACTTGACAAAGTTTGCTTACCATGTTTTCGAGTCAATAAACATCCCTCTGTCTTCCCTGTCTGGGCTGTTCCTGTTTGCAGGTCCGTGATCCTCCAGTACATCATGGACCTGAGAGATGAGGCACACTTGACTGTTAAGTTAAAGGATAAGCCATAAACAATGGTTTCCTGGGAGGCTGTCAGATATCCAGTCAGTGTTTACTATAATGTAAAGCTTCTAAACCCAGGAGGCAGACAAAATGGCCAAGTTCCGTGTCAGGGTTGGTTTTCCCAGCAGCTGCCATCCTGTACATTCAAACAGGATGATGTGTTCAGACTTCTTGGAAAGGTCCATTCTTGGTTGGCAAAGAAAAAGAACGTAGAGTAGATAGACTCCAACATAACAAATGGGTTCCAGCTGTTTAAAATTATGCTGCCTAAAAAAAAGAAAGAAAAGAAAAAAAAAAGAAAGGAGTCCTTCTGAAAGTGCTCTTCATTTCCTGGGACTATTGAATTTTAGGTAAACTTCAACCTACATGACTTGTTCATTTTATGTACCAGTCTCTCAAATTAAGACTGAGACAGCACAGCAACTGTTGAGGGCAAAGATGCTGTCTCCATAACTTTAATTATCTCTTTTACTTAGTTTGGAAGCTGTGTGTTTTTGAAAAACCAAAACACTTGACTTACCACCCAGAAGACTCTGACCACACTAAAACCATATGACTCATGGGAAAGCAACACGGAGTGAGTTAGGACGTGATGCAGGAAGCCTAGTAACCATATTACCATCTGTCAGTCACATGAACCTGGGTATCTCTCTTCAGGTCCCTTGCCTAGCTTTTATATGGAGATGTGTGTCCCTTGATGTTCAATCAATTTTATGATGTTTCTGGCATCAATTGTATTTTCTAGCATGTCTTAAAATGAATCAGAAACATAAAACTAGGTCTCCTAAGTTGGTGGGGCTTTCCCAGGACATGCTCTGTGCTTCTCAACTTTCCTACACAATCCTTGTAAACACACTCCCAAGCACCACTTACTGTGTAGAAAGATTTGATGGGCTTTGAGCTAGGGACACTTCAGTGAGTCTCTGACACATGAAAAGACTTGCATAATACAGACTACACAAATCCATTTCAGTCGGGAAGATAGATGAGTTGTCATCATCAGTTCCTACAGAGTGTGTTAACTTGCCATCTCTGGAGGGCTATCATTACCTTCATCCTTCAAGCTTAAGCATGGTATTCTCGCCTTTTGAAACTCTCCCCAATGTAATACATAACAATGTTACATCAGTCCTGTACAGGCTTAACAAGATGCTACAGGTTTCTTATCCAGTATTTTTCTCCTTTGCTAAATCAATTATTATTTTATGTAAACTGCTACCCACATTACTTCATGAGCTATCAGCAATATGAACACGTTATAAAGTGCATTTGTAAGACATGATTTAATGTTTTTAAATTTAACAAAAAGTTTGCAAGCCTTTCCTAATGGTAATGATAAAATACAAAATTATGTATCTTTATACAAGCACAGAGTTCTATACGCAAAACCATTATTAGGAGAAGCAAAAACAGCAAAGTTATTCTAAAATAAAAACACAGTTGCCAAAAGCTGTGGGGTAAGAAGGTAAATACCACTTTGGAATGCCCCTTTTTACCTTCTGTCATATAGAGGTTTGTTTGTTTGTTTGTTTGTTTGTTTGTTTTTCTGTAAATGGCATTCAAGCTTTCTTTAAAACACATTCTGTTTACAGATCACCAGAGAGGTCCAGTTCATGTCTCTCGTCTCAGTAAAGCATGAGCTGTCATCTTTCTGCAGTGCAGCTGCAGAGCACGAGGTGAGAAAATTGAGGAAAACCAAAAGACAGAGCTGAGTCAGAGACCAGGAGAAAGAGGGCTCGCCCCAAGGCCTTCCTGCTGATTACCTTTGCAAGCTGCTTCTTTATCCCACAGGAAGGAAGGGGTTGAGTCTTCTTGAGACCAGAGATCAGTTAGGATCACTGTTGGCCACATATAACACTAGCCTGCCAAAGACTAGGAATACATTTCAAAGGGATAGAGATGGCAAATCTCCAAGAAGTCAATCCACATGTTATTTATTTTTACAGTGAAAATAAATCCTTTATATATGTTTTTTACTTTCATAGAAAACCTCCCATATGTTGATTATTCAGAATTCAGATGTGCAAAAAGCCTCAAGTTGTAGAGCCCAGATTGGTACCCAGGCAGCTAGAGTCCAAAGTGCAAGCTCTACACTCTGTAGTAAGAAATCACCACTACCTCCAGCATCTCCCCTAAATTTAATAATCCCAGTAGTCACTATTTGAATCACGATCCACTTAAAAATAAGATGAGTGTGTTGGTTTGAATAGGCATGGCCCCCATAGGCTCACATATTTGAATCCTTGGTTACTAGGAAGTGGCACTATTAGGAGCTATAGCCTTGTTGGAGGAAGGGTGTCTCTGGGGATGGGCTTTGAGATTTAAAATCCACAGGAAGGAAGGGGTTTAAAAGCCCAGTGTGTCTCTTTCTCTCTTCCTGCTGCCTTCCTATGCAGAATTCTTGACTCCTTCTCCTGCACCATGTCCTCCTGAGTGTCCCCACATTTACTGACATGACAATAATGAACTGAGCCTCTAATGTGTATGCCAGCCCCAATTAAATGCTTTCCTTTGTAAGACTTGCCTTGGTCATAGTGTCTCTTTGCAGCAATAGCAACCCTAAGACAGGGAGTGATTGCTGGAAACTGGAGAAATGTGGTCAAAAAAGAGGCCTAGTGTAGCTATAAAATAAATAGTAACATCAAGAGTTAACATGCATACAGTAAAATATACTATACCAAATAGCATGTGTTTGTGCATACACATAGTAGTGCTTTGTTTTCAAAATACCCCATTAGTTACACCTTAATCTCATCATCCAAATCTAGTGATGGAAACTCGACTTTACTTACTAGTGACATCTTTTTGACTGGATTCCCGGTTCTCAGTATGAACTTTTTGAGTCTCAAGGTAGGGGAAATCTTATGAAAACCAGAATAAATAGAAAACAGAAAAGAAAAGTCACAGATCATCCCCTTTACTGCAGTCAGTAGTTACTGAGCAGCAAGAACATCTGAGCACTGATCCTGAGTCAGCTGTTAAAGCGCTCCATGGTGTGAACAGATCCACCTGGGTCTGTACTTTGGTTCCTCTAGGAAGTCAGCAGGATGTAGGAAGTCGTTGATTCTGAATCATCTAGTGATGATAAACTACTTTCAAGAAAATGTGCTTGTGAGAATAAGACACAAACCAGTTTTCTATTTGGTAGTAGCATCATATTATATTAAAAGGATTTCTTATTGAAGAAAGAAATCCTTTTGTCTTTTGTCTGCATCCTCAGTTTCTAAAACAGTAGTTCTCCAAAAGTCATCAGTTAAGTTATTACATTGATGAAACCTCCTCTTCTCTTTGAAGTCACATCACATTTACCCTGGTTTTTATCTTGCCCAGGTCTATTTATTGCCACTGTCCTTTTGGGATATGAAAGATCAATGTTGAGCTCAATGCAAAGGCCAAATGCTGCCATCGTACCAATCCGAGTACTATGACACGGTGTGTGTCCAATTCACAATTTACCAACTTGGCTAACAGTGAGTATGTGCACATGTGCTATCACACAGGGTGCTAATCTTCTAGTATTAATGCTGCTTATCTTTGACAGCTGTAACTTACCTTGAGCTTACCACATGACAAAACCCAGGCAAGCAGATAAACGCACAGTATTTCCTGCATCTTGTAAATTGCCTACGAACACAAACAGAGCCCATTTCTGTTGAAGGCACAGCTCGGTTGTATTTCTCCTCAAATTACAGGATTCAAAATTTATCAGGGCTTGCCTAATTCCAAATGCTTCTTTAATGATGTAGCAACGAAACAGGTTAAGGCTAAATTTAATATAAATGAGTCAGACTTCCCAAATAATTGCTGAAACAAGAAAAGCACTGTGCTCAAACAGAAGCAAAAGCCTTTTAAAAAATGCATGCCAAGTTTAAACTTTGGGTTGGTCAAACTATTAGAACAGTTGTGCCATTGTGAGACTTCTGTATTTTATCATAAAACAGCATGGCTAGCAGTTATTCTGCATTCTAGGTATCCTATGACATCTCGCATCCATTATTTGAGTGCTGAATGATGAATGCCTACGAGTCTCTAGAGCGATCTGCTATACAAGACCCTAGGAAAAATGTAAATCATTGAAGCAAATAGAGTTTACTTTTGTGAGTTAACTTGATGAAGTAAAACTATCTTAGTCTCAGAAAAATATACTCTCTGGAACCTATTTCCTAATTCTTACCTATTGCTTAAACATGACACTTTAATTGTGAGGGGTGTGGGAAAAAATCAACTATGGACAGCAGCTTCCCATGCTAAGAATACCCTGGCCCCTCTTCACCACCCAAACTGAATGTGGTATTTCAAGAAGACTTCTGCCAGACTCCAGCTAAGCTGCAATATTTATTCTCTTTTTATTTTTTATTTTTTTTACTGGTTGTTTTATTTATTTGCATTTGAAATGTTACCCTCCTTCCCGGTTCCCCTCTGAAAACCTCCTATCCCACCCCCCTGCTTCTGTAAGGGTGCTCCTCTACCCACCCACCCACTCCCTCCTCACTGCCGTAGCATTCCTCTATGCTGGGGCATCAAGTTTTCCTGGGACCAAGGGCCTTCCCTCCCACTGATACCATATAAGACCATCCTCAGCTACATTCGCAGCTGGAGCCTTGGGTTCCTCCATGTGTATTCTTTGCTTGGTAGTTGCCTTAGTTAGGGTTTTACTGCTATGAACAGACACCATGACCAAAGCAAAGACAACATTTAATTGAGACTGCCTTACAGCTTCAGAGGTTCAGTCCATTATCATCAAGGCAAGAAGCATGACAGCATCATGGTACAGGCAGAGGTAAGAGTTCTATATCTTCATCTGAAGGCTGCTAGTAGAAGACTGACTTCTAGGCATCTAGGATGAGGGTCTTAAAGCCCACACTCACAGAGACACACCCATTCCAGCAAGGCCACGCCTACTAACAATGCCACTCCCCAGGCCAAACATATATAAACCATCACAGTGGTTTAGTCCCTGGGAGCTCTGGGGGGTCTGGTGGGATGATATTTTTGTTCTTCCTATGGGGTTGCAAACCAGGAAGAGGCTCCCAGGACCCAACAAGGATGACATTAGCTGAAATAACCAACAAAGGAGAGAAAGAACCTGTAGCAACCAAATCCAGAGGTTAGGCATGCCCCCGAGTTGAGGGATGGGGCCACCCACCCATCTCAAAATTTTAATCCAGAATTGCTCCTGTCTAAAGGAAATACAGGGACAAAGAGTGGAGCAGAGACTGAAGGAATATTTAATCTCTAGGGATAAGATGGATCTAGGTAAGAAGTATTTTTGAAAAAATAAACCAAAGAAGCTCCCTAAAGAAAGAATGAAAGCTAAGAGAGATCTAGTAAGGTTACCTGCCAAAAGATGAAGAAAAGAAACAGTGTAGTACTCTTATATAATATTCATCACAGATTATTTTAAACCCCTCCTTGTTGCTGTCCTGTACATCCATTAGGATGTCAAAAGTTTTCCTTAGAATTTGGGAAACAAACAAATGATATTTTGGCTTGATTTTTGAAGTCTAAAGTTAAGATGGGGTATAAACGGGTTTTTGTCTTGAGTTATGTTCTTCATGTTTTAAATCGGCTTCTCCAATGCTAGGAGATATTCAAAATATGAAAAACAAAATTCAGACAGAATAAATCTAAATGTTAAACCTTGGGACATATGTGACCAGGGAGTACAGGCCAGGAACAAGAGTGAAGCTGAAAAGTGTCCAAACGCAGAAAGGCTCTTATTTTTTTTCTAATAGGACATTTTTATTTATCAGTCCTAATTAAGAAATATCACTTAGTGTTTATGACCCAAAGGATATAATGAATGACTTATATTATCAGCTCCAAAGAGACACAAATACACAATTTCTTTTATGTTACTACATAGAATAACTCAAATTGAAGTTTGTCTTCATTTATATGATATATTTGCGTTTATTGGTCTTCCTAACTTCACTGATTACTCAAATTTTTATTTAGCTTTCTTAAAAATTTTAATAGGGTTATTTGAGTGTGTGGAGTCTAATTTCTTTAGTTCTTTGTACACATAAGATATTAATCCTCTATCAGATGTAGGATTGGTAAAGATCTTTTCCCAATATGTTGGTTATTATTTTGTCCTAATGACAATGCCCTTTGCCTTACAGAAGCTTTGCAACTTTATGAGGTTCCATTTGTCAATTCTTGATCTTAGAGCATAAGCCATTGATGTTCTGTTCAGGAACTTTTCCCCTGTGCCCAAGTATTTAGGCTCTTCCCCATTTTCTTTTCAATTAGTTTCAGTGTTTCTGGTTTTATGTGGAGGTCCTTGATCCAGTTGATAAACTTGAATTTGAGCTTTGTACAAGGAGATAAGAATGAATCCATTTGCATTCTTCTAAATGTTGACCTCCAGTTGAACCAGCACCCACTTGCTGAAAATGCTGTATTTTTTTCCACTGGATGGTTTTAGCTTCTTTGTCAAAGTAAAGTAACAATAGGTGTGTGGGTTTATTTTTGGGTCTTCAATTCTATTTCATTGATCTTCTGGCCTATCTCTGTACCAATATCATGCAGTTTTTATCACTATTGCTCTGAAGTACAGCTTGAGGTCAGGGATGGTAAATCTCCCTGAAGATCTTTTATTGTTGAGAATAGTTTTTGCTATCCTGGGTTTTTTGTTATTCCAAATGAATTTTAGAATTTCTCTTTCTAACTCTGTGAAGAATTGAGTTGGGATTTTGATGAGGATTGCATTGAATCTGTAGATTGCTTTTGGCAAGATGGCCATTTTTTCTATATTAATCCTGCCAATCCATGAGCATGGGAGATCTTTCCATCTTCTGAGATCTTCGATTTATTTCTTCAGAGACTTGAAGTTCTTGTCATACAAGTCTTTCACTTGCTTGGTTAGATTCACACCAAGGTATTTTATATTATTTGTGACTATTGTGAAAGATGTCATTTCCCTAATTTCTTTCTCAGCCTGCTTATCCTTTGAGTAAAAGAAGGCTACTGATTTGTTTGAGTTAATTTTATATCCTGCCACTTTGCTGAAGTTGTTACCAGTTTTCGGAGTTCTCTGGTGGAAATTTTGGAGTCACTTAAGTATACCATCATATCATCTGCAAATAGTGAAATTTTGACTTCTTCCTTTCCAATTTGTATCCCTTTGACTTCCTTTTGTTGTCTAATTGTCCTGGCGAAGACTTCAAGTACTACATATATTGAATAGGTAGATAGAGAGTGGGCAGCCCTGTCTAGTCCCTGATTTTAGTAGGATTGCTTCAAGTTTCTCTCCATTTAGTTTGATATTGGCTACTGGTCTGCTGTACATTGCTTTTGCTATTGTTTAAGTATGGGCCTTGAATTCCTGGTCTTTCCAAAACATTTACCATGAAGGGGTGTTGAATTTTGTCAAATGCTTCAGTATCTAGTGAGATGATCATGTAGGTTTTTCCTTTGAGTTTGTTTATATAGTGGATTATGTTGATGGATTTCCATATGTTGAACCATCCCTGCATTCCTGGGATAAAACCTACTTGATCATGATGGATGATTGTTTTGATGTGCTCTTGGATTCGGTTCGCTAGAATTTTATTGAGTAATTTTGCATCAATATTCATAAGGGAGATTGGTCTGAAGTTCTCTTTCTTTGTTGGGTCTTTGTGTGGTTTAGGTATGAGTGTAATTGTGGCTTCATAGAATGGATTGGTTAGTGTTCAATTAGTTCAATTTAGAAATCTTAGGTTTCTCTACCATGGCTTCCCATATTTTCTACAATGTCTTTCATATTGCTGTAGAAAATCTCTTTTTGAGACCAAAATCTCATCTTGAGAACAGAAGGAGTAAAGATCAGTACTCCCTCCTGCAGGCCCCAGGACACATAGCTTCACCACCCCCACCTCTACCACCACTTAGGTAGTCATTTAAGCCCTGATGGCCAAGTTACAGATTTAAGCATCTGAAATCCCTCTTAATGCAAATGAAGCATTCCAGCACCTCAGCCCCAGTCAATAATATAAGCTCACCTCAAAAGCCCCTACCCACTCCCCAAGGTTTTATAGCCCCTGTTACCCCGGAATAAACTGTTTCGCTAAATATCATCTAGAAGAGCAATTTCATTTGTCACAAGAAAGAAGAGCTGTAATACAGAAAAACAAATAGTCTTGAAGAAGTGCTGTCCCCCAACCCCCTTCGGACTGAAATCCTGTGAACCCACCCTCCCCAGACAAGCTTTGTTCATTTCATTCTGGTCTAGCCTTTAGTGATCCCTGAATACCCCAGTGGCAGGAGCAGAGCCGGGCTTCTGGAGAGACTTCTCTGAGTACACTCTAGAAAAATGGATCTTACCAACGCATAACATAAATGTTTCAATAACATTACTATGATATAGTCTCACTCTGGGAAATCTTAGAGGCAGGCTGATGATCGCATCATGGGTGCAAAACAGAGAGAAATCAAACAGTTGCCAGTCCAGTGTAGAGAAGCGTGATCCACAAAACACTTGAAGAACTCATTAATTTTAACTGATTTTTATGTTTACCTTCTCTTCTCACAAAAAAAAGAGAAAAAGTTGGTTGTGTCCCACAAACCATGTCAATTCAAGACTCTCAGAATCTAGTCTTATTTATCCTGAAGAACTGCCATCCACAGTACAGAAGGGAGTAGAGACTGTAAAATTTGTGCTTACCCAAGTAGAATATGTATTACAAAGTCACAGCTTGGAAAAACAGTGGTTTAGGACCCCTTCCCAACAACCACTACACCTACACCTCTCTGCTGGACATTCTGAAAGAATATAGTAAAATTATGTTCTTTTTGAGGATATTAGTTGTTAACAATCAGGCACATCCATGGGCAGTAAAATGAGTCTACAACAATCAGGCATCTTTACAGCCAGCTTTTGAGAGATCCAGCAACTAGAGATGTCATCTCTAGCTGCCCATGAACGACATTGTTGCCGTATTGAATGTCCCTTTTGTGCATGTGCCATGGACCCAATAAAAGTCATGCTCCCTGTCAGTCGCACAACAGTGGTCGGGTGTCAGAGACCAGGACCCCTAACAGGGACCCCTGCCAGCCTTCCCCCTCGCCTGGAAACCGAAGCCTTGTCACCCACCTACATCCTGTTCAGTTGAATACCTTGACTATGCCTCATCCTGCTGAAAGCTGATGCACAAAGAGATAGCTACTTCTGAGAAAAGCCCCTAACCACAAAATGTTCTAGGGCACAGGCCAAGAAGAAGCTGTACCTTTCCATGACCCCACCTGCCTTCCCCCTCCCCTAACCCGAGCTTGTTATAAAAAGCTTGCCTTTTTTAAAATACACGGCTCTTGACAAACAACCGTTTGCTTGGGTCCTTCCTTTCTCCCGCCCGTTTCTCTTCCAGGTTTTGGTTCCCCTCGCCCCCACGAATAACCGAGTCCCGCAGGCCGGGACAGTCGGGCAAAGCTCGGTGAGAAGTGGTATTCTGTTCCTTGCTCTTCCTTGTTAGGATTCAATCCATTTTGAGGAGTCTCCACGGCCGTCACCCTGTCGGTCCCAAGCACATTCATGAAGCAGCCGCCCATTCAGTCTATGGCTGGGGTCATCCCAGTTCGCAATGAGAAAGGTAAAAAGTGAAGGTAAACTGGTATGTGTCTGGAAAGAGATCAGATAACGCCCCTATGAAGTCCTCAGATGAAGATGATGAAGAATTTCAGTTCATTAAAACAAACAAACAAACAAACAAACAAACAAAAAAACTAAGGAACAAGAAGCAGAGCCTGAGGAACAGGAGGAGGATTCATCCAGTGATCCCCGACTTCAGCGTTTACAGAACCGCATTAGTGAAGATGTGGAAAAGAGATTGTCTCAACACGGAAAAAATAATGGAACCTGAAGTAGTAGGAGAAAGTGACTCAGAAGTAGAAGATGCTTGGTGTATGGAACGAGAAGATAGCAGTGAGGACGAGGAGGAAGAAATTGATGATGAAGAAATGAAGGACGCTCTGAGGAGGAGTCTGAGTCAGAGATTCTGCGTGCACTCAATATTGATGATGAAAATGAGGAGGAGGAGTGTGTTTTTTGTTGGGACCTGCTGCCCAGTCCGTGTCATGTCATTAGTATTAAAACCATGAAAAAAATAAAAAGAGATGGAAAACAAAAGCAAGAAATCAGAAAAGGCAGACTCAAGTAGTTATGCTTTCCAAAGGTCGTGTGTGCAACACAAGAGGCAGCATGAGCAAACCCAGTAACTGCAGAGTCAAAAGCTAACACCAGAGTCATCAGGGACAGTGACATCCGTCATGTCACCTTATCTCCTAGCATGAAAAGAAACAGAAGCAAAGGCCAGGGTCTCTCCTCAGTTAGCTGCCAGAAAACCAGCTCTGAAAGAAAAGAGATGCATGGCTTGTAGGAACGTATTTAAAATGACAGGAATTCAGATAGAAGAGTCACTGACAAATGAACTTTTAATAGATATTTTAAAAATGGAGGCTGGAGGGGAAATGGAAGAGTGATGTAATCATATTTCAATTAAAATGTGTAAAAACATAATAAAAAACCAGTAGAAAATTTTAAAAAGATTGTTATAATCCCCACAGTACCAAATAGAGAAATGGTGAGCCTGTCCAGAAACCAAGGCAACAGCAAACAGCAATATTTAGCCATCAAATGGACAAAGACATTGACGTTATTGATATGAAGTAGTGCTTTACAAAAAGGAAGAGTAGAAATTTAGAAATTCTATCTATCTCTCACTGTAAAGGGATAGAAACTGTCAAGAAGAAAACTGCATCCCCAAACAATGAGACATAATTCATCTTAACCTTGAATCTCTGGGATTCCCACCAACAGGAGCAAAATGAGTTAGCTTCCTGTGGAAGGACGCTGCCTTCGAGTTACTCCTGTGAGGAAAGAGTGAGCAGAAGCAGCTTGGGAAGGAGAGGCTTCATTTCACTCACAATTCCATAAAGCAGATCATCAAAAGCAGCGAGGGCAGGAACTCAAACAGGGTAGAATCCTGGAGGCAGGGGCTGTTGCAGAGGCCACGGAGGGAGGATGCTTACTGGCTTGCTTCCCCATGGCTTGCTCAGCCTGCTTTCTTATAGAACCCAGGACCACGTGCCCAGGATGGCAATGCCCACAATAAGCTGGGCCCTCTCACATCAATCTCCAATTTTAGTATGTCCTACAAGCTTGTCGACAGCCTAATCTTATGGATGCATTTTCTCTGGGGAGGTTCCCTCATCTCCAATGACCCTAGCCTGTGTCAATTTAACAACAACAACACAACAACAAAAATACTAATACTAACAACAATAATAATGATGATAATAGTAGTCAGCACAGACACCTCCACAGGAAGCTTGTCATTGTTCCAGCTCACAGTACCTTACAGAGTTACAGAAGTTCCCTTGACAGCTCTCCTCCTCCATCAAGATAATCAACGTCACACAGTCTCACAGTCTCTCAAAAGAATGAGCTGGGAATGCCACTCATTGCAACCCTCTAACTCAGGAAGTATCAGCTGAGGTGCTTGCTGGGTGGTCTGATTTCAGGATCCCTCACAAGGAGAACGGTCTGAGAGGAACCTAAATGAACCACATCTTTGACTACCGAAGAACAACCAGCCTCTGTGACGCCTCATGAGACACTTCACTTGTAGCTGCTCTTGCCACTGTAGGCAGGAGCTATTCCTCCTTAAGCAGGAGCTAGTCCACCTTAAACAGGAGCTATTCCACCTTAAGAAGGAGTTATTCCACCTTAAGAAGGAGCTATTCGACCTTAGGCAGGTGCTGTTCCACCTAGTGCAAGCATTATTCCCCAAATTAAAAAGGTACTATTCAGATTAATCATAGTGAACACCGCACATTTTTCTCTGTTCCCTATAGGTCAGAGTGAGCACAATCCAACATACTTCCATATTTGAATAAAAGAGACTATTTAAAGAATTTTCAACTTTGCTAAACCCTGAAATGTTCATCAGTTCACCAGACTGCTGACCACCTAAGTTCAAGGGAATACTGCTTTGAAAGTCATTTCCTTTTATTTTTCTCAGTCTATGAGCACAATCCAGGCAAGACTGTATTTACACATGTTTTCACAGAGGAATACATATTCCTTGTCTCAGTCACCAGACGGGTTGGAGGTACGTTGACTGGCTTGTTTGAATGGCATTTTTCAGAGATAGATAACATTTTAAAAGTATCTCCATGTAACTGACCACAAATGTGGAACTGGACAATCCTGATTGCACTTCACTTTCTATGCTGCCTTACTGTTCTACACTCCAGACTTGCTAGTAAACCCTCTTAGAACACAGTGGGGTTTTCACAAGGGTTGCCCTTTATAGAAACCTCGTTACACTCTTGGCTGCTGATCAAACTGCACCCTACAGAAGTCTTGCTCTGTTAGCTTAATGAAACTTGAAACTGAAAGCTCTTTTTCAAAATACAACCCTGGAAGTTGCTTGGCACATTCCAACAGTCCTAAGCCATAATATTTGATCTCAGACTAACCTACCATTTTAGGGATCAAAAATCAATTGATGTGGATTGATGTGGTGGGTCAATGAGTATGATACTTTCCTACAGTTAAAAAAAAGCTACATGTTGTTCACAGGAACAGTAAAAATTTACTTCTTTAACTAGTCTAATCTTTAACCCCTTCAGAGACCTAAGAAGGATGTATTATAATCTAAATGGGATATATATCATTTAAAATGACAGAATTACATATTACCTAGGTCACCCTACTAGGTTCCTAAATATGCACCTCAACTGTTTGTTCTAGGGTCTGAAACGCAACCTGTACCACACACTGCAATCCCAGCACCGGAGAGGCAGAGATGGGTGGATTCCTAAGGATCCCTGGCCAGAGAGCCAAACTTATTCAGCAAGATCTCTGCCAGTGAACGAACCTGTCCCAAAACTTGGAAGACAGAACCTGAAGATGTCTTATAGCCTATGCTCATACCTGCATGCACACACACACACACACACACACACACACACGCAGACACACACACATGCATACACGCACACACACACATACACGACTTTATTCTCGTTCTTCTATATGTTTTCAATAATAGGATCTTAGAACTTATTATTTTAGTACTCAATATTCCATTGGCAGACATGTTCTGTAAAATAAGGCAAAGTTTTCCTTCTTTAATGAGGTTTCTGTTTTTATGGCCATGATGACTCACCCAAGCAAGTCTATCCTAATTTAAGGTATTAAAAAAAAACATTTATTATAATGTTGCTAGAGCCATGGTTCACCTTAATCACTTCTCAGGGAGTCTGGAGTTAATATTTGTAAGATAGTTATTCATGTTTTGTAAAAAAACTCACATTGCCCAACTCATAATAATAGCAGATGTTTAGCTTAGAATCTTTGAGATGAAAGTAATACTGAACATTTCTTTTATGTATCAGACCCCATACCATAATATAAAGCTAATCCCTAACTCCTTCTCCTTTGGAACATGTAACATTATGCCTTGAAAATGACTGACTAGATTGGAGTGTAGGGAGAGGAACACAATCTGCCCACTCTTCTCCTCTAAAGGGACTGGTTAGGATGGTGACATTGATACTAACTCCAGGCCTTGGGAAGCTATCCTACAAAATACATCATCTGTTTCCTGCTCCAGCCTGAAATCTCATTTGCAGCTGAGTGGCCTGCTCCTGGGTTCATGGTTTTCTTATCTCTTCAACTCCCATCTGCAGCTGCACTCCTGGTAATTCTGTAAAGGCAACCTGATGTCAGCCTCCGGGTTTCAACTATTTTATTGTTCCTCTGACTCAACTGTAATCTCCTGTCTTTTGTCATCTAATTTTTTGTATCCTTATTGTTCTGTCTCTGCTGGTTTAACTTTTTAGCCTTAAATAACAGCTGGATCTTCTGTGAGCCAGCCCAACCCCCACCTCCGCTTTCAGATTCTCTCCATAGGACCCTACTCTACTGCTTTTCTTGTTTCTTTCCAGCTTAACACCATCATCCTCTCTACACCTTCGCTGGGGTTTACTGACTAAACAATCTAGCCAAATTGGTTTGCTGCAGGTTCAGTGAGAGAGCTTGTCTTAGAAACTAAGAGAAGCAACTGAGGAAGATATCAAAGGAGGACCTCTGGCCTCCACATACATACATGTAATAGACACACATGAACACACACGTGCACACATACAAATGCACACACACACAAGAAAATATCAGGCTGACAGTACAGGTCAGTAATAGAGTACCTGCCTAGAACACAGGCCCTAGTACTTGATCTCCAGCACTGAAAAACAATAGTGATAATAATAAGAGATAAATATCAAGTTAACAAAAAGACTAGTAAGTTTAGTGGTCTTTCTTAACTAATATTTTGCAGGCAGTTTGATCAGAGTTGTACACTTGGGTTTACATCTTTCCTAGCATTAGAAATCCATATGTACAGTGATCAAGCATCTGGTAGGAGTTTTTAAATTATTAAATATTACATAAAATTACTAACCAGCAGTCATAAACCAGGCACTTTCCAGTTTCTCTAACATTCCCCAGTGTCCATGATCCTCCTTTTACTCTCCAACAATATCCAGTCTGACTTGTACTTCATTCCCAAAACACTGATATCAAACCCCACTCCTTTCCCTACGACCATGGTTTTCCATGAATCATCAGCAAAACATAAGGTGATTGTAGAAGTACAGACCCTACTCCCAGTAAGATAAATCACTGGTAACAATTAGAAAGCACATTACACTCAAAGCTAATAAAGAAAAGAAATCTACCACTTTGCCTTGGTCTAAAGAATGCTTAGGCTGGAGAGATGGCTCAGTAGTTAAAAGCACTGACTGCTCTTCCAGAGGTCTAGAGTTCAATTCCCAGCAATCACATGGTAGGTCACAACCATCTGTAATGGGTCTGATACTGTCTTCTGGTGTATCAGTGACAGCACACTGTACTCATACTCGTGAGTACAGAGGACTACACTCAAACACATCAAAAATAGATAAACATTTTTTAAAAAAATGTATTTGTTTCATTTGAATATTGTTTCCACTAAAGATCTCTCTGAAGGATTGGAAGATATAATTGTCAGACAATACTAATATATAAGGGGTAGCTGAAGTCTCGTGTCGCATAGTATTCAAGTGTGGCTTTTCATGGGCTTCTTAAAATCACTGTCTTCTAATAAAGGTTGATTGTTGAAGTTAAAGGTCTTTTTGTAGAACACATGACGAGTGTTGGAATAGAATGTGTGTGTGTGTGTGTGTGTGTGTGTGTGTGTGTGTGTGTGTGTGTGTATGTTACAAATGTGTGCAAGATGGACTGCATTAAGTGGACGGTTTTGTTATCCCTCATGGGTTGATGGAATTTTAAGTGTAAGAATAAAAAATAAATATTCTTGAATTTTATGCATCTTACCAAGCATTTTGTGCAGCACACATGAATATAATAATGTTCCTAGCCAAACATCAGTGTTTAATGTAATGTCTTCACCTCTTACTAAAATTGTAATATAACTAAATAGTGCCAGGGCACTTTAAACATATGGATGGGAAAGAATACAGATACCGTACAATCTAAATATTAATTTTACAGATGGAAAATCTAAAAGTGAATAAGGTGAATCAATATCTCACACAGACAATTGCTTCTCAACTCCTTGGGCATTGTCTATTTAATGGGAGGAAGCAGCTATGTTTTTGTGATTTGCTTGCATAGTGTGGAGGCCATGTCTGCATGTGATTGCCATGTGTTCCTCTAGCCTACAGTGTCGGATAAATTTACATTGTTTCCATAATGGCAAAATGCCGAGACTTTACATTTTCCTTATGGATATCACAGCATCTGCCATTTATTCAACCCCTGAATGTACCAGACCTTGTGCTATGCATGTTATTCATACCTTTTGACCTTGTTTTTGCAATGACCTTCTATGGATACTTATGCCCCCATTCTGCAAAGAAGGAGGATGACATTCATGAAATGTCATAGCCTAGATAATGTAAGAAGGGGGTGATAAAATGCAGCATTTAGACACATGCAGTCTAAAGACAGAAGGCAAGTCAAAGCCAAACCAAATTGTGGAAATAATCATGGAACAATCAAAGTAGTACCTACACATTTGCTTCAACAAACTAATGTAGAGTCTGTTAGTAATACTAACAGAGTCAACCTGAAATCCTTCTAGGATATGCTCAGAAGTGTTGTTTCCATTTGGGAGAGAAAATATACTAACACAGGCTTTCATTATACAATCTCCAGGATCAATTGTAGAATATACTGATGATCTTGGGAAAGCCTGGATATCAATTTGGGATATTACCTTATTGAAATAACGTACCCTAGTTTGTATATTAAATCTAGTCTGCTAGCATAGGCTGTTTTAACTTTGAAATTAAGATTATATATACATATGTCTGTCATATATATATACACACATGAATATTTTTCTTCCATGTATGTCTGTGCACCATATGCATGGAGTATCCACGGAGGCTGGAAAAAGGAAGGGAATAAGATTCTATGGGACTGGAGTTACAGAAGGTGTAAACTTCCATGTGGGTACTGGTAATCGCAGGTGTCTTTCAGAAGAGTAGACAGTGCCCTTCTCCTTCTCCACTTTCCAGCCCTATAACAACAATGGTGTTTGTGTGTGTGTGTGTGTGTGTGTGTGTGTGTGTGTGTGTGTGTGTGTATGTGTGTGTGTGTGTGTTCTGTTTGTTTGTTTGTTTGTTTTGCTACTGTTTTATTCCAAGTTCTGAAACCCCAAAAGGTTGGGGAATAGTACCTGCAAATTGTTGGGAACCCTGAGATACAATACTATTTTGAGCTTGAGAATTTCCTTTGACATGGCCTTATTTCCTAAAGTTTCAAACAATGGATTCCACTTTAATAAATACTGAGTCTCTACTTTTTACGCGATCTGGGATGTAGTGGAGAACAGACAGGATAATACTCAAGCAGCCATTTTGAGTTGGGTAGTAATAATGAATTTCTAGTATTCAAGCTGAACCTAATAATATACCCAAGAAAGAGATGGTATTTGCCCCTCAGCTTTCACACTGCTCCTCAAGATCCAAGTCACCATGAGAAATAATGCCGTTGGACGAGCTGGTTCTATCATTCCTGAGATTCTTCAGAAGTTCCCCATTAATCTCCACATTTCACAGTTTGTTTGTTTTTTTTTTCTTTCTCAAATCCATGGGCAACTACTGTCATCAGACTATTATCGGAATCTCACTGTCCTTTCTCTCTATGAATATATGTGAAGTAAGGAAATGTCTCAATAATAGAATTGTGTTGCCATGGAAGGGGAAAGACTGTTTAGAGTTCCCAGTTAGAAAAATCCTTCTACTTGAGCTAGATTAAGTAATGCAAGTTGTCAAATTTTAATGAGTCTTTCAACTCTATATGTCAATCCCTCTGTGTGTGTGTGTGTGTGCGTGTGTGTGTGTGTGTGTGTGTGAGAGAGAGAGAGAGAGAGAGAGAGAGAGAGATGCTTCAAGAGAGTCTCATTTTGGTTTTTGTTTTGTTGGTTCCTTTGAGACAATGTCTCACAACATAATGCTGTCTAGCCTAGAACTTGATATGTAAACCATACTGAACTAGAACTCACAGAGAGCCACCTGCCTCTACTTTGCAAGTGCTAAGATTAATAGTGTGTAGCATCATGCCCAGATAACTCTGGTGATCTTAATGGTACTGTTTTTCGTTTTATCAAGACAAGGCTTCTCTGTGTAGCCCTGACTGTCTAGGACCTATCTCTGTAGATTAGGCTGCTCTCAAACTCAGAGATATACCTGCCTCTGTCTCCCAAGTACTAGAATTAAAGGTGTGTCTTACTACCACGTGGCCCTAAATGCTACTCTTATTCTGTAAATAGAAACAGCTTTTGCCAGCAGTGATTTGTTACCAGAGTCCTTTCCCGTATGCTAGCAGAACTCCTGATACAACACATATGTCAAGCAAGAAATTAGAAATATAGTTGTCCAGGAATGTCAACTGGGAGATGCTTACATTTCTTCCCAACAGTTTAAGTTGTGCTGAGCAGTCATTCTGAGTAGCCATCTCTCTGACATAACAGCACTTTTCTAAAGTAGACACTTCATTTAATTAACCAGATATATTAGTGTGCAACTCCAGGCCATTAGTGACTATGATGTGAAGATAGATGAATCCCTCAGAGTCTGCAATATGAACACCTCATCTTTTTCTGGCATAGTGTGTGCTACTTTGTCAGTTCAGAAGTCTTCATTCTTATGAATGAACTGAGGTTAAAGGACGTTGCTGGCCTCTGGGTGATTTCTTCTCATGCAAAGTAAGTGCATATGTGGGTATATGTAATACATGTACATATGTGCAATAGATGTACATA
The DNA here is from genome assembly GCF_004785775.1 of Grammomys surdaster. Taxonomy (NCBI): domain Eukaryota; kingdom Metazoa; phylum Chordata; class Mammalia; order Rodentia; family Muridae; genus Grammomys; species Grammomys surdaster. Next base: position 4,192,435 of record NW_021604578.1, read on the forward strand.
TGCATATATGATAAGTGTAAATATGTAATATATGTAAGAAGTTATATATGTAAGAACTTTTACCCTGTGAATATATCACACCATTTAGTATCTTTCCCTCAACTTTAGAACCACTAAGAAAATAATTAGAAGGGAGACACAGACTGAGAGAACATGAAGAAAGAAAATAATAGCATATTCTACTCTATGCTTGAGATGACACATGACAGAACCTGCCTGGGGATAAGTTGGTAAGATCTATCCATCTTGAATCTACAAGATTGAACTATATAGTTTGTTAACAAGAATTGTATGTGGAAGGAGAGATAGCTCTGTGGGTAAAAGCACTTGCTGCTCTTGCAGAGGACCTGGGTTCAGTCTCCAGAACCCACAAGGGGCTCACACTGTCCTTAACTACAATTCTATGGGGATCCAATGCCTTGTTCTGGTCTCTGTGGGCACCAGATACACAAGTTCACAGACATACATGTAGGCAAACACTCATAATATATAACTCCAATTACATATAGTTGTGAGGTGCCTTGTGAGTGCTGGACAATAAACTCAGGTCCTCCAGAAGAGCCACATGTATTCTTAACCACTAAGCCATGTCTTTGTCCTGAAAAATAATTCTTTTTTATATAGAAAATATTTGGACTGATGAACATACCTGTTACCTTTCGTGTTCCCAAGTGTCTTTAAATTACAGTACAGAACGTAGATGTTGAAGTATTCACTGACTGAATAGAACACAGAAAGTAACAGTCTACCTCCCATCAAAGAGAAAGGTGCCAAAGACAGTAGCTCATCAACTGTATATAGCCCTTGAGGAGTGTGGGGATTCCACTTTCTAAGCATCAAGACAGGCAGGAATAAATAAAGGCACACAGGTAAAACAAGCAGAATTACCCAAAGTCTACACACTTAATGGGGTTTTTTTAAGTGGGTAGTTATTAGCTATACAAAAGCTAAATGCTGTCTATCATGTTAGGACATAAATGCTCATTATTTGCAAAGGCATAGTCATGTTAGCATGCCTATGTGAGAGAAATACACAGGGAGGAAGGAGAGAAGGTATGTGGACATGGCGATGGCAGGGGAAACTGGAGAGCATAAAATTTTATAACTACAATAAGATGCTAAGACTTCACAGTATCGGCCTACTAGACATATAAAAATGGATCAAATGCATTAATATAATACAAGAAACTGTGACCCTGAAAGAGGAACCTATAGGAAAAACACTTCAGTGTGATATTATCCAACACCCAAGAAATAAAAGCAAAAAATGCTACACTAGCAAAGAGCTTCTGTGCTAATTGATCTTGTGAAGATGGTTGGGTTAGCAAACTGATGTTATACGTGTCTAAGAATGTCTATGAGTATGCTTAGAAGAAAATGTGATCATAAGGGCTCTGATCTAGTCAATGGTTCAACCCACTGATTGATAGGCTATTGGTAGGTGGTGGAGTATGAAAAATCGAACCTTCTTGGAAGAAGCGGATACTTAACCCATGCCCGTGGTGGATGTTGTGGTTTGTATGCCCTTGGCCCAAGGAGTAGCACTATTAGAAGTTGTGGCCCTGTTGGAGTAGGCATGACCTTCTTGGAGTAGGTGTGTCACTGTGAGTGGAGGCTTTAAGACCCTCATCCTAGCTGACTAGAAGTTAGTATTCTGTTAGCAGCCTTCAGCTGAAGATGTAGAACTCTCAGCTCCTCCTGCACCTTGCCTTCCTGGATGCTCCCATGTTACTCCCTTGATGGTAATGGACTGAACCTCTGAACCTGTAAGCCAGCCCCAATTAAATGTTGTCCATATAAGAGTTTCCTTGGTCATGGTGTCTGTTCACAGCAATAAAGCCCTAACTAAGACAGTAGGTATCTTAGCCACTTGTCCCTTTGCTTCCTGGCTCCCATGAAATAAACAGGTTTTTTTTCCTCCCATATCCTTCTTGTATAATTTTTTTTTGATCTAACACAAACATAAATACAGTAGACTCAACTAACAACAATGGAGTGAAACAATGAACCAAAATAGCTCGTTCCTATTTGAAATTGTCTTCTCTGATACTGGGTATAGCAGTAAAAATGCCAACCTACAGAATATGGGAATACATTTGCCAAAATTCATCTGACAAAAAGCTATTACTAAGAACCCATATGGAACTAAATAAACTTAGCAAGAAAACAGTGGTAGTGATATGAGTAGATAGTTCTCAAAAGAGGAAATACAAGTTGCCAGCTATGTGGTGAAAGAGCTAAATATTGTTAGCAATAAGGGAAATGTAAAGTGGAACTATGGGGAGATGCTGTGCTATAATATGCAGAGAAAGGCAATGGTAAAAAAAAATAGATGCCAAAGAGCTGGAGAAAGGGGGACTGTTGGCAGTGATGTGAATTAGTACAATCATTATGAAGAATGTAGTGGAGGGTCCTCAAAATACTAAATGTGAACCTACCATGTGGTCCAGAGGACCTATTTCTGAACATATCTCCAAAAGAAATAAGAATAGCATCAAACTATCTATTTTAGTGCTACTCCAATAGCTGCTCAAGATACAAAAAGCAGCTTAGGTGACCATCAACAGATGAACAAGTAAAGATAATTATATACAGTGTGTGTGTGTGTGTGTGTGTGTGTGTGTGTGTGTGTGAATGAAATCCTGCAATGTGGCAAAACAGGTGGAACTGTAAAATATTACATTAAATAAAATAAACTAGACACACAAGGTCAAGCATCTCTTGTTTGCTCTCATATGTAGAAACTTAAAAAAATGTTGAACTGGAAGTAGGCTAGTGATGTCTGAGGGTGACAACCAGACAAGAGTTGACAGTAAGGATTTGACTGGATTCTATCAGTGTGCATCATATGTCTGTATGATAATATCACACTCAATTCTATAAATGTGTACAATTTAAATGTTAACAATAAACAGTGACACAAACAAAATACCACTTTAAGATGCTATTTATAAATATTAAGGGAAAAATGGGAAAAAACACCCTTGGACACGAAACTGGAACTGAGCTAGATAAGGAAGAAGAACCTGTGGGTGTTTAACAGGAAACTTCCAGCCTTCTTAACTTTTTAATGTCTCGCTTGAATAAAAACAAGAGAATTTCTGGGAAGACTTAGCTTGGTGGCTAAAAGCACTTGCAACAGAAGCCTGACATCCTGAGTTCAGATCCCCAGAATCCATAAAACAGTCCAACATCTAAAATCCCAGTGCCACCCAACAAGATGTGGTAGACTGCCTCCGACAACTCAAAGGAAATTCTTAGTCCAACTAGCTTGACCTATGCAGCTTCAAAGAGACCTGGTCTCAAGTGGAAAGTTGAGGATTAACACTGGAGGTTTGTCCTCTGAACTTCACCAGCATTTCCACATGCACACATAGAACGTGCATACATACTCTAACACTCAAACATCACAGGTCTCACCCACATACACACATGTCAACAATAACAACAATTAAATATAAAAAGAAGGGAAGTGCATATCTTAGGTCACTGAAATAGTTGAGATATTCTGGAAGCACGTGATATATAAGTCAGCCAATGGAGGTTGAAGTGTTACTTTTTATAGATCTCAACACCAGAAGGTTCTTTAAAGGTTTATTTTTATGTGTATACTGTAGTAGCTGTCTTCAGACACACCATAAGAGGGCATCAGATCCCATTATAGGGTTGTGAGCCACCATGTGGTTTCTGGGAATTGAGCTAGGGAACTCTGGAAGAGCAGTCAGTGCTCTTAATCACTGAGCCATCTCTCCAGCCCCAGAAGGTTCATTAAAGGAAATACTATGTTGTTCACTTCTGCAATTTCTAGAGAATAGAATGGGGCCTAGCTATCATAGATGCCTGAAAAGCAGCTGTTGGACAAAACATAAGAGACTACAGACATATTACTTAGTAAAGTATTGCTGGATTAATTGGCATGGGTGGAGAGGAAGGAAGTTCTAAGGAACACTCAACTTGCAAAAGGCCAAATGTAACTGGGAGCAGCGCCAAATACTCACATTCTTCAGAAGCCAAAACCAGAGCAAAGCTATGTCAAGCCCCAATAAAGAGAAATAGAATAAAATACATTCAAGGTGATATATTTTTCCATTCAGTTAGTGTGCCCAGAATGAAGCTCGTGAACTCAGAATACTGTGTCTGTGGACATCCAGTGTTCATGCTTTGTGCCTTTTCGGTCACTCTGCGCCTTTTGTTTTGTTTTGCTTTTTAAATAGAGCATCTCATAGGACATGGAACTCACTGCTTCAGCTGAACTGGCTAGCCAGTAACTTCTGAGGATCTAGTCTCTGCCTCCCTAGTGCTGGTTTACAGGTGTAGCCTCACTGTACTTGGCATTTATGTGGATGCCAGTGATCTAAGCACTATGAAAATGTCATAATGAAAGCAGATATTTTATACACTAAATAAGCAATAAAATTAAAAAGTCTAAAGAGGAAATAGTTTGTTTAGTGACTGTGGTTTTAATGTTGAAATATCCCCCATAAACTGGAAATGGGTCTTTAACTGAAGCTTGACAGAGGAAAGGGTCATTGGGGTAGGACATTTCTTAGCGTCGCACCACTTTCCTGTGTTCTCTGATTCCTGACTGTGAGTGCAATGTTACCAGACATACAACTCATAATCTGGCTGCCATGCCTCTCCCATGGTGACAGATTCTATCCTTGCTTAGATTGTAAGACAAAACTAGCTTTCCCCCACTTAAGTTGCTTCTCATCAAGTATTGGATCACAGCAATTTTAAAAAGCAATTAACATAGAAAACCAGTAACACGGAGTGGGGCTGTTGCTATGATAAATTGGACAAAGATTCATCAGCCTTTGACACCAGTTTGTAAAAGGAATGGAAAGGAGTTAGGAATCATAGACTAGAAGAGCATAAAATCCATAGCAAAAGTTTTAGGGGCATTCTGGAAGATCAGCATTTCAAAAAATTATGGAAAATAAAGGCACTGCTCATGGGGTTTCAGAGGAACAAGCACTCAAATGGGAAGCAGTATATAGGTGACTTGTGTTGTATTCTGACAAGGAATATAGGTATATTCTTCCCAGAACCTGAAATCTTGAGTAAAGATGAATTCAAATCAAGAAACTAACTTCTTTGGTGGAGGAAATGTAAGACATTACATTTTCTGGTACACTGTTGTCATCTGAGTCAGCAGTGAGAAACAGAAACAAGCCAAGTAGGAAAGAAAAGAAAAAAAAGAGTGCGCGAGATACAGATGACTTTTTCTGCCAGACCAGCCGCAATCTTTATGGAGAGTAGCCCTATTAAAACAAACCCGGGTTCTTCACTGAGGTCATAGGGAAGATGCATGGAGGGCAAGACTTAATAAATGCTTCTTCAAGTGTGGTTGAAAGGATGGAGCCAAATAACTTAGAATGGTGCCCCAGGAATTCTCTGCTAAAATAAAAACCAACAAAACCCCCAAGGAACTTGCACAGAAGTAGATGCAACTGTAATTTAAGGCACTGGGTTCTACCTCCAAATAACAATAGAATTTGGTAGCACCAAACATATGTACTAGTTTTAGAAGCACAAATGTCCAGGAGAAAGTGGACCACAGAACATAAAATCTCACACAGAGATTACAGAGAGCCCTGAAGCCCTATAATATATGATAAAGATATCATATATCTTACCAAGAAACCTTGAGTTACCATTAGGCAAAGATATGAAGGCATAACTTAAATTATAACAGAGACCCCTATATTGTATAGCTATTTTATCTGGGTTGAAAAATTCCATTCTGGGGAGAGAAGTTTGACTCTTAAGACTCATGAACGAAGCAAAATTTATAAGGCTGATGAAGTAAACAAACTTCACAATTTTTAGGAAACCCCTGAAACTTAATGCCCACATTTTCTGAAGAGTGGACTCTCCAGCCAGCCATGCTGCAGCCTATGGCTAACACAGGGAGTTCCAAGGATGAACTTTCCCAAGTCATCATCCATACTGAAGTGGGATTGTCAGTAATGTAACTGACTTTTGAGTTATCTGCAGAGTTGTACAGCAGTTTCCTCTAGATTGAAGCATTCCCTCTTTGAGGACACTGCAGGCAGGAATCTAATATTAGGCTGGAACAAAGAAGAAATTTCAGGCAGAAATCTATATCTTAAGCTAGAACAAAGAAGTAGGCCTCAGGAATGAAAATGACTTTGGCCTAGGATGGGGAAATAGGCTCAGATATTTTGGTCATCCTGATAAACTCTTAGGAATAGTGATCATGGGACTCTGTTTACTGTTGTGTGTGTTCTTTGTCTATCTGGATTTATTGTCTTGCTTGTTCCTTGACTATTTGCATCTATTATTTTGCTAGTTCATCAACCTAGAAGTGACCTTAATACTTGCATGTAATTTAAACAGTATAAAGGCAAAAGAGAAGGAAGAGGGATGGGCTAGGGGATTAATGGGGGGAGGGGGAATGAGGAAGGAGGGTGGCATCTGAAATGTAAATAAATAAAATATGGAATAAAAAATTTTAAAAAAAGAAAAAAGAGAAATATTTCAATATCCTTGTAAAATAGAGTAGATAAACTTTATAAAAATATATTTTATATTTTATTGATGAATAAAATCCAAACAGTATAAGGCTCCAAACACAGAGATATTAAGACAGCAATATTATTTATCCTGATTAATAAGTAAATGTTACATTAAATAAGTAATGTTGTATTATTAAACTATCATATTACTTACATAAAAAAGAGACTCATGGCATAATGAAACTTAGAGGGTTCAGGGAGTAAGCAAAACTGAGAAGTCTTAGGGAGTTCCTGAAGTTTACAAGTCCTAAATAGCCCTTCTCCAAGTTATATAAACAGTAACAATTGCAGAGGTGAGAAAACTTTCTGTTTGGCTGAGCTTTAAGTCATGTAAGAAACTCGAGGAATGCAGCTTGTGTAATCAACTCCCATATAAGAGTAGGATTTGGGTGATGCAGCTGTCATGGAGCCATCTGGACGGATCTAGTGCTTGAGCATGCTGCCCCCACCCTTCAGAAAAGTCCCATACTACAATTGGTATTTGAACAAAGATCCATTGGACCAAAGATGAGGTAGAGAGGAGTGGCTGCATGGTTCCTTCAAAGGGTATTTAGACATGCAACCCAGGCTAATCTATGTGAAGGTATCCATGGATACAAACTTTATATGGCTACCTTTCCTATAAAATGGTTCCTACCAAATTGTCTATTTCTTAACTCTCCTATGAGTGCAACTCTGTTTGGCCTAGTGAAATGAGCCAAATGAAATCAGTTATCTCCTCACTCATACCCAATGACCTCAACACTGCCTACCCTTCCTCCATTCCCCTCCAGTCACTGATATTCATAGGATCTCATCTGGAATAACCATATGCTTCTAATGACTTACATGAACAAGTCAACGAGAGGCTGACTTCCATTTAGTTGTCTTCTCTTCATCCAAGGATTTGTGCAGATGGACTATAGTAAGAGAATCCAACTTAACCCAAGCCAAAAAAATAAATAAATAAATAAATAAATAAATAAATAAAAAATAAAAAAATTCCATCTTTTAGCTCTGTTAGCTTATAATTCAGGTAAGAACAAGAGTAGGAGTCCACCTTTCTACCGATCATCAAAAACAAACAAAATAGAGCTGGCTTGTTGGTCAACCAGTTATCGTCAAATTTGGGCGGTGCTATGGAGGTTTTTTGAAAACAAAAGCTTTTGTATCCTGGTTTGCAAAACGCTGACTTTCTCTATTTTTCACTGTTATCTCTTCCTTTCCTGTTTTTTTCATAAAATTTGAGTAAAGTTTGAGGTCATCTTTGGCATGGTTTTCAGCCACCCTGTGAGATGAATATTTGCAGGAAGTGTACTGATAAATGTCCCTGTACTGACCTTTCTGGAGGAGAAGGGAGAGACCTGGAAATTAGTTGAAATGCTGTCTAACCTACATGTCAAGAAACCCCATTATCTGGCTTGCCTAGAGGCAAGAGGTAAGAGTGTCTACACAAGCCTGTAATTGTTCATAAGTTGGGGAGTAGGGTTTAGAGGACAACTTAGCTGAGCAATTGCGTTTAAAATAGTAGCATCAGGATAGTGGGCTATGCCATACTGGAGGAACCTGAACAATGATATAAAGCATCTCTTACAAGGATGCCTATCTACTGGGAAGATTATCTCACTACCAGGTTGAGTTTGAAAGTTAATCCTTGTAAAACACAGAACATACCTAATGGTGTTTAGTGGAATGTGTGTGTTGGATTCCTCCCTATGTATTCTTGACTAAATATTGAGATTATGGGGAGACCTAGGTCTCCCAAGAATTGGTGGGTTCATCATAATAGGAAGTCAAGAAATTAGAATGCGTCCTTTCTCTTTATAACCTTCAGAGCTGGGAAACTAAAGTTATGGCTAGCCGAATGCCCAAAACCCCTCAAAGCAGCCATGTGGAAGAAAGAGATGGAGAGAGAGGGGGAGGATGGGGGACCAGTAATTATCTGTAGAGGGTGAGGGCAGCAGCAACAGAGTACAATGAAAGATGCCTACACAGCCTCACGTCTTCATTGATCTACCCCCACTTCCCTCAGAACCACATCATTGTCTCTTCTTGCTATCCTCACCAGCAGAGGCTTGTGATTCTTCAAGTCAGAAGAAAAAAAAATGGAAAGAAGATACAGAAATGATTGAGGTGAAAAATGAAACTATAATGGAATGTTACTGAATATTTACTCATGAGCAGCTAATTTTAAGCATAGTTAGAGAAAAGCTACTGGATCAGGGTATTTCTACCCTAGCATAAATTTAGCTTTCCCACTGGCAAGTAAGAAGGAGGGATTTCCCAATAAGAACACACGTGTATGTGTATGTGCCTGTGTCCTTTATTAGGGCTTTATATCTACTGCATATGCATTATGTCTGAGTTAAGTGTTTGATGTCCAGTACTGTCCTTATTCATTCTTTTTAATTTTTTTTTCAGAAAGAGGCATGTAGACTTTATAAAACTTGCCATATGCCAAAATTGCAAGTGAGTGACAACGCTATGGTTCAAACCCAATCTGAGTTCAGTTTACTTCAACTATTTAATATGCTCTTTGGTAGTGTATTAGGATCACATACTGGCCAAGTGTTTTATCCTTGCTATGAAAACTTAGAAATTGGGGAATCTATTTCCCACAACACTGAAAATTGAAAAGTCCAAAGCAAAAGTGCCAGCAGGTATAATATCTGCTGAAGACTTCTCTCTAAGGTGTCAGTAGCTGAGTTCTCATATAAAGCAAAGCAGAAAGGCAAAGATAGAGAATTACTCCCATCAACCAAATGTGTAACAACACCTAACACAATTCAAGAGTGCAAAGCACTTGACACTTAGTGACCTCCTCAAGCTACACCCATCCATGGTATTTTATTAAAGATTGAGCTTTCATGTGAATTCAGAAAGAACCACTATTGTTCAAGCTGTAGTACTGTATAAGAATGTGCTCAAGGATCCCTGTTCTATTTCTAGCTTATGGAGGAGACTGTTATGTATAGCCCCAAATCGGAAGTTTGTGTCCAGACATAAAATGTAAGTCACACATTGATAGTTCTCCATAGCTGCTGTACGTCGTAGCTCTGAGCTATGCAGGGTGTGAAGTTGCTGCCTGGAGAATCACTCCACAGATCTCAAAGAAGGGAGCCCGAATCCAAACCCAGAGTTCTATTTCTATCTCTGACCTAGTTAGTAAAGGAAGAGGGTGAGTGGAAATGAATGGAAATAATTTTGGTTCTGCATGAGCTGCGTTTAATTTACCTAGATTCATGTAAAGTTATGACTAGCATCTAGCTGGGGCTCATTCTCTGACTGACCAACATTTAAAAGATTACAATATTTAAAAGACATTATCTAAAATCATTCATTTATTAGACATGGCCCAAGTATTTCTTATTCTTATGCTTATGTTTGGCTATTTTTGCTTCCCTCATTACCATATTGTTTTTATCAAATAGACATTCATTGCTTTCCATTCTCTGAAAGTCCCTTGTCCAGTGTGAGCTCTTGTGCACTGACCTTTGAAGTGATTCATAATTAAACTACTGAGTGCTGTTCACTTATTTTCCAACCTCAGAGCTAACCAGTAACAGCTAGAATAGTCTGTGACCTATAAGAAAGAATGCTAAAAACATTAAAATCATTAGAGAACAGTGTTCTTTTCTGCAAACACACCAAGCATTAAATGTCCTGTTCTAAGAGAAAGCAAATAACAAGGATAACATTTAACCTGTATGACTGTATAATCTGAGACTTAAATTATATGTTAAATCAAATGCCTCATCAATTATATTTTATATGTGTCCACCAAGCACAAACATTCTTCTTGGGATAGAGATTCAGAATGGGCAAGAATCTCACAGTCTTATGACAGAATTAGATGTAGAAATAAATGAATTTAAATTGACATTGGAAAGTGTAACAACAGAACTAGGTACACAGTTCTGGAAAAATGGGGTTTATTCCTGTGAGCATATCAAAGAAATGTCCATAAAACTGAATTTCCTAAGTACAGGTTCAAATGATAGCATGATAACATTGGTCTCGTACACAACTCTCTATCATCCGTTTTTCACTTAATTGATGTTTATCTTCTCCAAAAGCATCATTCACATGAAGGCCTTATTTTGACTAGATTATTCTTGTCCATAATTAAATTCTCCATACACAGCATACTGCAAAAAAAGGCTTTGAGTAATGTTTATTATTGAATATTCATAGGAAAAGTATTCCTCAAGAGATACATTCAGATAACTGCATTGGCACTGGAGGAAGATTAGAAATGTTCTAAAACAAGGGCAACAGGAGAACATTTCAGGAAATGGAGAGAAACAATCTGTGCAAAAGGATGGAAATATCTCCGCTTGGCAGTGGAGTCTAAACCCAGCATACACGCTTTGGGAAGACTGTGTTGAAGACAGAAGGGAAAGAGTATACAAACCATGTGGCCATGTGTGATGCCAGTTCAATCAATTTTAGCCTTTGCTTCAGAGTGACGTGATAGGAAGCCACTAGGATTTTTAGTTTGCAAGGAACAGAAACTCACTCAGTAGAGTTACTTTGAACAGACACTCACTTGAGTTGTTTAAGAGAGTTATATTCCAACAATAAACAAAAAAGTAGAAAGCAAAGTCAATAACCAACTACATAACATAGAGGCCTGTTAGATGTCACCCATGACTGTGACAAGAGCACTTTCTTTAATTCTATAACAGAAATCTGATGATTAATAGAAATACAATAATTTGCTGAGGACAGGAAGGAAGCACTGATGGCCAGCTGTGTTTTCCAAAAACTAGGAAAGAAAAAGAAGCATCCGTGACAATAGGATGCTTAGACTCTAGGGTTCAAGATGTGAACCAAATAAATAACACTCGTGTGTAGAATATTACATACACGAATGCCACATGTGACCTCAAGTATAAAAATGGACATCTGCTGTCCTTTTGGATGAGAATGAAGCAGAAACAGAGTGCTGAAGGACAGCCCATTTTCACCATGGGTTTGCAGCTGTGGCAAAGCATTTAGTAATTGTGAAAGAGAAGCCAGTAAAAGCCATCCTGCCACAGCGAGGACCTAAGTTCACCTCCTGTATGTAGATACAGATGCAGTGAGTCTATTTCACATAGGAGAGGAACTTGGAGAGCATAGAGCCATTGACTTGCTGCATGGTGCTAAGGAGACACAGCTCTCAGGTGCCATCAAATTGTGTTCTGTCTTCAACTGGGATTGCACATGTTTGCAAGTATTCCATAGGCGCAGTGAATTCCAATTGTGATTACAAATTTGTGCAAAGTCAATACTGAATTCCCTAGACATGGGGAGTCATTTTTGTTGAAGAAACAATGGATTAAAAACAAATACAATCATGCCAACATCATGATGATAGGTATAGCGATCCATAGATAGGTAATGATTGGTAGGTAAATGGTCTATAGATAGGTAATAATAGGTAGATAGATGACAAACATCCAGACATACAGGCACAATAAAAATGTGGAAATTTATTTTAAAATTCACCAATGAGTAACCCAAAAGGTGCAATGTTTTTATAAACAAAAACATAATGTGAGAACAAAGTAATATCTTGAAGTATAGAGCTGGATGGAGAATTCCAGCATAAGAAAGATGCTTTTAAATCTTCAAAACTTCACATGTTGGGTTTTTTTGTTTGTTTGGGTTTTTTTATTGTTGCCTTCCATGGGATTTTTAGTTTGCAAGGAACAGAAACTCACTCAGTAGAGTTACTTCGGAAAGTTATGCAGAAAAACGGGTAAAAAATGAGAAGTTCTTAAAGGGAAAAAAAAAGGCATGGGATCTAATTTTCAGTGTGTTAGGTAATGCACTGTTCTTATTCTGTATTACATGTGATGTCAAATATTTCTGTAGGCTTATTTAATAATCTACTGACTATGAAACAGTTACTATCATATCAGTGTTCTTATTTAGAAAGTTTGCCTACAGAAAAATGTGATTAAGAAAGCACATTTGACAAGGCCGTGTATCTCTGCAAAGCTATAGCATGCTACAAATGGCATACTAAGTTCAAATGCCAATGGTTTTTATCCTCAGATGAACTGAAATAACTTTTCTGAAATCACTCCCTGGAATTTGCAATTGTTAAGAAGTGGAATTTTAATTAAAGGAAGAATCTAGTACTGTGTGTTACAGGAGAAGGGGAATCACAAAATTTCAACTTAGTTTTAGGTTGAAATGAATACCAAAAAGGGGGAAAAAGAAGTAAAGAAAACAAACATTTTTGAGAGCTTATAGTTTATATTAGATGAGTTTACTTTAGCATGGAAATTAGGAATCAGAATAGTCCAATAAAGAAGAGCTGTTAAATTGACAAATTTCAGATTTAAGGACCTTGAAGCAATTTTCTCAGTGAATGAGAGTTTCCTAAAGGGGTTTACAGTAATACAGAACAGCATGCACTTTTAATAGCCTGATAGGCCAACATAGAAAACAAGTGTAGTGTGATTCCCAAATACAGCACCAAATGCACAGTCTAGGACTGACATTTCAAAATGTCTACATAATAATTAGGTGAGGTCATAATGTATACTAGCAACTATTATTATTACGAGTTTTATGTGCATTCTGGTTTTGTTTGTGTAGGTGCACTTGTATGTACATGTGTGTATACATGTGTGTGCATATGCCTGTGGTGGTCATACGTCTATCTTGGAATCTTTGCTTTGCCAGTGCTGAGACTGCACATGTGAGTCACCATATCTGCCTTTTTTTTAAAAAAATGTAGATTAAACATAATAAGCTTTACTCTCTTCTGAAGCTTTTTATTACAATTTTTTGATCTGTTATTCTTGGCCAAATGTCTTGGCATATGGGGTGGGGGCTAAGGTTTTAAATTCTACAGATTACTGGACAAACTCTGGGCCAACATAGGCCCAGCAGAGATTACCAGACTATGCAGGCCATGGGATACACTATTCTAGAAATGGCTATCCATTGGGTTACCTAAGAGTGCTAAGTGGTTTTCATTCCTTTTTACTTGTATATGTTTTTATTTATGTATGTGCGTGGGTGGGATTGCTGGTTTCTGCAGAGACCAGAAGGTCAGTGAGACGAGAGTTACAGATGGCTGTGAGCTGCCATGTGGGTGTTGGAAATTGAGCATGTGGCCAGTGTTCCTAACTGCTAAGCCTTCTCTCCAACCTTTCTAGGTGTTTTTAAATGTTTCCCCAAGTTGGCTAGTACCTCCTATACAACTGTACCATCCATTCACTACATCAGTGTCAAAGGAACAAATGTTGATATATTTGCCAAGCTCCAAGTATACTTTTTGAAAGAAATTCCATAGTTTGCATGTAATTTATAGCTTGAAATTTGAAATTTTTATAAATGTTATAATTTATAATTAAACATTTAACATTTTATTATAAATGAGGCAATACTGTCCTTTGTCCATAAAAAATAAAAATAAAAAAACTTAGTGGGTTGAGCCTCATGAATCAAAGAGTATCTCTTGCCAAACTTGACACCCACTCTAAATAAATCTAAGCTTTGATGGCAAGATAAAAACATTTGGAGATTTGTGATCACTTACCCATAAGCAAACTTGTCTTCCTCTTCAGGAGGGTAAAACTAATACTAAACCTCATTTGAAAATCCCCAAAGACTTTGTTCAGAAACCACCCATCTTCTTCAAATGAAAAGCTAAAAGAATCAGAATAAATATATCAAAACATCTGGTTTTCATTTCCTTGAAAATGTACATTAACTCCTTTTAAGCTCAGTCAAAGGACTTTTGAAAAAAGGCTAAGAGTGATATGAAGACAAAAAAAATGTGTGTCTCATGGGATTGTGATATGGGGTTTTAGTTTCCCATGTCCACATATGCACACAATATTGTGAATGTGCCTCATTTCCTACAAGTGACCTATTAAGAAACAAAAGAATCTGGAAGCCTTGAGAGAATTAGGGTATCGTGAGTAGTAGCTTTAAAATCCTCCAATATCTATGAGTAACTTAGGTAGGACAGCTCCCCTAAGGTGATAAATCAGTGTGCAATAATTGTGCAGTGAGGTCTTAACCTCAGCTTCTTCCTCTGCAGTCAGGACCAGAACCCTATAGTAGGACCAATGCAGTCACCAAGGTCTTCCCTAATCTTCTGTAACAAATCTAGTAGCCCCTAGTCACATATAACTTCTTGGGTGACTGTGCTTTATGCCTCAGATGGGTACCCATGTGCAAGCAGCATGTAGCAAATTATGTCGTGGATCTAGTGAGGACAGCAGGATCCCAAGGATCAGAAGGCTTTTGAACAACTTCAGATTGTGGGTAACCTTGATGACACGTATACGTGACTCATGAGCTTGCTGAGTCTTCCGAAGTAGAACAAAGAATACAAATTGAATAAGCTGTTTGCCAAGTGAGGAAATGTTTGACTTTGAAGTCACATTTTACAATTCTATTTCGATTCTCTCACAACCAAAAGTGCTCAGCTCCACCAGAAAGATACAACCAGAACCTATCAATCCTCCATCACCGTCCCATCAAGCCACACTACTGTCATGCCGCACTGGAAGTCTTGCAATTGTTTTCTCATTACTTGTTCTTTTTCCATCCTTGCCATGTTGTCATCTGTTTTGAAAGACCACAGAATGATCCTTAATGCTCAGTCAGATGATTCCATGCCTTTGCTAAAAATCTTCCACTGGCTTTCATCTCAGAATGAAATACAAATCCTGTATATGAACTACAACCTTCTACAAAATCTGACCACATTTCCTGCATGGTTCTACTATCTTCTCCTCACTTCACATAGGTCAGTGTTCTAAGCATGCCAGGCATGCTTTGTTCTTGGCTTACAACCATCTTACTCTTGTTTCCTTGAACACAGGGATGTCACAGACCACACCTCTCTAGGGAAGCCTTATGTTGAATGCACAACTTCCAATTTGTGGCAATTGGAAGTTGGGTTGGGTGGATATGGCTAGTATTTTAATCACTCACAAGGGTTTCTCATATCATGATAAGCACCCTTATAAAAAGAGATGGAGAAACAGGACTCTTTCTCCCTAGCACTGTGGTAAATGAGGAGAAAACCAAGATAGTTATTTGCAAACCAGAAAAAGAAGATCCATCAGAAACTGGATCTGCTGGCTCCATATTCTTGGCATTTCCAATTTTTAAAAGTATAAGAAACATTGTATAGTGGCTTGGCCTGATGCTGCTTGTATTTTAATGCTAATACTAGTTCCTCAAGACCTGGTTGCCTCAGAGACAAGAGAGTCTCCAGGTAGACCTAAGGGACACTATGTGACCTTGCCCTCAAATTATTTATTATTGGTGAATAAAGATGTGGCAGCCAATAGCTGAGCAGAAGAGACATAGACAGGGGTTAGGGTTCCCAGGCTTGGAGACCAGATGAGAACCATGAGGGACAGAAGAAGGTAAAGGAGGAGAGAGAGAGAGAGAGAGGGAGAGGGAGAGGGAGAGGGAGAGGGAGTTGGGAGTCAAGAAAACATGGCCCTGAGGGCTGTCCAATTGGAATTAAGAGCAGCCCAGATGAAACATAGTAAGTACTAATTCAGGATTATCGAAAGGAAAGTGGATTTTAATAGCATAGAGGGTAGATAGCTTCCCAGTTCTTGTACTGTTTAAGTCTTATTATAAATAATAAAAGTTGTGTGTCTTTTATAGAGAAACTGAATGGTCAAAGACAAGGTAGAAACCCCAGATTGGGGTTAAATAAATTCTACGACACATTGGTTTTGCAATAACATTTGTTACAACAACCTAGGCTAAAGACAGGGCTTTCATGTTATTTTCCACATTTTATTAATTTCCTGTATCTCTCCACCAAAACCGAGGCTTCATTTTAAAAATGAGTTTTCTTTTCCTTGTTCCTTACTTTATCCCTGGGACACATGCACTAATATTTATTAGAGACTGACATAAATTTGTATGACAGAGTGGAAAGCATTCTCTCATGGTTCATAGGAATCCAGATAAGCCGTCAAAGCTCTGCTAGAGGAATAACGTTTTCTTACATTTAAGCTGGTTCACTTCCCCTCCAATGTTTACTTCCCTTGATTTGAACGAAGAGAAAGTGGTCCAGTGCACTTTTTGGTTTTGGTTTTGGTTTTGGTTTTAACAGAATTTCTTTCCGTCTAGTAATAAAACATCTATTTGATCACATTTTCAAAATGGAGAGAGACAGAATGTCACAAATGGAAAAGGGCTCCAGGAAGCGTCTATTTTAGCAGCCTGCAGACTCTTCTGATATTGTAAATGGAGGACCACAATTAGCTCATGATGTGATCCATTGGAGGGTCAGTTTCCCACCATAAAACTGAGTTGTATGAGTTTTTATTTTGTTTTGTTTTATTTTTGCAATTCCCTGAACACATAAAGCCACTAGAAAAAAAGGTTTTATCAGTTAAATTTTTTCCTCTAAATTTTTCTCCTACACTTTTAGCATTATACCCACATACCAACTCATAAGCGCTAAGGAATATCCAAGCAAACACCAAAGAGATGGAAACAGAGAAACCCAGACTCATTTATTGTGGTGCTGAATTAGTCATTAGACATGTGAGAAGTCATTAGATATGGTTACATTTTGTCAACATCTAAGTTTATTCTCTACTAATAGTTTTTCTACTTTATTTGATGTACTAAAGTTAGTGTCCACGTGGTATTCTATGAAGACATTGTCTCTAATGTATGATATCTGGAGAATAAAATTCTATTTGCTGCTCCTCTGATCTCTTTTTATACCCCTTGTTGAGACAGGGCAACATATACTCAACAACTTATACCTAAGAGAAACACACATTTTAAAATTTTAATTTAATTTAATTTAATTTAATTTGTTTTTACTTATTCACTTTACATCCCACTCCCTGCTCCCCTCCAAGTTACCCCCTCCCATAATCCATTCCCATCCCTTCTTCCCTTCTCCTCTGAACAGGTGGGTTATACCCGCCCAGGGTGTCCCCCTATCCTGGCACATCAAGTCTCTGTGAGGCTAGATATATCCTCTCCCACTGAGTCCAGGCAAGGCATCTCAGCTAAACAAACATATCCTAAGTATAGGTAACAGCATTTGGGATAGCTCCTGCTATGCTTGTCCAGGACCCACATGAAGACCAAGCTGCACATCTGCTACATATATGTAGGGAGGCCTAGGCCCAGCCCATGTATGATCTTTGGTTGGTGGTTCAATCTATGAGAGCCCCAAGGGTCCAGGTTAGTTGGCTGTTGGCCATCCTGTGGAGTTCCTATTCCCTTTGGGGCCCATTATCCTTCCTCCTATTCTTTCACAAGGGTCCCTAAGCTCCATCCACTGTTTGGAAGTGTCTACAGATGTCTGAATCAGCTGCTGGGTGGAAGCTCTGAGAGGACTCCTGTCTGCAAGTATAACAGAGCATCATTAATAGTGACAGGGACTGGTGCTTGCCCCTATGATGGGTCTCAAGTTGGGCTGGTTATTGGTTAGCCATTGCCTCAGTTTCTGTTCCATCCCTGTGCTGCATGAGAAACACTCTATTCAAAGTCACTGTAAGTATGGGTAAGTTGAAAGTGTCTTTTTGCTTATCCACTTCTTTATTTCAAGTATCCAGGTTTCAGATTGCTTTATTTTCAAGTTCTAGTTATATGTTTTAATATGTAAGGAACACTTACTGAAAATCAATTTGTTGAAGAATACAGCTTTTCTGGTACCCAATTCTTTCTATTGCCTCAAACAGGCTCATTTTGCAGATCTCTATGTAAACCTCCCAGAATTATTTAGAGCAGTATGTTCGCAACTTATGTGCTGTGACTGCTTTGGGGTTGAAGGACCCATTCACAGGGGTTGCATACCAAATATCCTGTATATTAGATATTCTACATTACAATTTAAAACAGTAGCAAAATTACAGTTATGAAATAGCAATGAAATAATTTTATGACTGGGAGTCACCACAATATGAGGAACTGTATGTACTATAGGATCTCAGCATTAAGAAGGTCGAGAACCACTGATTTAGAGAAATAGAGCCAAAAGAAAAAGTAGATGACATTAGGTTGGATTAGAATGGGTATATGGAAGATGATGGGACAATACATTCATACGCTTTGATCTGAGAATGCAGGGATTTCAAAGAAGACATGAATCAAACCTCAATAAACTTAAAGAAGACAGGAAAAACCTCTCACATGATTTCTAATAAAGCACAAATATACAGCTAAATTTAATGAGGAACTCAATACAGAATTTGAAAACTGAAACTGGTAGAGATAAAAACAATGACAAGCATTAAGCTGAAATGAAGCTGATATTGAAAACCTCAGGAACCAGATTAGATAACTCAAGGAAAAGCTTACCAGGAGAGTGGACCAAGTAGAAGACAAAATATCAGAACCTGAAGATAAAGTAGAGAAACTGCACCAGGCAAGCAAAGAATATTTTTTTAAAAATAATTATTTTTGTTTTGGTTTGGTTTATGTGCACTGTGCTTTACCTGAATGTATGTCTTTGTTCCATGTGCATTTATAAATCCCACAGAGGCCAGAAGATGGCATGAGATCTCCTGAAGCTCCCTAGAGACTGTGTGTGCTGCCATCTGGGTTCTGGAGAGTAAACCTGGACCCTTTGGAAGAGTAACAAGCATTCTTAACCACCCAGCCATCTCTCCAAATCTGGAAAAAAAAATGTTTTTAACACACAAAAGGAATATGCAGGAACATTAGAAAACCATTAAAATACTTGGGAGGCAGAGGCAAGTGGATTTCTGAGTTCGAGAGTTTGAGGCTAGCCTGGTGTACAGAGTGAGTTCCAGGTCAGCCAGGGCTACACAGAGAAACCCTGTCTCGAAAAACCAAACCAAAAAAAAAAAAAAGAAAAAAAAGAAAAGAAAAGAAAAGAAAAGAAAAGAAAAGAAAGAAAGAAAGAAAGAAAGAAAGAAAGAAAGAAAGAAAGAAAACCATTAAAAGACATAATCATTGAATTGTAGGCATTGAAGGAGAAGAATCTCTGGTCAGTGGCATAGATGATATATATCTACAGCAGTATCATAGGAGAACATTTTTTCAAACTAAGGAAAGACACACCCATACAGATATGAGAAGCACACACAATATTAAACAGGTAAGACTAGAAAAGAAGCTCCCCACGAAATCTTATAGTCAAAACACTAAATACACAGAACCAAGTGTATGAAGCTGCAAAAAGTGGATGGGGTACCCACAAGTCACAGAAAAGGAAAATTCATCAGAATAGAGCTGATTTCTCAATGAAAACTTTGAAAACCAGAGGAGCTTGCGGCAATGTACTCTTAAGTTTGAAAAGACCACAGATGCCAACCTACACTACTGTGCTCAGCAAAACTATCTGCCATGCTTGAAGAAGAAAAACTGCCCTGATACAAAGACACTAAAGTAATTTATGTTACCAAACCAACCCTTCAGAGAACACAGGCAGCAATTCTTCAGACTGGAAAGAAGAGTAAACATAGCCAAGAGTCCAGAGAAAGAAAATGAAGCTATAGTTACTGAGACATGAAATAGACTGAAGAACTCAAACAGGAAAAGAGCCAGTAATATCTGTCATTACTAATTTTAAATATCAATGACCTCAAATCCCCAAACGAAGGATATAGGTTAGACAAATATAATAAGAAACACAATCCATCTGTGTGCTTCTGGCAAAACCACAAATCCACTCCTCCTCCTTTCAAGGACAGGTACCACTTCAATGTTGAAATAATGGAAAACTATGTTGCAAGCAAATGGGACCAGACTCAAGCTAGTGTCATGCCACTATCTTAATATCTGATAAAATAGATTTTCATCTTTCTTACAAAGACAAACGTTATTCGGAGCTACAGAGATAGCTCTGTCATCAAAATACTTGCTTTGCTAGGTGTGAGTTTGAATTCTCAGTACCAGTCAGAAAGCTAGTGGGGGACAGTGTGCGTACCATACCAGCATTGGAGAGCAGACAAGACTATTCCCTGATGCTTACTGCCAAGCCAATCTAACCAGTCAATGAGTTCCATGTACAGAGACTCTTAACACCAATTGGTTAACCAATACTAAGTGGTCAGTCCTGAAAACATACATACAAGTAACACTATGTGTGTGTATGTCTGTGTGTGTGCATATATATGTATATATATGCACACACACACATATATGTATGCAATAACAAATAGTGAAAAGGGAGCCCATGAATTTGAAAAAGAGCAAGAAGGCTTTTGTGGGAGGGTTTGGAGAGAACAGGGAGTAAGAAATTGAATTATATTCTCAAAAATAAAAAATAATAATAAGCTAAAAAACTCAGGTGATCATCTTTTGTAAATATTCACAGATGATCTTATGAAGATGACACTTGCGATGAATAAAAACTACATACATAAAATAATACCTTAATATCACCTGGGGATATGCTGTTAAATTATAGGGCTTTAAAAATTCCCTGGTAAACCTTACAGAATATACAAGATGGCTTTATACAGTACATAGAGCCACTATCATGCTACTGCCTTTGAGTGAATGTATGTAGCACACTCAAAGAAACAATGAGCACATAGCAAAATATTAACTAAATTGATGTTTGTAATGTCCAGGAAAAAACTCAATAGAGAAATCCTTGTTAAAATTCTTAAATGGGTACCCCTTCCCTATTACAGTTTCTTATTCCAAGATAGGACAGAAAAGGAGTCAACATCTTAATGAATTTGAAGAATGTTGAGTTATTTGTAAAAAAAAAATGAACAGACAAACAATTAAAAAAACAAATGTGTCTTTTCTATCAGATATCATAAAACTTGTATTCTGAACAAGAAACTCAAACCTTTTTATCTTCCCCACCTTAGAAGACCTTTATGTAAATATTTTAAAACACTCACACACACACACACACACACACACACACACACACACACAGGAGACATGCGCACAGTGTAAGACCTTTACTGGCATTCCAGTAACTCCATGGCCTGGAGCAGTGACATTTTCCCTTCGGGAACAGTGACTCCTTTGCCATTCAGCCTTCGTTTCCTGTACTGCAAGTATTCAAGAGTAGCCAACTGAATGAGACTGTGAGATCAGACTCCAGGCAACAGGGAAAAAACATCATCAACAACTGAGAATAAAATCCAATCAGACTTCTGTCTCTATGTTCGCTCTTCTGAACACTCTCTTGACCTAGAGCAAAGGTTTGCCTCTCCAACATTAAATAATGAGAGAAACTGGGAGGGTAGGTGGGGAAGGTGGAGGAAGAAACAGAGGGGAAGAGAGAGAGAGAGAAGGAGAGAGCTAGATAAATGTTTGACAAAGATGACTTACATAACTCTCTCTCTCTCTCTCTCTCTCTCTCTCTCTCTCTCTCTCTCACACACACACACACACACACACACACACACACACACACAGACACGAACCCATACATGGACACACACCACAAAAGAAGATATTTCCTAAGCTACTAAAAATATAGGTTGATGATTTCTCTGCTATTCTCCAGATGTACCCTAGACCTGTGAGCTGCTTCAAACCCTCTAGAGATTGGGGAATTTTCCTCTGAATCTTTTTGGTTAGGAGAGAACCACCATGAGTTAGATGGTTTCCGAATATTACAAAGTTCTGATTTATTGTTTTGAGGGAAATTGGGTCATTCCACTCCCTGCCGGTAAACTTTACAACACTCAGCCCATATCCTAAAAGCAGCAAGCAGCTGAATTCAGCCTCAGCTGTACGCCCTTAGGCATACTATCCTGTCCTACAGGTTCTCTTCCCCTGTTTTGTGCACAAATGTTAGGTATTAACTAGCACCCAATCTTATATGTATTTATATGTGACTACACTAAAACATTTTTCCCTCCCAGTGTTACTATCAAAAGTGCCGGGGATGAGAGAGACAGCCATAAAGATAGAACTGAATTGAAACACAATGAGAAAGTGTATATTTTTAAACTGAAAAGTATCCATGTGCGTTTGATCTTGCAGACTAAGTATGTCTGTGTGGAAACGAAGCTGAAGGGTTTTCAGCTTAGAGTATTCTACCTAGTCTAGGCACAGTGACCAGCGCACTTTACAGATAGCAACTGAAAGCTGCTGACTTCCTGTTCCTTCTATCATCTCAAAGATGTGTGCCACTAAGGCACCTCACAGCATGCATACATCTGAGCCTACAGAAACCCCAGAAACTACACCTTTAATGAGCCTGCATTAAGCTCTTCCTAGCTGACAACTTAACCCACACGTACTGAAACTCAGGGACTGTAAGGCAGGGAGTGCAATGGCCCAATTTCCCTCATAACAATCAGATTTGCTCTCTCTATATATTCTAACAATAATTATGTGACCATATTGCCACACATGTAGACACCATGAGTACTCATCTATAAAGTTATTAAAATCAAATCTAATAAAGGTACAAAACATATCAAATTAAAGTGGTATTACTTACTCAGTCTTTATTAATTTATTCACTTTACACCCATTCTGATCTCTGTCCCCCTAGTTCACTCCTCGCACAGTCCTTCCCCCTATCCCTTCTCATCTAAGGGAGTGGAGGCTCCCCTGACCCTGGTGCATCAAGTCTCTGCAGGGCTAGGTACATGCTCTCCCACTGAGCCCACACAAGGCAGCCCAGTTAGCAGAACAGGATCCATAGGGAGGCAACAGATTTAGGGACAGCTTGCCTGCTCCAGTTGTTGACGGTCTGGCATGAAGACCCTGCTGCACATCTGTCACATATGTGTGAAAGCCTAGGCCTAGCCCATGTATATTCAATCTCTTAAATATGAAAGTATTTAAACTGACCTTATTCATTTTTTTCTTTAATCTCTTTTTTTTTTTTACAGGCCAGACTTTATCTCCCTCCTGGTCCACCCTGACTGTTCCACATCCCATAACTCTTCTCCCGACTCTGTCTCCACAAGGATGTCCCTACTCCACTATAATTCCCCACTCCCTGGGGCCTCCAGTCTCTTGAGGGTATTCTAAGAGACATGTTCTGATCAGTAAAGAGAAGGTAGTATTTGTAATCAAATGCTGACAGCAGATGTTTTTCAAATTCTTATCCCAAATCTAAATCTTAGCTAACAAGAACAGATGTAACATTTGGTTTTATTGTGTTAGCTTTTCCTAGGCCTTTGATGTAAGGATATTTCGTTCATTACAGAATGATACAGAACTCCAACATTCCAGTATAACTACATTCCAAGTTTATCTAGAAAAATCCTGAGGTTTCCTTTCTACAAAAACTTAAAATAGATTTCACACTTCTTGATGCTTGAGAACATCTGCAACTGGACCTTACTCTACAGTGATCTGGCTGGTGCATGCTCCTTCTGCTGTCTTGGTCACAAATAGGAACTGAATACGCAGACTCAATGCACAAGTCCTATGTAAGTCTGAGGATCTTAGTTCCTTAAAGGAAGTAGAGCTGTCCTTGTCTAGTTTATTTCCTGAATTTTAAATGTAATCTGTACCAATATTTTACTGTATTCCCCAACTTTCTCGTGGAAACTTAATAACCCTCTACTGTTCTTAAAATATTGCTAAACTGAGCTGGGCATGGTGGTGCAGGCTTTCTAGGACAGAACTCAGAAGGCAAAGGCAGCTAGCTCTCTGTGAGTTGCAGGCCAGTCTGGGTTACAGAGTGTGACCCTATCTTTAAAAAAAAAAAAAAAAAACTACAGACATCACATGGCCAGAAGTTATTTTCTTCCAGCTTCTAGCTTCTGATTACTGATCCCTCTCTCCCTGAATTTTTAGTGACTCAGGATCCTGTAGTTCACGCTTGGCCCAAGACAATGGTACCTAACTACCTCACACATAGTAGATGTAACATGCAAGAATAGTAACGTGTGTCACTAGTTCCCTAAGACCAGCTCTTGAAATTCTCATCAACCAGAGGAGCAAGAGGGCTCCGCGGGACAAAGTGCTTGCTCTACAGCCCTGACTATCTAAGTTCATTCTCTAGAACTCATGGTGGAAGGAGAGACTAGACCCCTGAAAGTCGTCCTCTGACCTTCCCATATGGATCTGGCATGTAAATACCCAAACTTATTCACTTATACACACAATAATAAATAATAATAAGTAAATATTAAATAGAAAAGAGAAGACTAAATAAGTGCATAATAAATATTGTTGTAAATTTAACCACAATCCCCGTTTGAGTCAAGACTCAAGTAAAGTTTGGCAAAACCACCATTTTAAAGCCAGTGTGCTCCCACCTGGGAATTTCTTCTCTTACTTGTATTTTCTCTGACACTATCTACAACCATGTTCCAATATGTGAACTTAGTTTCTTGTTGAATCTTCACTTTGTCTTTATTTCCTTTGTGTCTGCAGCTAAATCTGTGATATTCAATTCTGTTCGATTGTGTTGTATATTTGCTATTTTTCTCCTCTTGCCTTTAAAGTTCCCTGTCTTTAAAGTTCTAACTACAGGGTCATGTTCAAGGGCCACAGTTTATGCTCCCTATGCTTCACTTTCACTTCTTGAGTTGCTATAGAGACGATGTTGGAAATGTGCTTTACTGGATAGTTACCATTTTACCGGGGAAAGATAAAACAATGACAGTAGACTTTCATTCTTCAAAACTCTGCAAACATGCAGGAAGGACTGCCAGAACATGGCATCATTTAACATTCATAGACTTAGCGAACACAGAGCAGATATTTGAACACTTTCCAATTGGACTTTATAACCATCACTTCTACTCACAAAGGATACCATTTGTATGTTAATGGTCAACTCATTGGTGCTGATTAAATCAAACTATTATCAAATATTCTGCTATGATTTAGTTGCATAATCATTGTGCTAGTTACACCTGGAAACCATGGATGGTAGATGTTTTATTGTGCTCATACAAATGACAGTTTTATTAGCAAGACAAAAAGAGCAAAAGAAAGAGGACAAGAAGAGAGTCAGATGCTTATTTTTGAATTTGGGGTGTCATTGAGAACAAACAACCATCTCAAAATTGTTCTACTCGATTAGTGATCACACAGAGATTAAGGATAAAGGCAGATGGCATTCAGCATGGCTCTGCTCATCTTTCTCATCATTTGAAGATGAATTTTCCATACCTCAACTTCTAAGACTCAAGTTTGAGGTTTCAGCTTCTGATTACTCAGAGCGGACTAACTGTCCATATCATATGCTTTTATTACACTCTGCTTACCCCTGACTAGGCACATAAACATGTCATCATTCATTATAACAAAGACTAAAATGTCCGAAGTAACCAGCAGAAGATGGCATGAGAAACACCTACAGGAAAATATAGTAATCAAAAGTTACAGTGCGAATATAGGTTAATATATGTGTGACCAGGTATTGTGATTCAAGTCTGTGCTCCCAGCACTTGGTAAGTGAAGACAGTTGAATCAGAGACTCAAGGTCATTCTCAGCCAAATTGTAAGTTCTAGGCCAGCCTAGGATAAGTGAAAACCTGTGTTTAAAAGAAATTATAATAGTAAACTTTTATAATGACAAAAAAATAGATTCAAAAAATATATTAAGTATAGTATGACCACATTTTTATAAATATACACATTATGCTAAGTAAGAATTACAGATTATAATTGTTACTAATAAATGTTATCATGTTATGTTAACACTATACATTAGCTTCATTAGATAATTTTTATATTGAACATCAATCTCTTGTCTCAGAAGAGGAAGAACAAATGTTATTAAAGCAAACATTATCTTAGATAATTGGTCAATTAACCAATACATTCTCATTCATTCAATAAAATGACTCAAAAATACTCCACTACTTTTCTTTCTAGACTATCCACATAGTTATAAAGTTAACTATCTTAAGGTGTTTACTTTTCTGCTCCAGATAATAATGCCTTTCTTTTCATTTTTCTTATGGCAAAAACTAGTTTTAAAATGATTCTTTCTTAATTAATGAATGAATTAAATTTACATCCCAAACAGAGCTTCCCTCTCTTTCCTCTCCTCCCTCTATTACCTCTGCCTTTCTCCTCAGAGAAGGGCACACCTCCCATGGATATCAATCTGCCTTAGCTTATCAACTTGCAGTAGGACTAGGTGCATCTTCTTCTATTGAGGTTGGAGAAGGCCATCCAGTTAGGGGAAAGGGATCCAAAGGCAGGCACCAGAGTCAGAGACAGCCCCTGCTCCTGCTGTTAAAGGTCCCACATTAGGACCAAGCTAGACTAGGTCTGACCAATGCATGCTCTCTGGTTCAGTCTATATGAACTCCTATGTGCCCAGGTTAGTTCATTCTGTAGCTTTTCTTATGGGGTCCTTGATCTCTTTAGCTCTTTCAATCCTTCCTCTCCCTCTTCCATGAGATTCCCTGAGCTCGGCCTAACGTTTGACTGTGGATCTCTGTATCTATCTTCATCAGCTGCTTGGTGAGCCACTCAGATGAATGTTACGCCAACAGAGTATCATTAACAGTGTTAGGAGTGAGTTCTCTCTCATGACATGGGACTCAAGTTGGGCCAATGATTGGTTAGCCATTCCCTCACTTTCTGTTTCCTCTTTATCCCTGTACCTCTTATAGACAGGAAAAAGTATGGGTTAAAGGTTATGTGACTGGGTTAGAATCCCCATCTCCCCATTGGAAATCTTGTATGGTTACAGGAGGTGAGGGATTATTATAAAAAGGAACTTAAAATTAAACTCAGTGGTTCTCAAAATACTAATGAATCCTGCATGCCATTTCTAAATGCCAAGTGTAAGCTATCTGGATCTTCTGGCATGGTACCTACCCTTGAATGCACACCAGACTCTCCTGCTTGCTTGTTTAGTTACTTCGGTTTGTACAGCAGAAGTTATGAACTGGAAAACAATTGGCTCAAACCTTTTTCTTGCTTGAGTTAATTAGATCAGATTTGTTGTTGAAAGTTTTTTTCTCCAATTAGGAAGAGCTATTTACTAATGACTCCGAAATGGGGAATGTCTCCTAACAGGTCTTGATGTTATGAAGGCTCCACATTTAGATTTAGTCAAAAGATAGTGAAACCACAGCTTGAAAGAGGAGTTGGCATCACCATACCAGTCTACTAATTAGGAAATAAAGAAAGGAGAGAGGAAGGAAAAAAAGGAGGGAAAGGAGAGCAGGAGGGAAGCCGTAGCGAAGGAGAGTCTTGCATGTCCCTGGACTATTACTATCGTGCTTTTGATAGCTGAAAAATAATTAACCTTACAAATAAACAATCTCATCTTTTCTTTAGGGTAGAGTGCTATAACTAAGTCTACTTACCATGGACAAAATGGTCTATGTCTTATCAGTTCCTTGCATTTCCAACACAAATTGTGTTGCTGTTGCTTTGAGTCCTGCCTCTGATAACACTTTGCTTTCCCAGGTCCAGCAGACAAAAACGTAAGAAGTAGAAAGGGATGGCAGCTTCGTGTTCATGTTCTCCTTTCTCATACAACTTCTATGCACTCACATCCAGGTTTGGTTTTACTTTATATTGCTTCAACAAAGAGCAGCCCTTCAATGAGTGATTCATTTGTTTTTTAAGGTTCTTATTTTTAAAAATTTTGTGTATGTGTGTCTGGGTATATGCCATATGTGTATAGGTAGCTGTATAGGCCAGGAAAAAAGTAGCAGATCCCCCCTGATATGAAGCTATAGGTAGTTTCCAGCTGTTCCACATAGATGCAGGAAATTGAATCTGGACCCTCCTGTAAGAGCAGCTATCTGGCACACTTACCCACTTAGCCATCTCTCCAATCTCAATTAGTATTTTTTCACATGACACTTTTATTCTTTATCTGTATATGTCCTCCAGATTTCTCGAGCAAATTGTACACAGTCTCACTGGATGAATAATGGGAAATATGTGGCCCAAGAAGATTGTCACATGCTTTCCTTTGTACTTTTCCTGACTCCAAAAATGGAGACTGTCTCCCAGCGGGTCTTGATGTTATGAAGGCCCCACATTTAGATTTAGTCAAAAGATAGAGAAAGCACAGCTTGAAAGAGGAGTTGGTATCATTATTAAAGATCATTTGGATGATTCTTATGATGGACACAAAGCTTGTCCAGTCATACAGTACATTATGTGTCATTTGTCAAGGAGGGACTTCTTTTGGTATCTGAATGCTGGCCACTGGCATTCTGTTGCAAATGTATGTTACATTTATTCATGTGTGATATGTTTTCTTATTAACTTACCGTGTATTGCTTATTGTAGGGGGAGCTAAGGTGGGAGAAGTAAGAAGAGGAAGAGGAAAAGGAAGAGGAGGAGCAAGGCGAGAGAGGGCAGAGATGTAGGAGGATGAATAGCCATGCAGATATGGAGGGCAGTCGCGGGTAACAACTTATATTTAGATTAGCTAATTGAAAAACAACTCTAATTGTGTGGGGATATTGTTATTGAGCATTACCAAACATATAAAACCTTTGATTAATATTTAAGCATTAGAGTCTGATTTTCCTACCAGGCCCACGTGGATGGCTGGATGGTCTGGGCAATGCCCAGCCTTGCGGAGACAGTGTGGAATGTTGGTGTCTCATGGGTGGCAGGGCTGGTGTTTCTGGCTGGCTGTTTCTAGCTGCAATGCGCATGTGGCCTCCTGCAGTGGAACATGGAGGCTGAGCTAGGCAGAGCCACCACAGCTTAGATAGTCAGCTTGACTAGTGGCGGTTTTAAATAATTACTTCAACAGCTTATCCTTTCCCAACTCCATCCACCAAAGGGGGAAAAAGGTTTCATGAGAACAGGACCTTCTTTAGTTGATTTCTATTGCTGAAAATTATTTGTGTTATACGGTAAGTGCTAAAGAATAAATATGTCTGCCAACTTTCCTATCTGAAAGCAAGAGTCACTAAACGAATTGGATAAACTTCAGACATCAGTGTGAATAGTCTTTCTTTCTACTCAATCTCGCCATTTCTTTCTAGACCAGCTTCCTAATGTTGTGCCCCCTTTAATACAGTTTCTCATGCTATGCTAACCTACAACCGTAAAATTATTTTGTTACTACCTCATAACTGTATTTTGACTGCTGTTATGAACCATAATGTAAATAAGTGATATGCATCCTCAGTGGGGTTGCAACCCTCAAGTTGAGAACGACTGTTGGAAATATAGTCGATGTCAACAGGAAATTAGACATGATGGATTGGTTTCATTAATCAACAGTACAAAATCCATAAATCCATTACATTATGTGTAGACAAATTCATGAATGGGATGTTAAATACTGATCTTAAACAAATATCCTAAAAAAGGCATGACAACTTCATAAACTGCTAATCTAATGTTTAGTTACATGCCCATGAAGTTAGCAACATTGCTAAAATGTTCCATTCCTCCTTGATAGTTCAAACCTAGCAGGTATTATGTTAGAAGGCATGAAGTAAATGAAGTAAGTTCATAAATCTTGTTTACTAAAACTGTAGCTAAACAAACTGTGAGTATGAGTATTGAACAAAGCTTTTCTGGGCATATATAAAACTCGAGCTCTAGGCCTGAAAAATGTCACAACAAAGTCTTAAATTGTCTTTTTTATTTGGCATCAGAAATTTTATCTGAAAGGTCACTTGATTTCCTGTAAATACAGCTCTATGGAGTGATCCCAATAATAAGCAACACATTCAGTGGTCGCCAGCTATTTAATGTCCCGCTGTATTTCAACAAAAGCCAATACATCCTGTGTGACAGGAAAATGGGTGGAGGACCTTGTGTCTCGAACTTCCAGAAATCCTTGTTTGTAAGGCTGAGGTTTTGTGTCATAGTGTGACCATCCAAAATTTTTTGAGCACGTCATGGATATTTTTTTCTAGGAATGTTATCTTCATAGAGCACATTAAAGTTTCTTTCCTTTTAAAAATATGTAATCAAGTAGCTGGTAGTCATAACAGCATGAAAGAATATTAAATAAAAGAAGATGCTTGATATTAAGTGATAAATATTTATGAATCTGTATGTAGTAAAACATGTAGTAAGACAGCATATAGTCACTACTCCATAAGTATTATTATTAAAAATTAGTGTGTGCGTGTGTGTGTGTGTGTATTATGTATATACTATTCCAGTGGAAAAGGAAATTTAAACACAAGGGTTTTTTTTTTTAATGTCTCTTTTTCTGAAGAGTTTTTAATTCCCTAAATAGCAGAAGAGGTGGATCCTAATGATAAACAGATTTAAGGGGTTTATTGAATATTAATATCAACAGATCATATGCTTGGTAGTTTCAAGTCAAAAATAATAGTAAGACAGGGGCACTCTTTCCCTTACATCCTCTCTCTATAGTGACAAGGCCTGTGTCCATGGCCATCTGCCCTACTGTCACTTGTCTCTGTCCTTGTAGTCCTTTTATCAGCTCACTCAAAAGAAATGAAAGTATTGATTGATATTCTCCTTGACCCACGATGTTTCAGAAAACTGAAACAAAAACTGAAGAGTTCCAGATCCTACTATTGTGTGTGAGCATGTCAGAAGCCTTCTGGTTCAGCTACACTGAAAACACCCAAACAATATTTTCCTTGCATTGTCTTAGTAGAATGTGATCCCTCTAAGTGGAACAAACATTGGAGCTCCATTCGCATGCAAGAATACTCTTGGTCTTTGTGCAACTCTCTATGGTTGCCCCAGCAATTGAAAAGGGGCTTAAGAGTATGTACTACATCCTCATAGAAGCATCAGGAGGGGCGATGGGATAGGGAGTTCCTGTGGGGAGGGGGGCGTAGGAAAAGGGAATCATATCTGAAATGTAAATAAAACATACAAAAAAAGAAAAAGAAAAAAAAAGAGTATGTGCTAATTAAAGAACCATGAGAATACCGAAAGACAAAGGTATTATAGCTGAGAATTTGTGACCCTACATAGTTTTTGAGAGATACAGTAACTGTGCCATAAGGTAGCAGAACCTCGGACACTGACTGCCCTTTCTATAGCAGAATGCTCTGATGCCTGTATTTACTGTTCCTAAGTTTCAAATCTTTGAAAGCATGATTTTGTGATTTTCTTTTCTTCTTCAACTTTATTATTATTTCAGCAAAAGACATAAAAGTAGCTACAGAGGGGCATAGTATAGTAATAATAATTGTTCACTGGTTCTGAATTTTCTCCATCTTCTGAAATCTGTTAAGTGAAGTAATATTCAGTCAATAGTGTCACTACATGGAATATAGTAGCTAATTCTCTAGGTGGGATACAATATGTCCCTTGACTTTCAAGGAAGGTGAATTTATTTGCAACTTTAAAATAGAGGAAAATCAAATTCATAGGGGCTTAATAATAGCAAACTATTTCCATGCCATCCCATGTTTATATGCTGCCAAACATATGTACTTTTGAGGACACTGTCAGTGCCTTTTGACAAGATGGTTACTTTCTTAACATGAGAACAAGAGCTTCCCACAAATGTAACTTAGAACAGCTTATTTTAAGGGCATACTGGAGAGGATGGGATGGACTCATCAAGTACTCATCGAGATCGGAAACTGAATTTGATTTTTAAACCATTTTCACTTTATAGAATCATTTTTATTGAAACACTTTCAGAGTTCTGGACAAGTGAGCTTCTACTGAAATCAGTTCTTGTCTAGCTTGTCAACAAGACGTGCAGCCAACCCTCTGCTCCTATCCATCTCAGGATGTGGGCCAACATGGCAACCAAATCTTAACCTCACTGAAGTTCACTGAGAGGGCTGTGGCTCGCCGGAGTTAAGGGTCATGTTGGGGGACTACACGGTTTTGGAGATGTGAATCCATTGCTAGTTCCATATAGGTGCCTTTATCTATTCTTTCCTCTAAGATGACTTCTGTCCTAAATTTGACTTATCCCACTCAATGGACTCGGGGTTATAAAGATCTGAAGTTTAGAGGGAACTGTTACAAGAACCAATATTCTGTTACCAATATTCTGAAGTGCAGCATACAAAAAACAGGGCCAATAGAAAGCCTTGCCCACTTCAATCTTATGACCCCATGGGCTGTTGTCCCAGCCTTGTAGGAAGAAATCCTTACACATGCTAACAAAAATCAAAACCACCACAGGAAAACTAACCACCATGAGGGGAGCTGCTCATCCTCCATGCACTGCCCTGTCCTGTCTGTCTATTCTCTCCCTTCCCTACCCTGTTGTGTGCTATGGGGAAAACTGAGTCCTATGAATGGTATCATCAAGGATCCTTTGACTTCTAATGTTAAGACAATAAGATCCACTTGTGGAATTTGGGAGACTAGAGAGGAAAGGAGACAGGTATTTCTTCTGCCCTTGCTGAGTCTCTTCTTGTAGAACTTTATCCCATTCTAACGGCAGAGACTGTCTGGGACTATAAAGACAGCATCAGCTGAACAGAAATGTTCATCCGAGGCATCTGCTCTCACTGCTGTTACTAGGTAAAGAGTTAGGCACTAGCAGACCCAAAGGACATTAGGGTGGAGCCTCTCCCATGTAGATTATAAAACCAGTGATTAAACTATAAAACACATGTTACTGGTGACAGGAATGGGACATGAGTTCTCTCTGGTCCCGGTAAGAGACATGACATTCCAACCTTCTCAGAAGCTCATTAATTGATGGCTATCTAAATCTGGTTACAGGCACTTTTAACTTTATATCAATCTATCTTTACAAACCAGTGGCCCCTTCTCAACAGCCATTTCAAACGGGTCTGCCACTCACCCAGACAGGCAAATTCTCCTTAGGAAAACTGGCTGTCCTAGGGGGTTTAGTGAAGACCTGTCTGAAATGGGAACTGGCCCAAAGGTCTGTCTGGTCCTTGCCTCTCACTATTTTAGGGTGTCATGCTTTATTCTGTAATAAGCTCTTCCTATTTTCTATACTAGACTGGGTTTCAGCTGAATTCTTTCAGCAGAGATAACAGGGGATGGGAAGGGCCAAAGGAAGATGCTATGAGACCCCAAAGAGGATCTCATTATAGAGGGGAATGTCCTTAGAACTTCCAAGGGGAAGTCACATGATCAGAGAGATTCTGACTCATCCTAGCAGGCGAAACTACTAAGAGAAAAATCTAAGGCTCCTTAGGAAGAAGTCCCCAAAAGTAATTCACAAGGAGTCTCGTTGACCTTAACATTTAAAAGGAAAGGCGAATTTGTAGCCATCTAGGTGGTCATAAGCACTCAGCAGGAAAGTATATGAAAAGAGTTAAGAGGCTGATGATAATACAAAACAAAAAAGAGCTAGACGAGACTGTGACAGGGAAGCCATGCCAGCTATTGTACAGTGTACTTAAATGGACGCCAGTAAGTTGAATATTAAAAATAAAAAGTAATGCATGCTAACAGGCTTAACTGGTAGCCACAAGAATTCTATAGCTCCCATCCCACTAGCTCTCCCCAAATGTATTTAAAGGGAGCCTTGCTGAATCCTGCTAAGTACTTCCCTGGTTGTCAGTTCGAGGAATTCACTACCTGGCTTCACCTGTCCTAGGCCTTGCATTCCATAACACCAAAGGGAAGTGTAAGGGGTTCCCATTTGGAGCTACAAAGCATCTGAGGGTTTAGTGTTTCTCTTCAGTGTTGGCCCTAAATGCCAAGTCTCAGAATTCAAGCAATCTACTCTCATGGGATGGCACACCAGGGGTTCCAGTGCCTCCCACCAGCACAACAGATGCCAAGCTGTCTGGATCTAGTCCTGACAGCTCCTTTCTCCTCTGCTTCATTGTCCACAGTCCTCAGTGAACAAGGAATAATGGATCTCACGGATCCAGAGGCAAGGCTGTTGCCACTAATGGGTGACGTGTTGGTACAAGATAAAGTGTTACTCACCCTCCCCTATAAGATAATAAGGACCCATATACCTTGGGGTTCTAGTCAGAAGGAAAGGACTTTTGGAAACTGCCGTCTTCCCAAGAACTGCTCCATTTGAGATGTGATTCTCATTTATGTCTGCTTACTCTAGTAAGAGTGGCATGATTCATCTCTGGCACTGTCTGATGCAGACAGCAGATGCCACCCATGTGGGGAGACCTCTGTGAGACATTTGAGTACCACAACAAGCACGACTAATGGTTTAGTCAGCAGTCGATATAACTTTTGATGTAGAGGAGTTTCTTCCGCCCAGACAAGAGCTAACACCTCCTGTGGTAAAGGGGAAGCCGTGGTTTACACGCTCAAGAGGACAGTCTGAAGCCAGAGGCAGAAAAGAAGCCTGAAACCCCTGAAGAAACGATAAGATGAGAGAAATAAGTATTCCTCAAAGCGGTTACTTGCAGGCCCTCACTGTGGAATCTGCTGTTCCCACTCCTTCCGTCTGCCTTTTCCAGACAGAGCAAAAGCTTAGGCCTGCTTGCCCTGACAGCTTGCCCATCCTTATTCTCGATCTCTAAAGAAATCCTCCCTCCATCCAACCACATGCAACTGCTTACAAACTTCCAATGCTACGGGCCTGTCAGCCATTCAACCTCAAACTCGGAAAGGATAACTGCAGCTCCTTTTTCTTCCTTCATCTCTTCCCAGCGGCTCTCCAGAGCTGCAGCTCCTCTGTCCTGCTGTGTTTTCTCTAATAAGATCGTCCTTGAGGTTCCTTCTGAGCCCATTTTTTTATGTTATTTTGTATATGAAACTAAGAGCGTACAAATGGACCATGTGTCAGAGTTCCTGAGGCTTAGGAATGGGAACAGTTCTTGGCCCAACATTCCCATCCAGTTGCTCTCCACTCCCACCCCTATAAACATCTGTATTAAAGAATACGCAAACTCCCCATTGTCTAAAGCTTCTCACATCTGTCTATAACTGCAATTCCAGGTGATCAGGGGCCATCTTTCTGACTTCTGTGGGTACCAGAGACACATGTGTGGTGCACATACATACATGCAGGCATAACAATGATACTCATTAAATGAATGAATGAATGGATGAATGAATGAATGAATGAATGAATGAATAATTTAAAACTCATGCATGATTCTAACTTAGATCAAGCTCAGCCAAAGATATATAAAATGATGCCTGCCCAAGAAAAGAAAACAAACAAATGAAAAGACCAAAAGAAGGGAAAACTGTTATATTGACAACTTTATACCTAAAGATAAATTTTAATAGACTTTCTTCCAGATCAAAAACTGCCTATAACACGTTACAATTTAAAAACAGGCTCACCTGCTTAGAGTTGCGTTCAGGTGCTTCAACTCTGCTTGCAAAAGGAAGAATAATATGTATCACCATGACTGCATTATAAATGAAAACAGAATAATCAACAAAGTTCCTTCCTGAAGTTCCAGTCAGTACTATTAGAAGGCTTGTCATTTTAAAATTTACTTTCTAAACAAAGACAACCCAAAGCTGGCTTGATTTCTTAAGGGCTTTTGAGATCATCTGTTCCTGCATCAGGCCTGAGTGATGCAACACACTTCCACAACTGCTATTGTCATTTCTTGAGGTTTCCAAACACCACTTTTCATTCTGAAAGCTTCCAACAGGTTGTACACAATGAGCAGGAAACAGATGCGTCCTAGAGATTTATTTAAATATTTTATGTGTATTTACTCCAGACACAGAATTAAAATACCAGCTTTGCAGAATGCAAATGCTGTACAAGAAATTCTCTTAAAAATGTTCCCACCTTCTGGATTCACAGACTGAAAAGCAAAACATAAGATCTCCAACGTCAAGTTCTAGACAAGATTCCATTGATTGTTTCTGTGTCACTTGGTTTCTTAAAGCGATAGTAAGTCAGAAAAGTTTATTCCTTTTTTTTTTTAATTCTTTCTTTTTTTTTTATTGGATGATTTATTTACATTTCCTATGTTGTCCCCTTACCCCATCCCCCACCACCCCCTCGGAACCCCCAATCCCCTCGCCCCTCCTCCTTCTTCTCTGTGGATGTAACCTCTATCTACACCCCCCCACTCCCACCTCCCCACCCTCAAAATTCCCACCCCCTGGGGCATCCAGCCTTCATGAGGTCAAGGTTCTCTTCTTCCACCTATGCCCAGCAGGGCCCTCCACTTTTACATATTCAGCTGAAGCCCTGGATCCCCCCCTAAGTGCTCCCAGGCTGGTGGTTTAGACCCTGGGAGCTGTGGTTGGTTGGTATTGTTGCTCTCCTCATGGTGCCACAAACCCTTTCAGCTCCTTCAGTCTTCACTCTAACTCCTCTATTGAGAACCCCATGATCAGTGAAAAGTTTATTCCTAATGAGGAACCTTGGAAATAAAAACTTAAAATTTGATAATAAAATAATAAAATTTGATAATAAAATAATAAAAACTTAAATTCAGAGTTAATTATGAAATATCATGTAGTTATAGTATGACTTTTTTTCCCCTGTGAGGCCTTATGAAGTGTCATAATTGCACTTTAATTTGGAAATAATCTTAAATCTTTTCAGAGTGGTAAAAGATAAAATCACTCAAAAGTCCATGACGAGGTGACAGCAAGAAGAAAGGGCTAAAATACTGCAAACTGTCACATAGCTGAGTAAGTGGGCAATCTCAAATAAGCGTGCCTGTGCTCCTCCATGGACCACGGTTTTACTGTGGATTGTGTGCTAAGGTAGGTAGGAGTGTGTGTGTGTGTGTGTGTGTGTGTGTGTGTGTGTGTGTGTGTGTAACATGGTGTATCTGAATATGGTGGATATAGACTGGATACCAACATCCAGTATCTTCCTTACTTGCTCTCCACCCACTTTGTTTTTTGGTTTAGTCTGGTTTTGGTGGTGGTGGTGGACTTTCTGGTTGTTTTTTTGTTTTTGTTTTAATGTATTCACTTTACATCCAGCTCACTGGCCCCCTCCTGATCACATCCTGCCACAAGCCTTTCCCCCTTCCCCCTCCCCCTTCTCCATCTCCACTGAGACTGTGGGGACCCCTCTGAATATCCCTCAACCCTGGCACTTCAGGTCTCTGCAGGGCTAGGCACATCCTCTCCCACTGAGGCCAGACAAGGCATCCCAACTAGAAGAATGTATCCCACATATAGGCACCAGCTTTTAGGATAGTAACCTCTCTAGTTGTTCAAGATCCATATGAAGACCAAGCTGCATATCTGTTACATTTGTTAGGAAAAGTCTAGGTCCAGCCAGCCTGTGTTTGATTCTTTGGTTGGTGGTTCAGTCTCAGAGAGCCCCAAGAGTCCAGGTTAGTTGATTCTATTAGTCTTCCTGTGGAGTTCCTATCCCCTATGGCGCCCACAATCCTTCCTTCTATTCTTCCATAAGAGTACCCAAGCCCCATCCACTGTTGGGGTCTCAAGTTGGGCCAGTAATTGGTTGGTTGTTCTCTCAGTCTTTGCTCCATCCCATGTTCCTGCATTTCTTGTAAAAAGGATAAATTTTGGGTTCAAAGTTTTGTCCCTATCACTCCATTGAGGTTCCTGCCTGGCTACAGAAGGTGGCCTCTTTCGGTTCTATATGTCTAATGCTGTGAGTCACAGCTAAGGATAAGCCCATTGATTCTTGGATACCTCACTCCCTTATTCCAGGTGTCTTAGGGTTTTACTGCTGTGAACAGACACCATGAACTCTTATAAGAAGAACATTTAATTGAAGCTGGCTTACAGGTTCAGAGGTTCAGTCCATTATCATCAGGGTGGGAGCATGGCAGCATCCAGGCAGACATGTGGCTGGAGGAGATGACAGTTCCACTCTTGTAGCTGGGAGAAGACTAGCTTCCAGGCAGCTAGGGTGAGGGTCCTAAAGCCCAAGTCCATAATGACACAATTCCTTCAACATGGCCACACCTACTCCAACAAGGCCACACCTCCTAATAGTGCCAAACATACACAAATCATCATATCATGTCTCTGTCTATTCCTGGAGATGTTCCATACCTCCCCAGCCCTGTCAGTTGCAGATTTCCATTCATTTTCATGGCTATCTGGCCATCCCTCCTGTCTGTCTCCACATCTGATCCTGAGCAACCCTGCCCCACCCCCATTCCCTTCCCTATCTCCTCTCCTTCCCAGTTCTCTTCTTCCATCTGATTCTTATGGCTATTTTATTCCCCCTTCTAACTGAGATTCAAGCATCATTACTTATAAGACTTCCATCTTGTTTAAATTCTTTGGGTCTGTGGAGCATAGCATGGATATCCTGTATTTTATGGCTAATATCCACTTATAAGTGAGTACATACCATGTATGTCCTTTTGGGTCTGGGTTACCTTACTCAAGATGGTATTCTCAAGTTCCATCTATTTCCCTGCAAAATTCAAGATGTCTTTGTTTTTAATAGTTGAATAGTATTTCATTGAGTAGATTACTTCTTTTCCTTTATCCATTCTTCAGTTGAGAGACATCTGGATTGTTTCCAGTTTCTGGCTATTACAAATAATGCTGCCATGAACATAGCTGAGCAAATATCTTTGAGGGATGGTGGAACATCTTTTGAGAATATGCCCAGGAGTGGTATAGCTGGGTCTTGAGGTAGACCTATTCCCAGTTTTCTGAGAAACCACCAAATTGATTTCCAAAGTGGTTGAACCAGCTTGCCATTCCACCAGCAATAGGAGTGTTCTTCTTTCTCCACATCCTCACCAGCATGTGCTGTCACTTGAGTTGATTTTTTTTAACACTTCATGAATCTGCATGCCATCCTTGCACAAGGTCATGCTAATCTCCTCTGTACTGTTCCAGTTTTAGTATATGAGTTGCCAAAGTGAGTATTCACTTGAGTTTTTGATCTTAGTCACTATGATAGGTGTAAGATAAAATCTCCGAATTATTTTGATTTCCATTTCTCTGATGACTAAGGGCTCTGAACATTCTTTAAGTGCTTCCTGGCCATTTGAGATTCCTCTGTTGAGAATTATCTGCTTAGCTCTGTGCTCCAGTTTGTAACTGGGTTATCTCTGTCTAACTTCTTGAGTTCTTTGTAAAGTTTGGATATTAGCCCTCTGTCAAATGTAGGTTCGATGAAGATACTTTCCCAATCTGTAGGTTGCCATTTTGTCCTTCCAAAGTTCTTTTATTGTTCAGGATTGTTTTGGCTATCCTGGGATTTCTATTTTTCCATATAACGTTGAGAATTGCTCTTTCAAGGACTATAAATAATTGTGTTAAAATTTGATGTGGGTGGCATTGAATCTGTAGATTACTTTTGGTAAGATGGTTACTTTCACTATGCTAATTCTGCCTATCCATGAATATGAGATAGCTTTCCATCTTCTGATATCTTCTTCAACTTCTTTCTTCAGGGTCTTGAAGTTCTTGCCATATAGATTTTTCACTTCCTTGGTTAGAGTTATACTACAATAGTTTATGTTGCTGGTGGATATTGTAAAGGGTGCTGTTTCCCTAATTTCTTTCTCTGTCAGTTTATCATTTGTATAAATGAGGGCTACTGATTTCTTTGAGTTAATTTTGTATCCAGTCACTTTGCTGAAGGTGTTTATCAGCTGTAGAAGTTCTCTGATAGAATTTTTTGGGTCACTTAATTATACTATCATATCATCCACAAACAGTGATAGTTTGACTTCTTTTTAGATTTGTATCCCATGGATCTCCTTTAGTTGTCTTATTGTTCCTGACTTTAGTGGAATT
Source organism: Grammomys surdaster (assembly GCF_004785775.1). Lineage (NCBI taxonomy): Eukaryota > Metazoa > Chordata > Mammalia > Rodentia > Muridae > Grammomys > Grammomys surdaster. Next base: position 4,232,355 of record NW_021604578.1, read on the forward strand.
GCTTTAAGTTTGTCTCCATTTAGCTTAATGTTGGCTACTGGCTTGCTGTATATTGCTTTGATTATGTTTATGTATGTGCCTAGTGTCCCTAATCTCTATAATACTTTTAACATAAAGGGATATTGGATATTGTCAAAAGCTTTCTCAGCATTTAATGAGATGATCATGTGATTTATTTCTTTTACTTTGTTTATATGATGGGTTATGTTGATGGATTTTCATATATTGAACCGTCCCTGCATCTGTAGGATGAAGGCTACATCTAATGGATGATGCTTTTGATGCTTTCCTGACTTTGCTTTGTGAATATTTTATTGAGTATTTTTTCATCAATATTCATAAGAAAAATTGGTTCAAATTTTCTTTCTTTGTTGAGTCTTTGTGTGGTTTAGGTATCAAGATGACAATGGCTTCATAGAATGTGTTTGGCAGTGTTCCTTCTATTTCTATTTTGTGGAATTGTTTGAAAATTTTTGAAAAAGCTCTTTGAAAGTCTGGTAGAATTCTGTACTAAAACCATCTGGCCATGGACTTTTTGTTTGTTTGGTTGTTGTTGGAAGACTTTTAATGACTACTTCTAATTCTCTATAAGTTATAGGGCTATTTAAATAGTTTACCTGATCTTTTTATTTTTTGATATTTTATTTATTTTTTTCCTTTTTTTTGAGACTATCTTTTTTTTTAAATTTTTTCTCAAATCGTAATTAATTCACACAGGGGTTATAAACACAGAAAGGCAGGATGTGGGGAAGGGAATGAACTGGAGTGTGGGTGTTCAGGGGGAATACAGATATCTTCAGAACTGGGTATTGGCTAGGTGAAGGTTCAGGGGACAATTCACTATGACTCTGCCTATGACTTATCTTAGTTGGTATTGTCTGCCAAGGCTACCTGTTTACAAGGTCTATGACTACTCAGGCTTATAAATTTCCACAAAAGCTGCCTGTTGACATTAGCTTATAGCCATCTGTTTCAATGTTTTTCCACTGAGACCCAAGACTTGGTGTTAGTATACATGTATGACATGCCTATTGCTGATTTTAGGCCTATTGCTGATTTTAGGCCTATGGCTGATTTTAGGCCTTCAGAGTGTAAGCAGGGCTGCCCCGACATCTCCTCCCTTCTCTAAGTATAGAAGGGCTGTGGCAATTCTAAACTTGCGAAGGCGGGGATAGAGGCCTGACCTCCAGTATTTGAAGGGGACCTTGGAATGGCTCCAGTCCCCCTGTGGTTGTCCAGTGAGGCATGAGGGCCATACCCATCCCGATGCCTTTTTCCTGGAGAGGGGATACTTTTGACATCAACCCCTATGCAGTCATGCTTGTCCCTCAGGGAACCCAGATAGATATTTTTATCTTTTATTTATATTCCCTTGCAGTGCTTAGCCTCGCAGCCTAAGCAAGAATTCAGATCGCCTGTTACAGGGGGTTCTGGGTGGCCCCTCTCTGCTTGGTCTAGGAGCAGAAGTCCCCCCTCTTACGTTGGGTGGAGATGGGTTTTGGAAACACCCTTATAAAGTAACAACCTCATCTTGAGTCTTGTGGTCCTCCATAGCTAACTAATGATAATGTATCTGAGTAGGTTTTACTACCAAATTATTTATCTGTTGTATCACAGAGTTAGTTCGCCTATTTGAGGGCCAGGGACCAGCAGAAAAAAGCAAAAAGAACCCAAATAATGGTCCCAAGACGGAAGGAAATAGGGTTGACAATCTTGGAGAGGCTGAACACCAATTCTTGTACCAGCATTCATCTGTCTCTTTCTCTCTCTGATTTTTCTTAGGGCCTTCACTGCCTATTTGATGCTCTCTTTAACCCTCCTTGCCTTGTCTATGTAAAGGCAACCTTCCTCTTTGAGGGTTGTACACAGTCAAGAGCTGTACACAGCCTTTTCTATTGTACTAGAGTAAATCAAGTCCAATAAGGATCTTTGCAATTTTAGGAGGTCTCTTCAGACGGCGAAACGAGGATTTCTTCACATTAGTGACATCAGTCTCTAGCTGTATGATGTTCTTGTCAGTGGCCCTTCAAAGGTCTGAGTAGTATAAGTTCGGAGGCCAGCATCTGAATTAGAACTTCTAACAGCAGAAATCACCGGTGATTCATTTTTACCTGGGATGCTGTCTGAGTTAAAGCTCCTGGGAGTCCCTCTTTCTCTCTGTTTTCTGGGATTGGGTACGGAGCTGCCGCCTGTGACCTGCTCTATGCTCAGGCCCAGACTGGAAGTCCCAGTTTACCTGATCTTGATTTAACCTCTGTAAGTGGTATCTGTCTCAAATATCATTCATTTCCTTAAGATTTTCCAATTTTGTTGAGTACAGGCTGCTGAAGTGAGATCTAATGGTTCTTTGAATTTCTTCACTTTCTCTTGTTATGTCTCCCTTTCCGTTTCTGAGTATTTAGTCATTTACTGATACGGTCTCTCACTGAACCTGCAGCTCACTGATTTATCTAGACAACGACCTTCCTGTTTCCACCTCTCAATGCTGGGACTTTAGGCATATACTACATAAAGCTCTCATTGCATTTTCAGACAACTAATTAATTCAACTCGTAGTATACACTCAGAAGAACTGAAGATATTTTGCTATACAAAGTCACATATACAAATATCAGCATTATTCACAAGGATGCAACACTGCAAATAATGCCAATATTCATCAGTAGATGAGTGAGAAAACATGGTATATTGATGTAATGTAGCGATATTTCAACCATGAAATGAGATAATGTTCTAACATATGTTTTAGCATCATTATTACATAAATAATTAAGTTTATTTATTGCATTTTTGTTAGAATTTTAAAACTTTAAACAGATTTTCTTTGTTGTGTGTGGTGGCAGATAGCTTTAATCTCAAAAGTAGGGAGATCAAGACAAGTAAATCTTAGTGAGTTGAAGTCCAGCTTAGTTTACATAGAAAGTTCCAGGCCTGCCACGGCAACATTATGAAACTTGTCTCAAAACAAGCAAACGAACAAATAAAATTTCTTTGTAAATCATTTCAATTTTTCATGAAACCTGTTTCTAAAGGTTTTTTTTTTCTATTAAGTCCAATAGTTTGCAACGTTTCCTGATTGATGGACAAAAGAATGGAGTCTGAGCTGGATCTCAGGCATAGAATGAAGATAAAACTTTCTGAATGGCCAGGAAGGTTGTAAGATTACTATCTAGCGGGAGCCTTTCAGATAAAAAAACAAAGACATACCAGTTTTTCCCTCCCTTAAGAGATAATCCAAATGGGCCTGTCAATTACTTGGACGGGAAAGCAGCCTTCAGGAAGCTTTCTGTTCCAGGTATTTTCTAGAAAACGGTATAAGGCCTCTGGAAATGGTAGTAAAGAACTGCAGAGCTTATAAGAGACAGAGCAAGAGTATCAGAAGTCCAACGCCTACTTGAAAGTATGGCTGCTAATTAGAAGTCTATCTAAATGTACAGATTTTGTACGTATGTATTTCTTGTTACTTTGTGATAAATCTTACCCATCCTCTACACTACACTCTGTAGATCTCACCAGAATTACTTTAAAACTAATCACAAGGATCAGGGAGCCTGGCAAGGTGAAGCCAGCGGGAGATGCTGTTAACCTCTCAACTAGGCTGAGGAGAGGAGAATAAAAAGGAGGTAGAAGATTTTATGAAAGAGTCACATAAATATCCAGTTCTTAAAGGAGGGATTAAACACTGGCCCAACTAGCTCCACTCATTTTTGTAAGTAACTTGAATTCTAGATGTCAGGCTCTGATACCCATTAGCACACCAAAGTGCATGCTGACCTCCAGTCTCCTGCACTTTTTGTCTCTTCTCAGCTCTTCTCAGCTCTTCTCAGCTCTTCTAACACTACACTTCTCCACCTCCTGGCATTTTCTCCTCCAGCTTCTCTTTCCCATATAAATAAACCTGACATTTCCGCCATATTCTCTCTCTCTCTCTCTCTCTCTCTCTCTCTCTCTCTCTCTCTCTCTCTCTCTC
>NW_021604578.1:4236424-4243524 GCF_004785775.1 Grammomys surdaster
TCTCTCCCCCTTTGTCTTCCTCTCTTGCCCCCCCCCCACGTGGGTCATCTGCTAGCCATAATCAATTTACTACTCTGTCTTCCTGCTCAGGACTCTTTCAGGTTGCCTCTGGCTATACTCTCCCTCATATTCGTAATAAAAATCCTTCCTGTCAACCATAAGTTGGTCACAACCTCAGGTTTATACCCTAGGAATGGTAGGTTTGGTTGATAAACATGTTTATGACAAGGGACTGAACATAGTCCTAATGGAAAAAAAAAAAAAAAAAGGCCAGTGACGAGAACAGGAAGAACAGATCAATTACCTCAGGAGAAGAACTAAAGGGACCACCCCAGCAGTGGAGGATCTCTCTTTTCTGGAATTTTGCAGAACCAGTCTTAAGATAATGATTAACCAGGTCAAGCTTGACCAAGCTTGCCTTCAGTGTCAGCTGTGAAAATTCCCCAGTTAATAGAAATCTCCAACTCATGCCTTTTGTCTTTGCTCTACGGAGCTTGAAAGTAATCATGTTAGGTCTGGGCAGCTGAGTCTCTTCATCTCTTTCTGCCATGGCCCTACTGATTAAAACCTCCTTCTGTACTTCTCCACTACTTATCTCTTTGATTGACATGTTGGATAGAAGTTCACCACAGTGTGTTGAGTTCCCCGGGCTTGTACTCTGAGGTTCCAGCAATATAATGATGAAACCAAGTGCCGAGCACATATTGCTTCTAGCTTTGCAGGCTTTCTTTCTAAGCACTTAAATTTCCACTTTTGTGAGATACCAAATAATCATTTCCAGGCTAGTTAAGCATAATTTGGCTTTTACTAAATATATTGTGGCTGATTTTTCCTCAGTTGTGACTCAGGTGAAGACCTCAATAGGGCTTGTTAGTCATATAAAAACTAAATGGGCAGAGGAAAATAAGTGTTTTCCTTTTGACCTATTCATGTGTACAGATCTTTAGGTTGCTTCGGGCAGCCTACAGTATTTAACTTTGTGCTGTATTCATTGGTATTACAGTACAATAACTGAGGTCATAGATAGACCAACATAAACGCTAACTATACGGAGTCCTGCTGTAAAGGATGTTTTCTGTTTATCCACACAGCAAAGGATAGACTCATGAATAAGATCCTTTGATATTGCCGTTGTTCTGGTCTTGTTTGTGTAGCCATTTCTAGGAGAGACGCTTTCACAGCTGACTTCCTGGTATTCTGGCTCTTAACAATTTTCTCTCCTCCTCTTTCTGAGATCTTCCCTCAGTCGTATATGGAGGAGCTATGATGCAGATATAGCCTTTGGGGCTGGCCTCCCAGTGATCTGTCAGTCTCTGCAAAGTGCCAGTTGTGGTTTCTTGTGATGGTGTTTGTTTTTAGTAAAGAGAGGCTTCTTTGATCAAGACATATATATGGGTACAAGGACACAATTTAGAGAATGTAGCAAGAAATGATAATGTGGGAAATGCCTTAGTCAAGAGGAGGTTTTAACTGAGAAGGAGGAGAGGGAGACAGTACTAAAGGAGGAGAGAAAATCCAATGGTGCTTAAGTTTTCTTTTTCTTTTTTCTTCATTTTAATTGACAGAGTTCAACAACTTTATGTATCTCTTATTACAAGAACTTTCTATTTTAGTCACATGCTCTTCCTTTGTTTACTTATGGTTTCCTTTCACATCACAATAGAGCTTACATGAAAGAAAAAGTCAAAACGGGGCTCAGGAGTGGACAACAATAAATTGCATTTTAAGATAGGAGCCTGAGATGGCTTACATTGATTGATAACTTGACATTATCTTCTTGGAGTCCAATGTGCAAGTCTGGACAGGTTTCATAAATTAGATTGATTGGGAGTGGTGCCATTTCATGGGCAGGGCTCCCTGAGTCCACGAAAAGGAGAAGGCAAGCTGAGAACTAACATTCACAGCTCTCTGCTCTTCCACTGGGGCTACAATGTGACCAACTGTCCTCCAACTCCTGCGACCATGTTGTCCCTACCACGACAGGTCGTCTCCTCCAACTATATTCAGATCTTTGCTCCATTAAGTTGATTCTTGCCAAGACTTTTGTCATAATAATGGAAAAAGGGAATACAGAAAATTGGTCTTGAGAAATGGGGCCATTCATGTTATAAATAAGATCACATGGTTCTTAAGGCTTTGGAACTGGACTGGACTGAGACTAGAAGAGTTTGAAACTTTAAGTTGGAAATTGCCAAGGGTGCTGTGAGCAGAGTTTAGACTACAAGAATGTTGAGAGAAATGTGGGCGGTAGAAACCTGGTCCATAGAGAGGGAGATGAGGACTCTCACAAGAACTGGGCTGGGAGCAATTCTGATGATACTCTGGCAAAGAACACATTCTGCCTTGCTCTGAAAACCTGAATGAGATTGAATTTTAAAATTGTAGACGAGTTAGTTTAGCAGAGGAAATTCCAAGACGTTATGTCATTCAGGTCATGTCACAGTTACTGCTCATTGGTATTATCCAGGTCGTCAGTGAAAGAGAGCAAAGAGTAGAAGAGAGGATTAGGACACTGTGACGTTTGTGAAGGAAAGGCGCACATTTCAGAGTCTGTGACACAAAAGCCTAGAGTAAAGCATCTGTGATTGCAGATTAGTATGAGGGAAAGAATGAGTCACTATACACTGAGACAATAAGACGGAAGGTGCCTTGAGGGCAAGATCTCATCAACTGACGTCTCCATCATATGAAAATCCAGTCACTTGAGAGGAGAGAGAGAACTCAGATGGAGAGTGCTACTCCAGGGATCCTCTGCTGAGGAACAACTGCCCTGGGAAATGTTTCACCAGGCTCATCCTGGAGAACACACTTAGAGCAATGCCACTGTGCCTCCAGGGTGCCAGGCTACTTCTGGAACTGGCAGCAGAATCTGGCACCATCATTCATGTGGTACTGGTTTGACACTGTGAAAGATGCAGGAGCAGGCAGGTCATGGAGTCCTTCTCTAAAGTGTCCTATCCTCTTTTTATCCTGTAAAACTCGCCACCCACTTCCCCCAATTCTAGACTTCAGTGTTTATTATCTTTTCCTGTTGATTTTTATTTATCCTATGTTCTCGGGTCTGATATAATTAGAAAGTTTATCCCACACATGTATTTCTGGGTAGCTTCTGAATTTACTTGCTAGGATCCAGCACTTCAACATCTCTGAATCCTTAAGGCTAAACCAACCTGGTCAAACCGTCCTAGATCTGTCTAAATGCATAGTGTAATAAAATAACACAGACTTGTATTTCAAATTAAGGGATGCAACAGTGCAACTCAACTGTTTCTGGCCATCATTGCTTTTTATTCTGAGTCAGAGAGTGCCACGAGTGGAGTATGTCTGCCAGGGTACCACCCTGCCACAGCCTCTCTTCACTGGCATAGTGTGTCACTCATGGTGAAGCCAGCCAACCAGTCAAGGGAGGCTTTATGCAGTGTCAAGAGCTAAACTACCCTCATCAGGATTCTGAAGCCAAAGAATTTTTTCCCCTTTGTACCAGTGGCTCAAATGCCTTTGGACATGGTTTCTGGCACAGATACGTTCAGGAAATGGGGAGGGAGGAACACCTATTTAAGTGAAAAAACACTCACGCAAGAACATTACGCAATAACAGAAAACAAACGGTTGGCTAGTGGTGAATTCTGAGCTCTCCATCCATCACTGGGATTTGATTTGGTCTTAGAGGGAACAATCGTGAATTCTCAAGGTGTAACAACACCAATGAATCTAGACTGTGGAGCTTAGCAAGCTTAAAACGAAGCATGCCAATGTTAGAATTGAGGGCAGGGCAATTCTTTTCTGTTCCCAGTTATAAGTGGAAGACGTTAATGGACAGCAGATTTGCAGCAGAATAACAACTGTGCTACTCAGTTTCACCCTCAGAAGGAAGGAGCGCAGAAGCACAGTCCACAGCAGAATCTAAGAAACTAGTCAGCCACACCCTTTACCTGTGAGGCTTCTCCCTACTAGCAAGCTCCATTGCCTGGAGACTTCCTTGATTGCTAACAGATGGAAATGATAAAATCTAAAATGTTACAGACTCTGGGGCTAGGGATGTAGTTCAGGGCTAGAGCATAGGCCTAGCAAAAGAAAGGCCCTGAGTTTGATCTCAGCACTTCAACAAAACAAACAAAATTTACAAGTTAAAGTTATTAGTCAGGTGGTGATGGCGCATCTCTTTAATCCTAGTACTTAGGAGTCAGAGGCAGGTGGATCTCTGAGTTCAGGGCCAGCCTGGTCTGGTCTACAGAGCAAGTTCCAGGACAGATATATATATATATAGTGTGTGTGTGTGTGAAAAACATATGTGTGTGTTTGTGTGTGTATGAAAAACATATGTGTGTGTTTGTGTGTCTATTACGTATGTTTATATTTGTATATTTGTATAAATTAAACAAATAAAATTTTATGGACTCACTGTAGAAAGAAAAGCAGATCTAGACATTCTATCTACCACTAAATCCTCAGTGTAGGCAAGGAGCGAGATGAGAGTACATTTTGATGGTACTTTAAAAATGTGGCTGTTAGTAGTGCTGGAGGAAGTGGTACAGTTTTTTCCCAGGTTACCACCTGGGTTGATAAAGTTGCCATTTTTTCAGTTAAAAACTGACCCCACCCACGTTCATCCAGCAACCATAATTAAACGTAGCAGGCCAGAATACATCATATGCATCTGGACAGGGAGGGGAGAACATGGGTTCAAGGCGTCTGAGGAGCTGCAGGGGATGAGAGAATAATAGGGGGTAAAGAGTGACCAGAATTCATTATTTACAGGTACAGACTTTTCAGAGAATTATTTTAAAGAAAAAAAATATCATGAAGCCAAAAGAATTATTTGAAGGCTCAGCATAAACTTTTCATTAAAAAAAATCCACTTTTAATTTTTTTCTTAGATTTTTTTTTAAATGTGGAACAAACTTTAAATTATGTACTATCAAGCAAATCTTGCAACACCTTCTAAGTGAGAGCACCTTCTGTACCCTGTGTTGTTAGGCTTTGTCGTTTGCCAAGGAATCCTCCTACTCCCCAAATCTTCATGACACTTGCTATTTTAGGCTATTTTTTTTATAAATCCCTTTGACAGCTAGCCAATTTGAAAAGCAAACTGTGTCAGTGTCATAACAGTTTGGTACCTTAATGTATACACATTTTGTAAGCATATCGAATGGATAATTCCATAATTTCTAGTAAATATGCCAAAAGTAATTTAAGAAGTAATAGGAGTTGATGGGATGTTTGGGATAAAAATCCCAACATTCCTCTCCTGATGGCTATCACAGTGTGAATGCTTTCTGTAAGAGTCCATCACACATAGGGACGGCCTACGTCTCCACTGTTGACCTAATAACAATTCTTCTACCGTGCAGAAGAAGAATATTTAGTAACTCATGAGTGTGTTTAATTCAATCCAACCACTGTGCTGAATGCTTAGAGATTGTCCCGTTTAGTCCTCACCTGAGTCTTCAGAGAGAAGAGCTATTTTCATTATTAGAAAACCTAGACTGGGCTGGGAGATGGCTCAGCGGTTAAGAACACTGACTGCTCTTCCAGAGGTCCTGAGTTCAATTCCCAGCAACTACATGGTAGCACACAACCATTTGTAATGGGGAGTCTGATACCCTCTCCTGGTGTGTCTGAAGACAGAAACAGTGTACCCACATATGTAAAATAAATAAGTAAAATTTTTTTAGAAAGAAAGAAAGAAAGAAAGACAGGGAGGGAGGGGAGGGAGGGAGGGAGGGAGGGAGGGGAGAGAGAGAGAGAGAGAGAGAGAGAGAGAGAAAGAAAGGAAGAAAGAGAGAAAGAAAGAAAGAAAGAAAGAAAGAAAGAAAGAAAGAAAGAGAGAGAAAGAAAACCAAACCTAGGCTATTTTTCCATGTCATACAGCTACGGTGCTGTGGTTCCAGAGCTCGATTCCAGGCAACCTAACTCCAGAACTTTGGTGACTTTACAGTGTACTAAACAAGGCCCAACATAAACTTCAGTGTAAACTATGTGTGTTTGTTTTTAAGACGATGCGCTAGTAGTACCAACCGTCTTAGTTATATTTCCATAGTTGTGATGAGACACCTGGAAAGTGATTTACAGAAGAAAAGGTTTACTGGGGCTTGCAGTTTTAGTGGGTTAGAGTTCTTGACCGAAATGCCAGGGTTCATGGTTACAGGCAGGCAGGGATGGTGTTAGAACAGTAGCTCAGAACTTTCAACTGCCCCAATCACAAGGCAGAGGGAGCTGAGTGGGAGTGGGCTTTTGAAACCTCAAAGGCCACCACCAGTGACGTACACAGTGACACACTTCCTCCAACAAGGCCACACCTCCTAATAGTGCCACTTCCCAAGGGCCAAGCATATTCAAACAGGCTCTGAAAGGGAATTCCTTACTCATAATGGACTAATGGTCATGGTAATTCGGTTAGCCACCCTGTGACCTTGGAGTCCTGCTCACTGTTTTGGGTTTTTGTTGTTGTTTTGTTTTTTGTTTGTTTGTTTGTCTTTTTTCTTTTTGTCTGTTTTTGAGATAGGGTCTCACTCTGGGACTGAAGCCACCTCTTGAGTCTGAAGCCCTTCTTCCTCAGGCTGTCCAGGAGTAGAATAACAGGTTTATGCCACCGTGCCTGACTAGCTCAACCTATTCTTGACCATCAGATTTCTTTAACATTTGTCCTTTCCCCTTGTAGCTGCTCTTATTTCTCTGTTTGGCAGTTTACTTAGTGATGCCTGTCGGCTGGCTTCTCCAGCCCCCCCACCCCCACCCCCTATGCTCCCTGCCTTGTCTAGACAGTGGAACCTCCTTTGGGTGGCACCCTTCTCCTACTTTGTCCTACTCTGGACAGGGATGTTCCAGTATTTGCTCACTTGGACTGATTTCTGCGAAGGGCTCTAACCACAAACCCACTCATCCATTCCTTCCTCTTCTTTGAAATTTTCAAAAGTGCTAAGCCTCTTGAAAATGGCACGTATTTATTGAAGCTAATAGGCACGGGAAGCCGACCGACTCCTGCCCACCTCTCTTAGACAGAAGTAACACGAACTGACTTAATACGCACTCATACAAGGAGGAAGAAAGGAAGGAAGGAAGGAAGGGAGGGAGGGAGGGAGGGAGGGAGGGAGGGAGTG
>NW_021604578.1:4243624-4252587 GCF_004785775.1 Grammomys surdaster
AGAGAGAAAGAAAGAAAGAAAGAAAGAAAGAAAGAAAGAGAGAGAAAAGAGAACGAAAACAACTAAAACAGTGCCTTGGCTTCTCTATTAGAGCCAGTCCTCAGTGTTCAAACATCCTAATTTAGCTTAGACAAAATAGCCCACATTCCATTTCTAAAGAGACTGCCTTCCTCCCCACCCCCCCACCCCGTTTCCGTAACTCTTCCTTGCCCACCCCCAGTCTTGTGTCTCCCTTCTTCCAAGCTGTCTTACCATGTTTCCCCATCAAAACTCCTTACCTACAACTTCCTTTAATTGGGAATCTTAAAGGAGGCAAGCTCTTTGCAATTTAAAGGAAACCCCTTAGAGAAGCCTGCGGGTGGCAAGGACACCCTGGAGGCTAGAAGGCTCCAAGGCCAAGTTCCTGAGTCGGCTGGCTTACAAGGGCTAACTTCCTTCAGGATCTAATCCCTTCTGCGCAGCTGGACACGGGAAAGCAACCCCCCCTTCATGGAGTAAAAGCCCGGGCACTTTGAAAGTACCCTTTCTACCCAGATCCGCGAGACGTCGCGGGTGCGAAGGCGGGGCCACTAGACTGGCGACACCCTCCTGAAAATGTCCAGCCCCGCCTTCCCACCACCACCTTTGGGACTTGGTTCGTGAAGCAAGATCGCCCTCTCTGTGAAAGGCAGATGTCCCTTTAAGGTTTGCTTTGCTGCTGCCCGTGGACTTTAGCCTAAACACGGTCCCGCGAAGTTGGCTTTATTTGTCCATGTTTCGGACAGAGCCTGGGTGACTGCCAGTGAGATTTCAGAGACCGAGCGCGCAAAGGGGCGGGAGAAGTGGCAATCCATCTGGGATTTGAGAAGCGTGGAGCGGGCTTAACAGCGTTTGACCAAAACACAGGAAATCATTTCTCCGCTGCTCCAAGGCGCTGCAGCCGCTGTAACCACGGCCGGACACCCGCGGAGACCGCCCAAGTGACCCAGAGCTCCAGCGCTCGGGTTCTGCCTGTTCCTGCCAGCTTCTGCCCACGAACCAGCACGTCGCTGGTTCCAGCAGCCGCTCCAGCAATGGTCCTCAGGCGCCCTGCCGGCCTAGAGGTCACTGTAGCCTGCATCTGGCTTCTCACGGGTGAGCGACCCTGCTTTCCTGAGCATCTCCGGTGGGGTTTGGGGCTCGGGGTCACACACATAGCAGAGGGGCAAACCAGACGGGCTGTCAGGTAGACCGGTCAATTCAAAGGACTGAAGGGAGCAGGAGGCATGAGAACTTTCCCCAAGTACAGGTGGCGTTTCAAATTAAAGTTGTTTTTACGTTGCGCGTTGTGTTTTAGGCAAGGGAGAGTAACCGGAGGGCGTCTGGTTAGTGCGCAAAGTTCCTGCCCTAGGGTTGCTCAGAAGTGGACTTTATAGCATTTTCTTTCTGTTTAATATTTAGGACCTTTTCTGCCAAAGAATAAGGAAAGACAGGCATGCGAGACAAATCCACTTCTTGTCCCAATATGGCATTTCTACATTAGTTCCTAAGAGACGAAACATTTTGAAATTGAATGTTTGGCACCTAAATATCACAGTGCTGTTTTTCAAACACAAATGTATTTTTAAGAAGGCGCAGTACCCTAGAAATGCAGTGTTCTATTCAACTGAGAGAAATGTGGGGGCATTTAGGATTTTCCTAACAGTAGCCTTTATTGTAAGTACCAATTGGGGAGGGAAAACTGAGCTGGTGTCCAAGTGAAAGGGTAGAAGATTTAAGCACAAATTATCACTTCATTACTCCTTAAATGAGTGGTTGTCTTTAACAGGACATGACATTCAATTGCCTGATGCTTTCATTGTTGGGATGCTTAACTAGTTAATTTCACATTTAACTATTACATAGGGCCAGTTAACCCAGCAGCGGATGGCTAAGCACTGAGAACTGTTATGTTCACTTACAAATGGATTTTTACCAAGTCCATCCTCTTTCATAGTGAAGTGGTAGTTAACGAACTACAGGCTTTTCATCCAAACATTTCCCATTCCTCAGGAAGTGTCCAGAAAGCCAAACAGTGGTGACTTTGGAACAGCATTATAGGCCAGGGAGTGTTTTCAACCTACCAGCTCTTTCATTGACCCTTGATGCAAGCTTTCCTTCCAACCCAGACTTTCAGAGATTGTATCTTGATGTTTTGCAAAATCTGAATTGTTAACTAATTACTCAAACTGTATCTCTTTTTTCCCTCCCATTTGACCAAACATTCAGTCAGTGTGGAAATGTGTTCTCTACATGGAGGGGTGGGGATGAGTCAGTTACAGTTTCACGGATACGTTGGTATGATATGCCTTGCTGAATCCAAGATGAGAGTTGAAGAGGCAGATCGGCAGGCATTTCTAAAGTGTGCTCCATTTTTCAGTGTACACTGTTTAGAACATTATTGACACATGGAGAACAGGTTCCTTCTATTTAGTGTATTTATGTCCATTCCACGAGACACAAGACATTAAGGATCCCTGGTCTGACTTTTTCCTTATCAATTGCTCATACTTGGAAACCTCTTACTGATTCATGAACTCAGCTGTTCATCTGGAGTCTTACAGACATAGCCGTTTAGGAGTGATGCTATAGAGCTTAAATTGTCCCTCTATCCCACCTACCAAGCATGACATTTTTCTTGTGTCTACTTGAAGTCAATCATCTGGAATAGTTCATGATTGCCTCTCAGATAAAAATCCAAAGTTCTCAACAGACTGTCCAAATCCAGGACCCTGTATCTACTTCTTTTTGCTGCTGCAATAAGTTGTCATTCATTTATTGGCTTAAAACAATAAGTATTGTTTTGGTATTTACTGCTTTATAGTTCTATAGGTTTTAAGTCACACTGTGATAAAAATCATGGGCCCCCCCAGGGCGTTTCCTTCCACTTCCTGTGGCCCCTTGCAAAACTTGTAGTGCAATTTTTCAGTCTTCCTCTCTGGCTCCGACTCATGGTCACATCTTCTCCAAGTCTCCTGCCCTGGGTCCCTGCGTTTATCTGGTACCTCTGTCCAAATCCCCATTCAATTCTCTCTGCCAAGTCCGCTTTCGAATCTAAGATAATATACTCAGCTTTCATGGATTAGGGCAAGGGCATCTTCGGTGGTTCCACACTGTTATTCTGCCAACCACAATCCATAAACAGAACACCCATCACATCCAGCATCATTTCTGTACATTCCTCGTAATCCTCTTGCTTTTCTTGCCACTGTGGATATGATCTTGTTTGATGCCTCTACAAAAGAGCTCCACCCTTCCTTCCCACTAACCCCTACCTTCTAAAGAAACTCTGTCCAGCTTTCAATGCTGTGCGTATTTCATAACAAACCACCAGCATTACAATAAACTTCCCAAGGATTTTACAACTCCTTGTGTTAGTTTCTCCCAACATATATAATTTGCCAAGAAGAAAGGTTCCTCCCTTCAACATTCAAATACAGTCTTTGTCATTGGTTTAGACAGGTCAATGTCCTGGATTAAGATATGATACACACAGAGAATTCATCTGAAAGTAGTTTTGTAAACAGACACCCTGGAGGTGGCCTTAGGGGAGCCAATATTGGTAGAGCACATGGGATAAAGAACAGTAGATAGAAATCACAGGAAGCCATAGTGGGAGAAGAGGTCATGATTGCTCATAGACCTTGAGGAACCTGATTACCGGAAGAAGGCTACTGTATCTACGTATGAGGACAGGTAGACTGCAGCTGAGTCAGTGCTGATGTTCAGCCAAGACGGAAGAGAGGGAATATATACCTTCCCCTGTAATACCACGTCCATTGCTGTCATTGGAAACATCCAACGGTTAGATTCAGCCTTCCACACAGATGATTATTATAAGTAGCACAGATTAATACTGGAACTTATTATATGATAGGCTCTGGGCCAAGAATTTTGTAACATTTTATCTCTAATTTTAAAAAGTAAAAGCTTATACATCTTCCATAATTTGAAGAAGAAAAATAATGAAAAACACAAAGTACGAAGATATTTTTTTTCCATTTGTCCACAGTCTCACAGCTAGTAAATGACAAATTACTTTGAATCACACCTCTGACCTCAAGTTTCCTGCTGTGAAACAAGCCTAATTTGTACAAGCTTATTTCCCTGTATCGCTCAACCTCGTGGGTAAAATGCAAGCAAGAAAGGCTAAATTACTTCGATAAGGATACATATATAGTTAATAAAGACGTTATTTCCATGATTGTTAGGTATATAGTGAAATTAGATGATAGTGCACTCTATCATCTCAGTGAATTAATAACAGGATCTACATATGGCCCCTGTTGAGCTGTATATTGTTCTTCTGTAGAATCTTGCCTAGATGCATAAGTCACCTTTCAAGGCTTTTCCACAGCCAGAATTTCCTATACAAAGTGAACTCCAGTGAGGAGATGGCTGAGCATGGGGAGACAGTCATTGATCCGATCAATAAGTGAATTCCAATGGCAGCCATGTATTAGGAGTTATGATGGGGGGTTGCCTTACTCATTATATGTTTATACAGTGATGAATCCATTGGGATTTATTTGCTTAGTTAGAAAGCAAGAAGAATAACACACACACACACACACACACACACACACACACACACACACATATTAGCTGTTTTGTTCTATGTGGTCTTGAAGCTAATACTGATGGTTAATATTAAGGCTACATTTTCAAGAGATGATTAGATCATGTAGGCTCTAATGTAGTGGTTTAATCTACTGATGGATATAAAATTTGAACAGACTATTGAGAGGTGGTGGAATTTGCTGTGTGGATAGAGGATACATACCTAGAGAGGTGCCCTTGGGAATTGTATCTTGCCTACTTCTGCTTTATGTCCACCATCATGTGAACTGCTGTTCTAAACTGCTGTTCTACCATGACCTGGCTGTGGACTGATACCTCTGTAACTCTGAGCCAAAATAAACAAGTCGTTCTTTAAGTTGTCTCCGTTAGGTGTTTCGTCCCAGGAAGCAGAAAGGCAAAAATATGTAGTAGTCATCTAACTGCACATGTCTGAGCTCTGGAGTCCGATTGCTGCTGACTTTTGCTGTATGTAGATATGGATGCTCCCCTGTCTCTCTTCCTCTACCCCCAACCCCTAACATTTCCCACTGAGATTTGTAACTGGCTGAATTGTCATAGGCCCCTTAAACTATTTTAATAGAATCAGTAAGTTGTTTGATGCATTTTCTGAGAGTTAGGATCCAAACACTATTCTCAACAGCTCTTCTGATACAGGAGACACAAAATAGTGTGTTTACATTCATGCTAAGCAACTGGGGTGAAAGCTATTGTGGAATCACGGTCATGGCACTAAAGTCAGAATAGATTGCCTATTTGGGGCTCTCCATGACTAGAGAATTGTATCCATTCTCAAACTGTGCACAGCAAAGTGTCAAGAGATGCAAATGAGATGAACATATTCCTTTCCTCTAGAGTTCTGAACTTCAAAACGCTCTATTGTGTCAACCCTTCTGAAGTTGCCTCTGGGCCTTGACGTAAGCAGTTACTCCTCTGGGCCTTGACGTAAGCAGTTCCTCCCAGCACTATAGAGCCTTAACTCCCACACAAATGTGATTCCCAAGGGAGTCAATGAGTTGGACTAGTTGTCCTTCCCCAGACACCAGAATGTCCCTAGTGCCCTTGTTTCTATAAAACAGCCCACCATATGAGGCAATGATGAAGTATGTAGCTGTCTCCCTTCCAGCATGCTGTGTGCTCTGTGAGGCCTGTGTATTTCTTTTAATTATCCTTAGTACTTAAGAACAATTGATACTTTTTATTGAAAACACTATGAAATAATGGACTGTAGACAAACTTATAAACTACTTAAAAGGTTAGCCTATCCTTTAAATATATTCTTGCCTATATTTCAATCTGACTGAATAGATGATTCCACTGTTGGGTCTCAATATTGAGGACAAATGGTTAACTAAGGTGTCTATTTAACAGATTAAAGTGGACCTGGCCCCTAGGTTCTCCCAGCATGCCTCAGTTCTCTACCTGTCACAGGATGTGGCTACTATACCTCACTCCCTACCCTAAACCCAGAAGCTGGGCTGCCCTTCCCCCAATTGCCTTCCCCTCTATAATCTAGCCATTTTCGATCCCTGGTCCTTTTATCTATCTTTTATCCTTCTGGAGTCTTTGGTCTCCTGCTCTCCTGGCTCTTCCCTCACCTCTCCTGCTCTCCTCACGTGGCCTGGCTCAGGGTCATGAACACTCTGGACTCTTCTCAGATTTCTCTGTGTCTGGCTACGCTCTCCCTTTTATCTACAATAAACTTTCGCCTCCACCATACCTAGGAGCAGTCAGGTCCTTCTTTTTCATTCATATTTTCATTCCTTCACCAGTTGAAAACTGCAACATTTTACACAGCACTAGACAATATGATCCCGAGGACAACCGGTTTGTAGTTTACTAGGTTGTTAGCAGCACCCTATTAGGAAAATATTAACATGGAAAAGAAACACATTTGAATACTGCAGCCAACAACAGATAGTTGTCTTTGTACATTTGCAAACTGCAGCTTGTTGGCCATGTGACTCATGCCTTTTATTCTGTCACTTTGAAGGCAGAGGCAGGCTGACTTCCACAAATTATATATAGTGAGTTAGTTCCAAGCCAGACAGGGCTACATAGTGAGACCCTCTCACAAACAAAACAAAATGTCCAAATCCAAAAACAAAAAGAAAAGAGAAAAAAAGGGCAAAGAATAAGCTTGAGCTCTGTAGCCTAGGATTTCAAAGAGGCTAATACAGCAGGCCCTTTAAGACACAGATATGGGCTCTGCCCCTCTTCTATGCTGTTTTCTAAGCCAAGACTGATCTGATTGAAGGAATAATTGTCTCTCTGCCATTGCCAGCCTCACCATTTCAGACTCACCCCCAGTCAGAGCTTCCTGGGAACAGCTTCATTTGAGAGGAAGCAGAGAAAGTCGAAATGATGTAAAAAAACCAACCTGTGAGGAGTGTGCGGTGTGTGTGTGTGTGTGTGTGTGTGTGTGTGTGTGTGTGTGTGTGTGTGAGTCCAGCGGTGGCAGACTGAATTTTCTGGCGTGCTCTTGAGTGTTAGCACTTGGTGTACATGATGGGCCTATTTGTAATCTGATCTTTTCCATGACTTAAAAGGAAACTTTAAAAAACTTAATTATGTTTTATTTAATTTTTCTGTCAGTTTTGTTTTAAGAGAAATAGAAATGTGTACACTGTTACATACAAAGTCTGCTTTCTCCAAATGTCTGCCTTCTATAGCTATGACACCTGGATTATTAGAAAAGTTAAGATAATTTAAATACCAGGAATAAAGCAACACATGCCTGTGGGCATTTTGGGAGATCTGCTGAAATACATACAAATACTTAATTTTTAATAAAGCATCCTAAATTGCATTAGGTCAAATGACTGAGGTGGTTTGGTTTGCTATAAATTACATTATGTGTGTACAAAAATCTCATGTAGAGCAGATTATTCTCAAACTTACTACATGAGCATGAGTGAACTCCCAACTCTTTTGCCTCTACCTCCCAAGTACTCATACTGCCTTAATGCAAATTAAATGTGCTTTGACTAACTTGACTTTTAGCTCCTAAAGTATCCGTTAAACATTTTATTATACTATTTCTTGACAAAATCTTCCTATAATGCATAGATAAATACAGACAGACACACTTAGATGAGTATGGGACATGCACACAATAACACACATAGGGGCTGTGGTGGGGTGGGGGGTTGTTGGGGGATAGACTGTTGACTTTGCTACATTAGCATTTGTAGTCAAAAGGAAATTCAGAGAATGGGTACAAGAAGTTTTTCTGAAAAAGTCTTTCCCCTTTGCCTTTTCCCCTTGCACCTACAATTAGCTAAATAACTCTCTTTTTGCACCCTTCACTTTGCTTGTAGAGGTCACCCAGGAGCCTTTATACAGCCTAAAGTTGGCATATGTTCTTTTTTAAAAATAGTATCTGCCCCCAGATATTCATAATGAGAGAGCTCACTGCTCATATGTGCTGGAATGATCACATTTCGAATCTTGTACAATAAATGTAACTGACCTTTATTATTTAAAATGATTGTAATATTTTCTGTTAGGAATATGTGTTTAAAATCCCTATTTTCCTATCTAAGTCCTGGTATTGTTTTAAAACTGAATAGGTTTATAGATGTTTACCTTAAGTGCAATCTTGCTTATGTTTTTGTACATAAAATGTAACCTAATTTCTTGTGTTTAAGATTTCCATGATAGTCAACTTTAAAACTATAAATTAGGGAATTGCTGCTCTGTCTTTCATATGTGCCATGTTAGTGCATATCACTTGTGCTGGGGAATAAAGAAGGTAGTCTGAGCCCTTCAGGGGCTTGTGGTCTGGAAGACACAATACATACACAGAGAAGTAATGTTGGGATATACTCCCAGGGAGGCTTTAAGAAAGATGACAAACTCAGATTGTGGTCACAGTAAAGTAAGTTTTGCCAGAAAGTAAAACAGAACCACAAACAATACCACCCGAGTCTAGATGAACAACAAGAACAAGATGGAGTGCTAAGTACCAAGTATTCAAATGTGACATTCATATTTCAAGAGCCCCCATCCTCGTTGCTGTCACACAAACATGAGCCATTTCATTTCCTAGTATGGCTAAGAAGAAATACACTACAGTAAATAAATACACACAACCCACTTTCTTCCAAGGAACTCTCCCAAACCAGTTAATTCCAATATGATCCTGTTCAAATGAATGTGTGCACTTAGTTTGTGGTATTCTGATTTCTGGCTTCAAGCCAGGCGTTCTTAAGAGATTTACCAGAGTGCCTTCTTTACAGGACTTGTTTACAGATCTACCATGTTGCATGCTCCTGTTACAAGTTCATAAAGACTATCCATGTGAGAAGAAAAAGAATAATCTATTTGTAACACTGTAACAGAGAGAGAGAGAGAGAGAGAGAGAGAGAGAGAGAGAGAGAGAGAGA
>NW_021604578.1:4252597-4283198 GCF_004785775.1 Grammomys surdaster
GAGAGAGAGAGAGAGAGAGAGAGAGAGAGAGAGAGAGAGAGAGAGAGGAATGTATAGAGCCTAAGACTGACAAACTCCAGCTGAGAAAGGCCACTCAAGTCTACCAATACTGTTTTTTGTTTTTGTTTTTCTAACTTTTTAACCTCTATTTATTTTGTGTGTGGATGACTAAGGGCTCAAGTGTGTCACAGAGTGGGTATGGAGTTAGAAGACAATTGGCTATAGTCATTTCTCTCCTTCTACCTGGGGACTGAACTCAGGTTTGGTATCAGGGACCTTGATACCCACTTAGCCCTCTCTTGGGGGCCCAGTTTATACCATTTTTTGTTGTTGTTGCACAAGCATTCAACCTCAAATTACTAGACTACGTTTTAGAAAGAGTCAGATATAAATGTGTGCAAAATTGAAAACAATTATCACAGGTGTTAGTTTCTTTAAGTTGAGGTGGCAGCATCTTACAACTGTAATCTATGGGATTGACTTCATTTCTGTCAACTGTCAAGTACAGGAAAGTGGGTTTCAAATGGACCAAGTGCGCCAAAAGTTGCAGTGAAAACACATGGAGGGTGAAAGCCGCAGTTCTCTCGACTTCTAGCCCAATTCTCCACTCGCAGTGTCCCCAAGATAACAACTGTTGGCAGGCAGCGGCACTGACGTTTCTCTTCTTTTGGAAAGATTAATATAAGTATGATAGGCAAATGAGATACCATTAGAAATAGTCTTGTGAAGGTTTCTATTTCCAAAAGCCAGTAAGTACAAATGACAAACTCAGGCAATAGAACTAAATCATGATCTTTTTTATTATTAGTTGTTTAGTTCATTCTTAGTTTTTATATTATCTATTTGAGAAAAGAATAAAAATATAACTGTCTAAGACTATAGTTTTTAATGGTCATCATTAAGTGAAATGAACTATAGTTTGATAACAAAGTCAGAGTGTTAAGAAGCTTCTGTAAACACACATCCAGAACAAAACACCCAGAGTTCAGAAACACCAGATAAGGCATTCACATTGGCCTGAGGTGTGGTTTTCAGCCAAGATGGCTCAGGTGGCCCTTCCAGACAGACACGAGTGGCAAAGTGAACTATTTTGTCCTGGCTACAGGATGAGCTGAGGTACCATATAAAAATTCCTAGGATGTATTCAGAACAATGGTTATTCTGGTGAAATAAAACATGCCCCCAAACAAGAGTGCAGAATTTAAAAATAGAGAGCTTCTACTTGAATGCAAGAACTTGGGGGTTAAATTAGAAACTACATCCCAAATAACTTAAAAGATTCATCATATATTGATTTAGAAATATGTCAAAGGCCAGGTGGTGGTGGCGCACGCCTTTAATCCCAGCACTTGGGAGGCAGAGGCAGGCGGATTTCTGAGTTCAAGGCCAGCCTGGTCTACAGAATGAGTTCCAGGACAGCCAGGGCTATACAGAGAAACTCTGTCTCAAAAAACCAAAAAAAAAAAAAAAAAAAAAAAAGAAAAAGAAAAAAGAAATATGTCAAAGGTAACATAAAGAAAAGGCATATCTGCTCATCTGATAATGTGACACTAAGCCCACGTTCCAAAAAAAAAAGAAAGAAAGAAAAAAAGAAAAGAAAGAAAAAAGAAAAGGGAAAATAAAAGTTTCTAGCTAGAAAGGTGTTTCAAACAAAACTAACTCTTTGAGGAAATATTGTAGTATGTTCAATCACTGAGGACAATGTCATTTTAAAAAGTAGTCTAGGGCAGGGAATGTAGTTCTTAGTAGAACAGTGATTACAAAGCCCCAGGTTCAAGCCTCTTGAAAGCCTTAGGATGACAAGGTACCCGCCTCTAATCCGACATTCACGGGGTGAAGGCAGGAGCATCAGAAGCTCCAGATCATCCTTTACTATATATCAAGTCAGAAGCCATCTTGGGCTACATAGGACCCCATATCAAAAAAAAAAAAAAAATCAATTCAAAGATGTTTGTCTTACAACTTAAAAAAGTCTTGAAATATGAAATAAGAGTCATTATGAGTTTTCTACATAACAAATGTAGAAATAAATTCAGTCACTTTTTTAAAGTAAAATCCTTTTCAGATGAATAATGTTTACCTAGGTTTGGTAGAAACAAAACTGTGTGCAAAGGAATGTAATGACTTTAAGGTGTGGGGGAGGGGTCAACGCATTCCAAACCTTCTAGGTTAACTCCAGTGAACTGGCAAAGCTGTCAGTCAAAGGAACCAACAGAGGATAAAAGCCAATAGCTTGCCTTGGCCGAGATGGTTCTGTAGAGAGGACAGATTGTGGTGGAGGTGGGTATGGTTAATCAGGCCTGGGGATGAACGCCAGTCACATGATTTCGAACACATTTGTTAACTTCCTCCTGACTTCATTTTATTTATTTTGTACAAAGTAGGGTAGCATTTTCCTTATAAGCGTGAGAAAGTGCTTGAGAAGTTTTTAAAAGTTGACAGTACTTCAGTGTAAAGCTTTCCTTCACTGGGAGCCTATGAAGCTACCTTCTTGCTTTAGCGAGACCCTGTGCCTGGTTTTGGAGGAACAAAGCAATGTGAGTTAGGGTCTCTGGGATAGGAAGATGATGAATTAGTTGGGGGTGGGGAGAAGGGCGGCAGGGGGAGAGAATACAAAGCATGGTACAAACTTATACTGGAGTCTTGGAACCCCGGCCTCCCCTCCGTCCCCCCACCTACCTCTGAGAAAGATGGCTGACATCAATTAACATGATTAATTCTCCCTTTAACCTCCTCTCATCAGTTAAGGCTAGAGAGCTCTGCTGTAAGATTCTTACTCAAAACGCATTGAGAGTAGATGTTCAGGACTTCTTTCCTCTCACACTGTCTTCAGAAAGGGGCTTCTCCGTATTCCCATCGCCACTGTACCAAAGGGGGTGGGGGAAATGGAATGATTTTTGTTTTTCTTTTCTTTTTTCCCTTTACAACCAATTCTGTAGCTCTTCTTTAAGAGTGGTCATATTAGATCAGCTTATCTTTACTTCCCATACCCTTAGCTTTTGACCAGTCAGTGGCAGGGAAGGTCGAGCGCTAATCTATTGCAGAACAGCTCCCACACTAAGCGCCTCAGACTACTGCGCTGAGTCTGCCAACTTTGGATTCTGGGATTCCCAGGACATCAATCAGGTCAAGCTACATAGAGGTCCACCAGGGGTACATTCCACGCATAGTTTCTGCTCTCTCTGGGCTCTGTCCTTTAACATCTGGGTTAACTGGGTCGTGCAAACAGGGTAACTAGGCGCAGAAAACAGCTGGACATGTTGCTGAGTCCAGGCTGAACGTGACTAGTTCTTAGAAACCGCTTCTGGATATCTCCACGTCAGTCTGAGTGCGGGTAGGAAAAGAGCAAGCAAAGCCAAGGAGAGTTTGGACTTCCGGACAAGTTTGAGAGCGTTTTTCACTTTTACATACGTTTTGAAGCTGGCTTCACGCCAAGGTACAAAATGACAAACTCAATTTAAATACATGTGTTTGCACTCACGTACTCGGCACGTCCTCGCACACAGGGATGTGCAGGGGACAAGCTCAGCTATTAAGAGGGCTTACCGCCTCCTTTGACATTTACCTAGGGTGAGCCTTCCTTTTACTGCGCCTGCGTACGCGCGCAGCCCACAGGCCCCGCCTCTCTGGTAGGAACGACAGCAGACTTGCGCCCGGAGGCGGGCTGCGCCTGCGCGATCGCCGCGTCAGCCTCTTGCGCGGGGCCGGCGACTGGAAGTCCTGAGTTGTTGTCGGTGCGGAGAGGGAGGTCTGCCGCGCCGCGTGGGCCGGCGCGCGGAGACTGAGAAACAACGTGGGGAAAAGTGCTGTCCCGAGCTGCAAGAATCAGAGGTAGTGTTTACCTTCCCGGCCTGAACCCACCGCCCCTTCCCTGCCCCGCCCCCACTCCTGGGGACCCCCCCACCCCCGAACGGCCCCTGTTCGGAAGTGAGCCCCTGCTGAGATCATGAAGCTCGTGAGGAAGGATATCGAGAAGGACAATGCGGGCCAGGTCACCCTCGTCCCCGAGGAGCCCGAGGACATGTGGCACACCTACAATCTAGTGCAGGTGGGCGACAGCCTGCGCGCCTCCACCATCCGCAAGGTCCAGACCGAGTCCTCCACGGGCAGCGTGGGGAGCAACCGTGTCCGCACCACCCTCACTCTTTGCGTGGAGGCCATCGACTTCGACTCCCAGGCCTGCCAGCTGCGGGTCAAAGGGACCAATATCCAAGAGAATGAGTATGTCAAGATGGGGGCTTATCACACCATCGAACTGGAGCCCAACCGCCAGTTCACCCTGGCCAAGAAACAGTGGGACAGTGTGGTTCTGGAACGCATCGAGCAGGCCTGTGACCCGGCTTGGAGCGCTGATGTGGCAGCTGTGGTCATGCAGGAGGGCCTCGCCCACGTCTGCTTAGTCACGCCCAGCATGACCCTCACCCGTGCCAAGGTGGAGGTGAACATCCCCAGGAAACGGAAAGGCAACTGCTCCCAGCATGACCGGGCCCTGGAGCGCTTCTATGAACAGGTGGTCCAGGCCATCCAGCGCCACATAAACTTTGATGTTGTAAAGTGCATTCTGGTAGCCAGCCCTGGATTTGTACGAGAGCAGTTCTGCGATTACATGTTTCAGCAAGCCGTGAAGACAGACAACAAGGTGCTCCTGGAAAACCGCTCCAAATTCCTTCAGGTAAA
This sequence comes from Grammomys surdaster, assembly GCF_004785775.1. Taxonomy (NCBI): domain Eukaryota; kingdom Metazoa; phylum Chordata; class Mammalia; order Rodentia; family Muridae; genus Grammomys; species Grammomys surdaster. Next base: position 4,257,275 of record NW_021604578.1, read on the forward strand.
ACTCTTATCCGGAGAGAGTTAAGAGTGGGCAGAGGGATTGCTATGAACGGTTCAGGTTCTAATGTTTTAGAATGGGGAGGAGAAGATGCCTTAGCTGGGACTAAAATGAGATTGCAAAGAGAACTGAACTGTGCAGTAACTAGCACTTTCATAAGGTAACCCTTGCCTAAGTTCTTCAACAGGTTAGGCCTTATTCGTGCTTTTGTCTTACATCATTGTGGGCTGATTAATGGATACTTTCAGAGATTCTTTATCTTTTGTAATTGTGATTCCAGGTACACGCCTCGTCTGGACACAAGTACTCCCTGAAAGAGGCCCTATGCGACCCTACTGTAGCGAGCCGCCTTTCGGACACTAAAGCTGCTGGGGAAGTAAAAGCCTTGGATGACTTCTACAAAATGTTACAGCACGAACCTGACAGAGCGTTCTATGGACTCAAGCAGGTGGAGAGGGCCAATGAAGCCTTGGCCATCGACACGTTGCTCATCAGTGATGAGCTCTTCCGGCACCAGGATGTGGCCACCCGGAGCCGGTATGTCAGGCTGGTGGACAGTGTGAAGGAGAATGCAGGCACCGTAAGGATATTCTCTAGTCTCCACGTGTCTGGCGAACAGCTGGGCCAGCTGACAGGAGTAGCTGCCATTCTCCGCTTCCCTGTGCCAGAACTTTCTGACCAAGAGGATGATTCAAGTTCTGAAGAGGATTAAGACTGACACTTAACAGTTTCTCCTTGACAGGTGCCAGAGCGGCACGTGTTGATCCTGCTGGGGTTTCTTGTGTGTTGGGTTCACATTAAGTGTTTGATGGTTTGGTTGGCAGGACATGTATTCAAATTAAATAAACCACAACAATGCCCAAGCGTTAAGTTTTCTAGTTTGGGGTTTGATTATAAAAACCGCACCTACCTGCTTGATTTGGTTTTCCTTCTAAAACGCTTTAATATGAAGTTTTCCATTCTACGTGTTGTTTCTACATTTCATTTCATGATTTTCTCACCTCTTTCTAGGTTTTCCCCCCCACCAAGATTTTGACTAGATTTATACTTGAAGTGGTAGCCAAATGGTAAACAAAGCCAGGCTAAATGTTATTCAGATTTGTTAAACATTTTAAAAAATATGCTTGTTGCTCTTCATTATTCTAATCTATTTCTGTAGAGAAATTATTTTCAGACAGTAGAGGTTTGCGCTACTAGGAATTCTCAGCATAGTCTCGGGCCTTTACAGATGAGGTGAAAGTATGTGGTTTGCTTACTGTGTGGTTGATGAGTGGCAAAGCTGGGCATACGTCTCTTGACTTGGAAATGGTGCCATATCTTTGGCTTGCTGTGGTTTATTTACCGTGGCCTGTCAGTGTTACACGTTCACAGGGTGCCTGTGGCATTAGTCCGTGCTCTCACATTCTTACTGGGCTATGCTGGGTTGAAGAAAGCGTGTTCAGGAAGTTGAATAATTCATGAAGTTGTAGTCTAGTACTCCTTATTGTAGATAAGGAATTTCTACAGATTACCATTTGGAATATTTTTAACTACATAATTTGGATGCGCATTTCTTAGAGAGAGGGAACCTTGGAAATACGGAACTACAACTGGATCTTTTCCAAGCCTCAGTTTAACACATGATTAGGAATTCTGTCTGAAGTCTGGATCAGAGATGCCTGTATCATGTAAACTTAAGTTTTTGTTAGTCTACTGGCTTTCTTGTATATAACATGTTTAGTTATTTTTGATAAGCTTCTTGTTTATATTTTTTCTATCACACTGAGAACTGATACATTCATGATATATCTATATCTAGCTCCTAAAAATAACTCGGGTTGTTCTTTCATTTTAATATTTAACTTTAAAACAGTATTAAAAGTATTTTCTTAAATAACTTAGTAGGAATACAGAGAGGAAGCCATTCTAGTTCTTAAATTTAGGACCTGGTTGGTGATGACTCCTAATCTCAGGACATACATTGCTGCTGTAGTGTCTTCAGCAGTAAAATGAAGTCTAATTAACTGGTGAATACATTTTAGAGCAAGGGTTCACTGTCAAACCATCATAGCTTCTCATTGGGAACTCTTAGTGGCTAAGCTGCAGCCCAGACTAATTAGTCAAACAGCCTTTCTGCCCTGGAAGTGCTGGGTGTGATAGCCCGAGCCTTCTATTCTCAGCACTGGGGAGGCAGAGGCAGGTGGATCTCTGAGTTCAGGGAGAGCTGGGGCTTCATAGTGAGATCGAGTCTTAAATACATTACTGCTTACTGCAGCAGGTTACAGTAGATGATGGGCCTGAGAATTGGGTTCAGAACTTGCCATCTGCAGGAGGGCTGGGGAGGAGAGCAGCCCCTGGGTGGTTGTATTGGCACCTTGAATCCAGTGCTTTGCTCTGAGTGAGAAGCTGCTTGTTCCAGTCCTTAGGTGATTGCTGTGTGGAGTAAAATCTAATACAAATGTAAGTGATAGCTTTTCAGAGTTAGCACATCGGGCTGAGTGTCAACTGGCTATACTAATGTAACTAGCTATATTACCTCTAAGTAAATGCAAGTTTTTATGTATATAAAGTATGTGGGAAATCTTGACTCTTTAAAGTCATGCTATCCAAAGAATAATTCATACTATATCATAGGGACAAATACAAAAGTTATGATAAAAGAAAATTCAGTTTAAAACTCTAGTCATTATTGTCGGTCAGAGTGAACCTTAACTGTTAGAAACTCAGCGAGTTCGTGTGCTGTGCCTTAAGAAGAACAGCAGCGTCTTAACCTTGGATGTGAGGTGTGGGCTAGCTGGGGAGCAGGTGTGCTCAGCGCAGACGAGTCACAGGAAGAGTTTGGATTTATCGTAATAGGAATCAGGTGTATGGAGAGCAACCGTTTTATAAATAATCACTGTTCAGCCACATCTGCGATGGGCAGGAAGAGACAAGAGTGTAAACAGGAAGAATGCTTAACAGGGTGCATGTTGGGAGCAACTGAGGAATAGCAGCAGTAAAGAGGCAAACCCTCCAGTCCGAGTCCAAGGACGCCATTAGAAAATGTTAGGAGAGGCTCAGCGTGGCTTGGCTGCATATTTTTTTCAGGGTTACAGAAGTAGAATCTAAAGACAAATGCCAGGGTTTTTTTGGAGTGTTAGGATAAAGCAACAATAAATTAAGTAGGAAGTCAAAGATGCAGACTTGGAAGGAAAAATAGTTTACTTCAATTTGAAGTGCCTGGGACACCTGGAGTGCTCTCCTATTCTGTTGAGGTTGGGGCATCTCAGTGAGGTCATCTCACATCAGCCTCCGAAAGCCATAACTTAAAAAAACAAGATGCACTGGGGTGTTCTGATTGAATTTACTAAAAGTTGGTTTCTTTATTTTTCATTGCAAGCAAGCATTAACAAGCTGTAAGCCAGTGGTTCTCAACTTGTAGGTTAAGACACCCCCCCCCCCACTTCGAATGACCCTTTCACGGGGTGGCATATGAGATAACCTGCATATAAGCTATTGACATTACAATTCATAACAGTAAAATTGGAGTATGAAATACCAACAAAAATAATTTTATGGCTGAGGAGCGGGGCTCACCACAACATGAGGAACTGATTATAGGGTTGTTGCATTAGGAAGGTTGAGAACCACTGCTATATGCTATAATGTAGGCCAACATTATTTTGCTGCCCAAGGCCTTCATGCTGCCTGATAGGTATCTAGATTTCTCTCATAATCTTCAACTCTTGGGAATTCTTTGCCAAGTTTTATTTTTATTGTAAGAGTATTTGTTTTGACATTTTATTTGAGTAGACCAACAGTTTTGTGGACATATTTGTCACTAAATGAGTTCTTCAACAATGAAAAGAACATACACTGAAGACCTAAAAGAGGACTAAAAAGCATCACTAATACAGGGTAACACATCCCTGCCTGTAACCTAGCACTCAGGAGACTCAGGCAGGAGGAGGACGAGTTCTAGGTCAGCCTAGGTAGCACAGCAAGATCTTGTCTCAAAAATAAGCGATCTTTCAGATTAGGTTTAAAATAAAATCTTCAAAAGAATAGTTTACTTGGTGTCGATTCGCTTCCTTAATACTTGTTGTATGGTTTGCTTTATGTGCTCTGAAACAGATTCCCGAACTGCTTCCTAAATACATCTTTATACGCACGGAAATTTGGATATGAGTCAAACATTTACTAATTTTATTTTTAAACATTTTTCTCTGCGCGTATAATTTAAACATGAAGGCAAATTTACTGATGAATGAAGTATATGTGTTTAATTTTACATTGGGGATTAAATCTCTGCTGGAGTTGATACCGCAAAGTGTACATCTTGAACATTTCTGAGTTGATCAGTCCGTTTGTTACATAATCATTGCTGAGACTGTCGTTTGTCATGAATGCATTGTAGAAACGACAGAGGGAGAGTTAGGAGCATTTCATAAGTTCATGGAAATTCTGGTCCTATAATCTGTCAAATTCCATTTTACTTAAACACCAAATATGCTGCCTTGTCAGGCCAGCTTGAGTGAACCCTCCCTGAGATAAGTTCCCCTAGATTCAAGACTTGGATGTTAAGAATTACTGTTTTCTGCTCTTAGAGAAAGAATGACTTAAATATAGCCATCATCCCATTCCTAATCGTGAAAATATCAAATTATCATGTCTTGAGATTGTGTTAGAATATTTAACTTAAAGTTCTGTGAGTTGTCTACTGGTTCTTCCATTATCCACTGCCCATGTTCAAACTCTATTTTTAGGTCGGTAATTTAATGAAACTACCTATTTTCTATTATATCAGAGATTTAGAGGACTTGGTGCATATTTTGATTTGGATGATATACTTGGTTTTAGAATGGCTAGTACTGAGGTGGGGGCAACATCCAGCAGGTAGCAAATACAACAGAAACCTGAGCCAGAGGACCCATGCCTGGGTGTGCACGAATTGGTATCATGGCCTCTATTCCAGAAAGGAAGTAACTTAGTCTTTAAATCGCAGGTCCCGTGATGAAGGTTTTTAAGTGCATGAGTTCTTTCAAGAGCCCCTAAAAGGAAATTTTATCATCTTCCATGAGAAAAATTAAATTAAAGGAAGATAACTAAATTGACCTAGATCACAGCTGGTAAATGTAATAAAGTACCCTACATAGAAAGTGTGCAAGCATGCCAATTCTATTTCCCAGTTCTTTGGTATTGGTTGTGTCAGTGTCTAGAGTAAAACTAACTTAATACCTATAGGATGTAGTGAGCTTACGCTTACTCATTTTTACATTTTTATTTCCCACGATTTAATCTACCAGAAAGTCAGTGGCTTAATTCTACGATTTTTCTCCTTATAACATACCTGAGCATTTAGAAAGCAGGAAGCAATTGTGTGAGGAAGCACTCCCCTCCACTCTAACAGTCAGTTCTGAATTTCAGCCTTGGCTTTAGCAGCTTGTTTCAGTTGTTAAATCTACTACTCTTTCTGCATGCCTGTGTGTTCATGGAGGTGCACAGGTGGGTACCTGTGTGAGGTCCAGACAACAACCTGTCCTGTAGATTCTCAGGCACCATCACTCCCCCTCCCCTTTTTTTCTAAATATTAGAAAAGGTCTCTTTTGACTTGGAATTTGACAAAGAGATAAAGTTTGGCTGGCCAAGGAATCCTAGGAATTTATCTGTCTCCACCTCCTCAGTTCTTAGATACAAGGTGTCATCACATGAGGTTTTGATGGCTTGAAATCTCAGGGCAAACTCAGTTTTCCTGGCGTCAAAGCAACCACTCCACCTACTGAGCTATTTCTCCAGCCCCTAAACCTACCCATTATAAACCTAAACCTACCCATTATAAAATGCCATTATTTTAACACATAATTATTTACTAAGCATCTTTGTAGCTACATTTGTGACATAGGAATAAGCAAATTAGATACTGGAGAACAAAAACCACAGATGGCCGGGCTTACAGGGAAGTAATAATAGCTGTTGGAAGTGACCACTACAGCCCGAGTAAATCCTGAGACACCATCAAAAGAGAAATGCATAGGGTTAATTAATCTTTTCTCTGGGGCCTGTAGATACTACTATGAAATAGCAGCTAGTGTTCACAATGAGGAAAAGACTGAGATACATTAAAATATTCTGTTAAAGAAGTCAAGGAAATATTGTGGCTTTCAAAATGATTTGTCTACAAAATAATGATGGTGGTGGTGGTGGTGGTGATGGTGATGATGATGACGATGAAAGTAAACCCAGAGTCTCCTTGTTAGGCAAGTACTCTCTTGCTGAGCTACATGCCCCATCCTCATTTCTCTATCTAAAATTATTAAGTAATACTGATAAATCCTTAACTACTTGTCATGTTTAGGATGGCAATCTCAGATAACTAGTGTGTGTGTGTGTGTGTGTGTGTGTGTGTTTCAATAAGTCTCACTAAGAAAACTCAAATGCATATTGGAACCTGGACCTCCATTAAGGGAAGCAGTTACCGTTAAAATTCTAGTTATGAAATGTGTTCAGAGGTGGGAGGTCCTTCTGAGTTCAAGTCTTGGTTGCAGACGTTTTATGTCTGGAATTTTTCATCAGGGCTCCATGTAAACACTGACCAGAACTTTTGGCCTGACACTGTTGTGAAAGATTGCTCCGGTGGATATAAAACATTTTAATCTTGTGTTTCAGCTCATTTGATCTTGTCACCATAATTTATAGCTTATTTTTCCTCTACAAGTATGTGTAAGAGTGTTTTTACTGAGGTCAAGGAGAGAAAGATTAGAGTCTGCTTCAGTAGAAGGCACTCAGCCCTTTAGCATCTCAACAGGTTCAATTGGAAAGGGACTCTATAGAGCAGGTACAATCTGAACGCCATCAGGCTCAGAGTCACACAAACAAGAGGTTTTCAGAGGCTCTACATTCCTGTTTGATTTATGCCATTCCAACTTCAAGCATATTTTTCTGTCACCAGCCCATAGGGAGTTTACTGGACGGGGTAAGGAAGTAGGACCTGATTCAGGACTTTAGTGTGCCTTTAACCCTTCTCCTATTTGACAATCACTCTTCTTCTGGGAGGATAATTTCTCCCTGAGCATCATCTCTGATGCCGCAAAGCAGGTCTTCATCCCATTTCCACACTCTGCCTGCCTATTTTCTAAGCCACTTACCAAGTGCCAACTGTGTGTCAGTATGCCGTTAGCTTCCAAGGTTCTAAAGAGAAGGGAGACCACAGTCCCTTCCAGAGCACCATGGGAATACATCGGTCAGGACACTCAGAGAGAGGAGCTCCTAACCCAGCCTGGCTTCATGGGGACCTGAAGCCAGACCTGAAACTACAAAATTCTCACAGCCCACAACAGTCGCACATTGCTCTCTAGGGATGAGGCCAAGGAGGCTTGGGAGGAGTCTCCTTTTAAAGCCCCTGGATGTTTCTGGTGATTTGTTTAAGTTGTGGTTCATTTAGTCTTTAGTTTCTCTGGATATTAAAATGTTACAGTGTGACTAACAAACCGAGAAGAGACCTGGAAAAACAAGTCTCCCATCAAGGTCTACCCTCAAAGATGAAGGAAATGGTTAAAGTCGAGTAGGAAGTGAGTAGCAGCACTCATTGCTGAGAGGACCTATGAGGAAACCTTCTGTGACTTGCATGATGTTACTATAGTCACCATTACCCATTTGTGACTCACAGAAAAACCCTAAACTAGAAGAGTGCATTTGGCTTACTTCTCTGGAGCACGGTAAAGAAGAGATGAATCTTCTGTTAAGTCTTAGAATACTCAGAAGCTTAGTTTTCTTTCAGAGAACTAAAGGTTCCCAGCACCCACATCAGGCTGCTCACAACTACCTGTAATTCCAGCTTCAGGGGACCTGACTACCTCTGCTAGTGTCTGGGGATACTTGCATGTAAATGAACACACACACACACACACACACACACACACACACAAACACACACACACACACACACAAATCTTAAAAAAATAAAAAAAACGAATAGAGACTGGCAGTGTGGCCACTCTGCTGACCTCCTGTTGGTTAGTGTCTCTTCCCTGGGCTGAATAGGATTTCAGAGTCCAAGTGTCACAAAATAGGGAGAAGGTCAGACACCAGCTGGGTCTATGATGACAAGGACGTCAGGAAGATTTAGATTGTAGGCTGTCAGGAAGAACTGAATGATACCTTTGCCACTGGTTTAATAGTAGAGCAGCCTGTGAGTGAATTGGATCACAACCTGTGACAGAGGACGTGGTGCCCTGGGCCACCCCAAGATTGTACATAAGCTTAGACAAGGAAACAAAGGTGGGAATATTTGGCTACTGTGACCTCAGTTCAAGTAGCACCATCACTAGTGTAGGCTGTGCCCAGTCCTCTGACACCTTCTGAAGATCACCTTGGGTGTACTGGTGTGGGGCTCTATGACTGGTACCCATAATTATGAAAAAAGGATGCTATCACCATGGAGGGGAGGGGTATGCCTACAGAAGAATGACCCTTGGTTTCATAGTTTTGTAGGCCTCACTGACTATGCTTGGAGCAGTAGCAGTAATTACTGGTTATTTTCATAAGCTGTGTAAAATAAAATTTTACTGACTTAGGCTTAAAAAACAATCTGTTTTGTACCATATTTCAAAAGATGCCAAACTTTGGGTTTGGCTGGCTGCAAAAGAGCGGCCTGTTAGGAGCAAATTCCAGGGCTGGGGGTCACTGACTTGGAATGTTTGGCCAAACACTCCCATATTTCCAAAGTTGTTGGGGGGCATTTGACCTTGAATATGATGGGGAAAGTTGTTTAAACCAGTTGTCAATTGGCACGCAAGAATCTTGAGGTTTGCAGCTATTTTTTTTGAATAGTTTGCCACATTCCAATGACTTGCCAAGCTGCAGGGTCTGGCCACTACACTTCTTGTTCTTTCTTCGCTATCATCTCTGCATGCTCTCTCAGAGAAGCAGGCAACGGGGAAAAACACGGCTTTGTTTTGATTGCAGTGTTCTTTGCAGTGATTTCTCAAAGTGGACAGTACCAGGTACCTACAGAGTGTTCTAACCGTTCTGATGCCTAAACCTTACCCCAAAATGAAGCAGCGTATTTGCAAAAGGAAGCCCAGACATCTATACATTTTGAAAGCTCTGCAATTGCTTCTTATCTGTGTCCAAGTTGAACCTGGGAGGTGTCATCCCCAAGTCAGTTGGCTTTAAGGTGTGGCACACTGAGTGGTCACTGTATGAGTTAGCTTTCTGGCTAAAAAAGGAAAGGGGACATAAACATTGCAGAAAAGGCATCAAGCAGTTGTCAAGAGGAACATATTTTAATATCTCTCATGGGAATTGGCTGTTACTATATATTTTTGAATTTGTTATAATATCTTTACAAGAGGAATATTGATAAGTTTGTAAATAGTGATGATTTTTATTTTATATGTGAGTTACAGTAGGGAGTTTATGAAACTAAAGAAGTTTCTATTTTTCAAAAGAGAGAACTTATAATGTTTTGAAGATGCAAGAATTTCATTGTATAGGATAAGAATATAATACTCTTTGGTTGCACAGAATGGATAGAAGTCTTGTTGGAAACAGGAAGATGTCAGAACTGTTTGGATCCATGTGAAAAGATGGTTATTGGCACCAGTCCAGCTTTTGAATATTTCTTTACTAAGTTGGTGTGGTGAGAACATTGGCTGAGGCCTCTATTGTGTTGGGCAAGTCACGTTGCCTTCACACTCCTCAGGTTCAGTGTCATGAGCTTTAGTTTATAAAGGGGAATAACAATAAAACTTTCCTCAGATTAGCAAAGAATTTGTAAAAGTATTTATCAGAAAGTACCTAGGAACTGATAAGAGCTCAATTAACTGAGCTTTGTTCCTTCTATTGTCTTTTTTTTAAAACCACATATACAATCGAGGTAACACAGTAGCCACCAGAATGTGACAAAAAGTGCCTCGTGTGTCTTCTGCCAGAAATTCTTACCAAAGTCTCCATCAAAGGTAGTGTTCTAAGCAGAACAGTAGGAGACCTCCATGACAGTTACCTGGAGATGGAGATAGACTGCCAACATAGTTCTCAGTTTGCAGACCTTTATAGTTGGGTACAGAAGCATGTCTCACCTCTCAGTACAAAGGACTGAAGAAAGAAGGCTGCTCACTTTGGTGACTGATATGAAGAAACATGGCAGACCATCTCTGAGTTATGATGCTCACCCTAGGTACATCATGTAATATAATAGCTGTTAGACGCCACTGAGATCACTGAGAGAGGGTGATCATCACCTTCGTTTAGACTTCTTTTATTGTCACAGAAATGAACAATAGACGCCAGTGAAGCCTGGCATAGAGATAGATTCTTTATCAGCCTTAACCCATTTTAAGTTCAGTCAAGTGATATTAATGTTATTTCTTACATTAGAAGATACACTATCTTTCTCTCCATGTTACCAAATCAATTCTTATGGCATGTCTATTATTTGAATATTGTTCTACTGCTCAATGTCTTTCCTTGGATATTTTAGGCATTCATAAGTCAGGATCAAACCAGAATCTCTTCCCCTCTCCCCCAGTTTTTAGTCATGTGTAGAAATCTACTCTGGTAATGTAAACATTCAAGGGATATTTAGAAGAGGAAGCGTCAGTCGTGAAGGGAAAACATAATCAGAACTCTGCTACTGAGATCATCTATGTGGGAATCACCACCTTCACTGACTGACCCCTCACCCATCTTCTGGGCAGAAACCTAAACCAGAGCCTCTGAGCACAGTCTCTAGTGATTGCAATGATCAGACTGGCCTTGCAGAGGTTACTCCATTTCTATGGTCAAGGAGGGAGGATGGAAGCTGATTCCATACTCACAGCCTGCATCTTCTCCCACTCCATAGCTTGTATTTTGTCTTCATCCCTCACAAGGAAGTGTGTGGATGCTGAGGATACAAACCCAAAGAAAACAACCACTTACCTCTTTAACAGAAAAGCTAGAGAACGACCATTCTCAAGGTGCCTTGCCAAAGACAAACATTGTCCTGTGTTGGGGCATTCATCAAACATTGTACTGATGTCAGAATCCCGTGGCCAGACAAGGCTGTTCAGGTCCAGCTCAGGTTCCTGCTAGAGAAAGTGGTACTGCTGCGATGTCATCTATGACTTCCAAGCTAAGGTCAGTCTGAATACAGATTTCATAGCTGCATAGAAAATAGGAAATTGTCCAACCATGTGAATTAATCAAAAACTCAATGTATCATTACTTCTCTTTTTATATGATTTTTCTGCATACTTGCATTAAGTTTTCCTCGTCTGACCACAAGATGCTCATGTTAAAACAATTGCCTGGTCCACCAACGGTACTTGTCCTACGGGTAGATTGTAAATAGCAGCTCATTTTAAATACTCAGGGTCAGTTGCTCTCTTATATTTTCAGCATGAGGACAGCAGGGCAAGGAATTTGGTATTAGTCTGAAGCATCAGGAAGGAAGTGCAGGAAGCGCAGGAAATGCCTTGCTCCACAGTCACAGTTTGTCCTGGGGTCAGCCAAGGCCGCTTTGCATCTCTCAACTCTGCTTCTGTCCTTTGGAACCGAAGGAAACAGAAGCCAGAGAAGGGGAAGATAGTTTTGAACCTCACTACCCCCAAAAACACAATATGTTCTGAACCTAAATGTTGTCTTCCAATTCAGCTATCTAAATTTAAGTACAATTTGGAGAAGAATCAGCCAGCAAATATGCCCACATTTCCTGTTGGATATCAAATGCTAATCAGGGTAGCGCACAAATATTGATCCCAAAAGAACAAGATCTACTGAAATTTTTACTCCCCTAAAATAAAATGTAAAATTAGGGTGCCAGTCTCATGGCTGTGAGAGTAAGGTGAAGGTGTTTGTTGCCAAGCCTGGCCACCTGAGTTTCATTCTTGGAACACATGTGCTTGAAGAGAAGAATTGACTCCCCAAAATTGTCCCCCCATGTTTTAGCTACGGTGAACATTCATGTACACACACACACACACACACACACACAGCACATCAATCAATCAATCAATCAATAAATAAATAAATAAATGTAAAATCATTAGAAATCAACCCAACTTAACAAAGCCTGTAGCAAAAATTGTTTTTCTTCCACTTTCCTATAATTGCCAGATTTAGAGCCAGCATTGGAGAAACACTGAATACAACATATAATTCTATAAAATCATTTGTTTATCTGAAATTAAAATCTACCTAGATAGATTTTTAACCCAGGTAGCACCCCTCTGTTCACTTGCCCATCTCCTGACTCAGTTGGCCACAATTGGCATAGGCAGGCGAGACCTTTGGCTAGGACAATGTCAGAAGGATCACTGCACTGGTGGGTGTATTCCTGGATTACACGTGTCTCTAGTTTCAGGGCCTTTCTTGAACAAAAAAAGAAGAGACACTCTTCCCCCATGCTTAGAAAACCTTCAGTAATAGCTTTGACTGTAAATGACTGCTTTTTTAGCAATCACTGATTGTTAAAATGATGTCACTCAAAGGATCACAGCTCTCAGGAAGCAGAGGCGGGCAGATCTCTGTGAGTTTGAGCCTAGCAGCATCTACATAGTAAGTTCCAGACCAGCCAGACCTACATAGTGGTACATCATGAGGCTCTGTCTTTATAATCCAAAACCAAAACCCAAAAGGTACTCGAAGGAGGAACCTAAGTCCAACACTTCTCTTCTAGCACTATTTGTGTTTATGGTACTACTGAATAATATGAAGTTTTCTTACATATTAAAATAAATAACTCCAACTGGAAAAAGATCTCGACAAATTGGGAGTGTTTAATTGAAAATGTATCATTAACAAAAACTAAGACCCTCCCCTAAAACTTCCTAAGTAGGGGGACAACATCTAAGAAGATGGTGGCTGAGGATGAAGGAAGTCTCTGAAATCGGAGTCTCTGGGCTCGATGCTGCTGATAGTCTTTGGTGACTAATTTTAGTTTCTCTGACCAGAAATTAGCACCACTGATTTCCTATGTGTTAAAGCTGTGGCCACTGTTGCTGATTTTCAAAGTTAGTGACACTAGTAAGTGGCCTAGTAAGATTCACATCACAGTTCTGTGAGTTATCTCATCTACCTCCCCATCCTCTGGATGGCAGTGTCATACGTTTATTAGGCCATCTAGGAGACAGAGCCCATAGAAATTCAGACAAGAAGCCGGAACCAAAGAGAAGGAGGAGGAGGAGGAGGAGGGGTCATGAGAATAAGGGCAGAGGTCCTACAAGAGGTGCATAGATTGCTCAAGGTTAGCCTGATGAGATGAAGTTGGTGTTTGAGGGAAAGTCTTTAAAAGCAAAAGTTGAGAGGGGGGTGGGAGAGCAGCTTTGTCTCTGGGCTTCTTTCTGCTCAGCCCCGGTACTTGCTGTGCTCCAGGGGAGGGCCTGAGGTATGCTGTGCCTGCCACACCCTGCAAAGACACAAAGGCCCCTTAGGATCCACCTTAACCTTGCATCCTACAGAGGATGAGGATGAGGATGAGGAGCAGAAATGGACCTGTCACCTTAGGCTTGACTGCCTACACAAGGCAGTTGTGATTTTCCTTCCCCTCCCAGAACTGTGTGTGAAGAGGTGGGTTTCTGGTGGCCTTGAAGTCTTGCGACACTTCCAGATCATGAGGACTAAGCCTTGCATCTTCAGGAAAGGTCAAGGAAATGTTCCTATATGTTGATACCCCTGTCAGTGCCCACAGATTTATTCCTAAGAAAGCTCACAGGGTGGTTGCTAGAAGCTGCTGGGGGCAACTGAGGAGATTAAGGAAGAACACAGCAGTAGATGGAGACAGCTTCCTGGTCAGAATTCATGGCCTACAGCAGCTTCCCCTCTTACACTCGAGTTCTTCATTGGTGAAATGAGGAGACTTTCCAGCTTCTCAGAGATATTATGTATAAAATACGTTGTGTGTACTATTGGAGTTTTTAAAAATGAGTTAGGCACAGTGAGTCATGACTGTAATCATAGCATTTGGGAATCCAAGGCAGGAGAGCTGCTCTTAGTCTGGGGCCAGACTGGACTGTATTGTGAATTCCAGTCCACTTGAGTTACAAAGTGAGACCTTGTCTTGTTGCTGCTGTAACCTGGAGTCACCATTCAAAGTGAGATAAATGTTGCTTGGGCATTTTTTGCCTACTGATCTTACATTACGGTTTTTAATGTTGTATTTTATAGTTTTGGGAGTTTTGTTTCTTTCTTGTTTTGTGTATGTCTATGTTTCTTTTATTATTATTATTTGTTTGATTTCTGTTTGTTTGTTTTCTAAAGAGAGAGAGAGAAGAAATGACGGAGTTGGTTTGGTGATGGGGAGGACTCGGGGAAAGGAAAATTGTAATCAGAATGTACTACATGAAAATTATTTTTATTAAGAAAATGGCCTGGCCCAGAATAAATGCCCAAAATACCTGTACTTGTTATGTTTAAAATATCCCTAGGTCTCAGTAAGTGTCTTCTAATGTTGAGTTATGAACTATCAAAGGAAACTATTATGCAGGCAAAAACAAAGCTCTTATCTATGTTTTTAAATAAACTCAAAATTTCTTTGAAAGGATGATAATTAAAGATATCATACAGTTAAATGAACACTTGAAGTTAGGTGTTCCACCCATGAAGTTCCTGTTTATTTCATTAGCCCAGAGAAATCATTCTAAGCCACAGTATATGGCTCTCATGTTGCCTTCTTACGTTACAATTCATAATAGTAGCAAAAATTACAATTATGAAGAAGCTACAAAATAAGTTTATGGGTGGAGGTTGCTATAACATGAGGACCTTATTCAAGAGTCGCAGCCTTAGGAAGGTTGAGAACCACTGCTCTAAACTCATCCCATTCCAGGTTTTCTCCCAGAGATCCTCAGATTTTTTTTGCCCAGGACACATAAGAACGATCTTTTCCAGTGAGTTTCTGGGAAGCAGTATGCCTGTTTGCTCCCTGTCATTTCACTTCTGCTCAAAATCAAATGGAAAAAAATATCACGTAAGAGTTTGTGTTATGACTGGTTACAGCAGGTGGAGGTTTTCTCTGCAGTGACATTTCCAAGTGGTGTCACCCAACAGCTGGATCTCTTTGCTTTGACGGAACTGGAGCCCTAATAGAAAGGGAGAAAGGAGCACTCGGGGGCGATAAATTTGCATCCATTTGGACTCAGTTTAGAGCTATTTAAAACCTCTCCTGGTTGACAGATTACAAAGCTTTAATGCTGCTCACTAAGAAATCATATCTGAGGAATTTTATTCTGTTAAACATTTAGTCTCGTTCAAACCTACTGAGATGTTAATCTTTCTACAACGTGTTTTCCCATTTTTGGTCTCCTTAGTTTTCATAAAAGCCACATGGAGTTTAGTGGGCCATGATGGCTGAATACAAGGAAGGAGTGAGGGAGAACATGCCCTGGGCTTGGTTTTGGGAAAGCCAGGGCCAAAGCTGGATTTTGCTACTACCACAGCTCTCACTAAACCAATATATAAGCATCTTGTATAATGAATAACATCACCTGGAAATATAAGAAAGGTTACATAATTTATGCTCAGTAAATGCTAACTGTATTGTCATGGAAACAGCTTTCACCGTTTGGTGGGCACTCCTTGTGTAAGGAGGGGTTACATGAGTATTATTTCTAAAAGTTTACATCCTGGCCATAGAGAGATTATCCTCCTCCCAAAGGAACTGAAATATTTTTGAAACGGCAAACTTTTATAAATCTAGAGATTTATATAATTGTGTTTTGTTTGTGCCAAAGTTGAACAATAATGTCTAACGAGGAAAAGAGTATTTATATAGTGGCTTACTGAGTTGAAAATAAAAAGTATAGCTCTGTAAATAAATATACTCCATTGAGGTGCGAGTATAGAATTCATGTGGTAAAATGGATTGAGCCTCACTATGACTTTTTCTAATATAGATCCATGCTCATTTTCACCAGTAGATTTTAATTTAATTGTTGTTTATCTCTGTGTGTGTTTGTATGTGTGTGTGTGAGTGAATACTTAACTATTTCAAGATTGACTCAGATTCACTGCAAGAAGATCCAGAACAGGATTTCCTTTGGTGTCCAAGAATATTTTGCAAGTTTCCTGGGAAGTGTACTTCGGCAGAGTTTAACCAGGAGCTCCTGAGCCACTGTGCTGTAAAGGACTTCCTACAAGAACCAAACCACTGGGGCGTGAGCTTAGCTCTTATTACTAAGTCCCTCACTCTCTGTGCACAATACTCTTTAAGGACACTTTTGTTTGATTGTTTTCTGCAGGGGGAGAGAGAAAACAGTGAAATGCCTCAATCCTGAGAGGATTATTAGAACAAGAGGCTGGAGCACACCTTGTCCTTTTGGGTCAAAATAGCCTAATAAACCAATTTAGTCTTTACCGCCTTATGAAGCATTCAGTACTACCACATATGTCAGAAAAGTTTCCAACATCTTACCATTTCAAGATTTTAATGTTGTATATTTTTATATTATTCTATTTTGAGAGTATTTAAAAAGTCAGACACCTATCCCAAGGTTAACAACAGGGTCAAAGTTATTAGTTACTCCAAAAGACCCCAGAACTTGGCTTAACACAGCATGGTTTATTTTGCTCATCTTTCTTGTTTCCCAGTGTAGGTTGGAAGACTTCATTTCTGTTATGCCATTGCAAACACACAACCCAAGGTCACAGGTCAAGGGAAGAGGGAGGTGGAAAGACTTTTCCTAAGTGCTTCAGCCCAAGATGAAGAAGATGCAGGCGAAGGTCGGATCATCATTCCTTTGAGGCAAAGCAGCCTGCTTAACCCCACCATCGTGCAAGGATGACTGGGAAATATGAGGGAACACATAGCGTTTAAGACATAGTTGCTCAGCTCTGAAAGGCCAGAAAATATTGGAACCATTTACCTATTATATTAATGATGGGTCTAAATATCAATCAAATGAAGAGTAGAATGAAATAATATTATCTTAGTTTTCACTGACTTTGTTTTGTAGTGACAGTACAATGGCCGAATGTCTGATGCTTTCTTCTTTCCCATTTTAACGTTGTCTGTTGTGTTTAAAACTCTCTGCTCCTTAGTGAACAAATGAAATACTGGTCTAACTATATAATTCTTAGCATCTGTGCTGGAAAATTGACATGTGTCATACATTCCTTTGCATTGATATGCCACTGTGTTTATATAGTGTGTCTTTTTCTTCCATTTCCACTAAATGGAAATAATTATGTATACCTTCCACAGCTAGCCAGCCCTGGTTTATACATTTAACACATGCTGACAGGTTAGTAGGTGACGGCAAGTTATATACAATAGCAAATATCCAGGCTTGGAGTCAGTAAACCCGAGCGATACTCAATAGCATGAAAAGAAAGCGTGGCTGCCTGTCGTTAGCATGTCTACACTGCCGAAGGATTTCAGGTTGGATTAGTGCTTTTTATAGCACGTGCAATGGACTAAACTTGGAACTCCGCTTTGATTCTACAGACTTATATTCATCAAATGTTACAATTTCAGTCCCCCATGCACCATCCCACATTAAAAAAATATATATTCCTACTGAAACAGACTCTTCCTTTCTAGTTCATATATCTATAGGTGAATTATAATTTGAATCGTAATTGGTAAGTGGAGAAGAGGTGCCACTGCAATACAGTTGTTACTATGATTCAGTATTCCCTCCAACATCTCAATGTTTATGTTACTAAGTACCAGCACTTGAGTGCCAAGGACACTGATTGATAGGCACAAGCATAGACCAACATGGTCCAGTGCACAATGTCTAATTTCCTTGCACTACGCTTGCATTTTGTTATCATGCGTATGATTTATTGGGAGAGCTTATTACATGGTCGGCTCCACGAGGAGTTTCGTTTACTGCTGTCCCCATAACTCTGTAGCCTCGATATGTCCTTGTTCCTCTCCACTGAAGTCCTTTGTTTAGTACAGAGTGTATTTGATCAAGATCTTGCATGCCTTTAAAATAAGACTAGTCTTTAGATTGGACTGTTATTGGCTTTATTTGTACCGGTAAAAATTTGTATCCTTGAGTTGATTGCCTTGGATCTACTTTTATCATAAACTCTGGGTTTTTTTTTAACATGTGACTTTCTAGAAAAGGTAAGATTGCTACGAGGGATGAGTTTGTCGCACTGTAGTAGGAATGCCTGTGTACTCATAACTTAAGCTATGTGAACTTTGTAGACTATAAGAACCTATCAATAGGGCTGATGAGGAGCCTGATTAAGCAGTTGCCATTTGGAAGGGGTTCTCTTTTCATGGCCTATGTGTTAGACAAGGTATCCTTGTGTGTCAAGGTCATCAAACGCTGTTCACATGCAGCATCTTACTGAAGGCCAACAGTACGGGAATCATTATCAGTATTTCTAGTTGATGGGCTTAGAAATCAAGGCTCAGTGGATATTGGTAGAAAATAACTATAACTAGTTATTGGCAAATTTCTGACTATAACTAATTATTCTCTGTTCAACAGAACAGTTTGAGTGGCCCATTTATTTAAGCTACTGGAATACAGAGATAACTAAAATGAAGCAGAAATCTCTTCCACGAAGCAATTAATATAGGGTCTCTTTTCATCCTAGCTGCAGGGAGAGTTAAATCATCTCAAACCTGGAGGGCTCCAGCCTTGGAACCATCCTAGAATAGGCAGAAGTGGAGTGTCCTGACAGTTTCTCACAGGGTCATGGGGCTTTTAGATGACTCCTGTCCAAGTCATCTAGCCTGATGTTGACTGAAGTCTGTCACTTGTCTCTACTTTCTCTCTATTCAGTTTGGTTTCTGGTCTAACACTGTCTTGTCCAGTGGAAATATGGCAGACAGAGCAGTAGAAGACCTGGCACCACGAATATTTCTGTCTTGTATGAACTGCACTTGTATGAGCTGCATTGTCAAGATGGCTCATCACTGTTCCCCAAGATTCATGATGTAGGAAAGCAGACAAAGAATAAGGGCAAAGAAATACTGTTCTGTTCTTGGATGGTCAATAAACTCGCCAAGCCATGTTACATACTTTAGAACAATAGCTTAGACCTTTTGTGTTTCCACCATTTGGGGGTACTGACTAATTATATAGCTTAATGCAGACTTCTGCAGCCAACTTCTCAGGGCTCCTTCATGGACACACTTAAGTTTGTTTGACATGTGCTTATAAAAAGATTCCAAAGAGCCAGAACCACCAAGTTCAGTGGTGAGTGAAATCTCTCAATGAGGGCTGACTGTCTGAAGTCCTTCCAAATCTTAGATAAGTTTAAAGGACAGATAGAGAATGTCCAAAATGGGACCTGGGGTCTGGGTAGAATATTTAGGCATTCTATAAGAAGGTTATTAATAAGAAAACCTATTGTTGAAATCACAGAGACATTTAAGGAGATAACTGTGTTTGAGACTAATTAAAATTTTCATGTATATGTGAGAAGACGAGCACCTTCAAATGTCCTGGGAATGTCTGCATAACCCTCATCTTACAATCGTGCCATGACTTAAGTACAGATACTCAGTCATTTAGAAGCACACACCTACCGTGGACAGCACAGCTTTCTGACCTACCAGCCTTTTGCCTCCTTAGAAAATGGAGGCTACTGACCCTTGAGATCTCTGGTAGTCTGGGTTTTGATTCCCATAGTCTTGAAAAAGACAAATCCCATAAACAGTAAAATGTTTCTTTAGTTGGTCAGGGTTTAGCCTGTGGTTGGGATTTCAGCTATCCCAGTGGAGACAGAAAGAATGGAGAAATAAAAAGCAGAAGAGAGGTCACCGAGAACTCTAAGAAAACACAAAAGGAAGTGCAAAAATGCTTTTAGAATTCCCTTTTTAATTTTTCCTACCTGCCCACCAAGTAGACAAGGTTATTTTTACATGTGGTAAAACAAAAATGGAAATTATACACATTATCATACTTGCTGACTTATTCCATGAGCACAAAAAGTATCATTAGCATGGTCTGTCCAGAGATGTTTGGTCTCTCAGCCATGTGTAGAACTTTAGCTTGACTAAAATGTACACTGATTTAAGACTTCTATGTGTTTTATGTTCTCATACTTAATGGTCCATGAACTAATTGCTTCAAGCTGTAACTGTGCTTAGTTTCATGTGTTGAAAAAAAATAAGTAAACATGGATATGGTAATCATTAATCCAAGTGATTTTTCAACATGTAACAAATAAATTAAACTTGGGAAGTACATTTAAATATGTACACAAGTCATCCAAATTTGAATCTCCTTCCTTATCTGTGGTTCCTCCCGTTGTCTCCCATTAGTGGTAAAATAACTAGGAAGGTGGCTCCCTCTTAGTGGGCTGACAAGTAACCAAGTAAAACAGTTTGTATTTTTCCCCAGTGTGAGTGCAGGAAGTCTAAGTTACAGAAAACCCAATTACACAGTCACATTAGCCACCAAAGAGAAAGAATTCTACACTCTTACTACTTTAGGGGTGAAAAGGATAAAAGATTCTTGAAAAAGAACATAGAGGACACTTAGACCAGGGTGTTATTTGTCACAAACACATGTGTATTTATATTACCTCAAAATAAGTTTAATTCTGAAGAAAACACCCTTTACATACTCTAGGAGGCTAACTGAACGTGTGTTTTCTATGGTATAATATTCATAAAAAATGTCATTTTAACAGTGATAGCTCAGTAGCACTGTGAAATGTTGTGCCCTGCCATTGACTACTTTATTACCCCTAATAAAACCTCATACCACTTAAGGAATCACCCCATCCCCTCTTCTCTTTATCACATGGTACCCATAAATCTGCTTCCTATTCTGATGAACTCAGGGTATCTTGTATAAATAGAGTTGCATACACTGTGTTGATTTTTGCTTCTAGAATCTTACTGTAGTATCTTCAAGATTTATACATTTTATAGTATGCATCAAGACTTCATTCTTTTATATATGTGAATTATGTTTTGATATCTCTCTTTAAGACAGAGATCGATATAGATCATTTTCTTACCCATTCATTAGCTGATAGATGTTTTGGTTTCTCCAGTTCTTAGCTATTGTGAAAGGTGCTGTTACCGACAATCAGTTACCAGTGTTTCTGTGAGCATGTTTTCTTTTCTTTGGAGTAATATACCTAGAATTACAATGGTTTCATCTTATTTGTTTCTATGCTTAACTTTTTGAGGGATGGGCAAACTGGTTTCCATAATGAGGGAGCCATTTTATATTCCCACCAGCCATGGATGAGGTTTCTAGTTACTTCTCATATTCTCAAAATGTATAGTTTGATACACTTGAGTGTGTGTGTGTGTGTGTGTGTGTGTTCCTTTAACTGTGGGTAAAGTGGAATCTCATTTTGGTTCTGATGCACTTCATTCTGGTGATTAGAAATAGCAAGCATTTGTTTCAAGAGCTTTTGACTACTTGAGTTAACTTACTTGGAAAAACACCTCTTTAAATCCCTTCTCAGTTTTCAAATTAAGTTGTCTAACTCTTGGTTGTTTAATCACTATTCTAAAAGAAAATGAATCCAAGAGGCTTTCAAGTGTTGTTTTGTTGTTGTTGTTGTTTTGTAGGTATCAGGTCAAGGATGTATTTATATTGTGATAATTGTATTCTTATGTATATTTCTGAATGTGTTCATTGCCTGGGGTTACTGTATTAAATCATCAAAACCACAATGGCCTAAGAAGCAGAATTTCATTCTGTCACTATGCTGAGAACCAGAATCCCAAATCAAGCTGTGGCTAGAGCTGGTTAGTTTGACAGCTCTAAAGTATAAGTCACTGCCTCTGTATTTTGTGCTAGGCTCTGGGATTCCCGATGCTCTAAGGATTGTAGATGCAGCACATTCATCTTGATCTCCAGCTTCCATGACTTTCTCCACTGTGCTTCTGTGTCTAGACGCCTCAAATCTTCCTCTTCTTTCTCCTGAGAAGAGGCCACTCATTGAATTTGGGGCTTAATATAATCTTTCCTGAGAAACCAAAGCCTGACTTAATTACAGATGCAAAGGGTCTGTTTCCAAATAAAGCTAAATTTACCGGGGTGAGCGGTCGAACATATTTGAGGGATAACAAAATCAAACCCACTGCAGTGTGTTTGAGATATGTCTTTTATAAATGAGAGATTTCAAGAAAAATAATGGGAAAACAACTTAGGAAAAAGGTAACATATCTGTTGGGATTCAGATCCAGGACAAAAGGCTAAGGTATATATTTAACATACCAATGTGGTACTGGCCTCTGGGTTCTCCCAACATCCCTCCATCTCTACCTATTGCAGGGCATGGCTGGTATTCCCAGCCCTCTGTCCTGAACTTTTCATCCTAGAGACTGGGCTTCCCTTTCTCTAGAAGTTCTTCCTTATGTAACACAGATATTTTGGTCTCTTTCTTTTATTCTCTCTCTGCAACTTAGGTCAGGACAGGGGGCGTGGTACACCAGCAATGCCCTGTAGTAAATAGGCACTGAGAAATGCTGGAAGAACATGGAGGCTCCATCCACTTTAGGTTGTTAAATATGCACCTCAGCTGCTTGTCCTGGATCTGAATCCCAACATCCCAGCCTTTTGTTGATAATAAATGAATAAGGGACAATGTATGATGACTTCCTGATGACATTGGGGTGTCATTATTAGAAAGGAGGTCCCAAAAGCTGGAATGTTGGCCAGGTCCGAAAAGAGCAGACTGCTGTCCAAGCTTTGCAGAGCCATCTGGGGCTAGGGACATGAAAGCCCAATTGAAGCAGTCTGAGAAGCAACCAGGGGAACATCTGTGGGTAGGTGGCCACTTTGGAGATGTCCCGGATGTGGGGAACACCTGGACTTGGCAGTATGCTAGAATATATATATTGTTAGGGGCAGAAGATAAAGTAAAAGTATTTAGAAAGAAAAACCTTTTTCTTGAGTGTACATTTGAAACTTTTAGATCCGTGGTCTTGGTGGTTAGAGGAGTAGTCCCTAGTACTAAGGACAGGGGAATAGATCTCAGGTCAGGAATAGGCTAGTGGAAGGGAAACAGGCTGTTCATTGACAGTACTTATCTGGAGTCCATTTAGATTCAAGTGGATTTCCTGAAGCTTATAAGAATCTTTTTAAGTTTACAGTACGTTCAAGTCAAAGTATCAATAGGCCAGACACCTATAAAAGAGCAGATACCTAATTGGTTTCTGAAAAATGTTTTTACTAATTATGATTCTGAAATCTTTTTTAAATAGGATTATCAATGAGCATTTCTGTGCTATCATTTTTTTGAGGAAAATGAGTAAGAATAGTTTCATATTCACATATATAGTAAAGAATGTGGTTTCTAATACTACTAAATACAGGTGGGTTTACTTTCTTTTTCTTTTAAGGTTTTAATTTTGTATTTGTGGAGGACATTCATAGATAATTTTTCTCTTTATATCTTAATCACTTTTTAATAAATACATTTCCTTTTCCTTCTTTCTTCCTTCTTTTCTTTCTTTCCTATGTTTTAAAATCAGAGTCTTGCTTTTCCGGTATGTTGAGTTGTCCAGCTGTGATGGGAGAACTGGGTTCTGATGATGTCAAGTAGCCTTGGTTTCTTTCTTGGTTTACGTTCTTACCCTTCCCTCTCGCCATCTGGTTATCTCTGGTGTTAGCTGGTCCTGCTGTCTCTGACTGTGGCTTGTCACTCCTGCAAGCCTGTGTGTCAGTACTCATGGGAGACCAGTTCTCTCCTGGAGGAATTTGGGTATGGAGAACTGTGTTGTACAGGGTCAGCTTCGGGTGCAGACAGAAACCGGAAGGATCCTGTCCCCGGCTATTCCTTGGTTCCTGTGACTTGATGGCTCTGGACCGGTCCCTCTTGGGCCAAGAATCTGAGCAGAAATGGTGGACTTACCTCTGCTCACAGGTGTGCCAGCACTCCACAGATCCGGGGACTGTGGCACAGGATCAGTTCTGGGCGCAGACCTCTTTCCTACCTTTTTTGCATTCTGACTGAAGTTCCCTTCCCTCTTCCTATCCTCCCTTCTCTCACCTTCCCTTTGGCCTCCTCTGCTCTGCAGCCCCCTCCACTCCTGTTCTTTTCAGAAAAGAAGAGGCTTCCCTTGCATATTGATCAACTGTGGCATATC
This sequence comes from Grammomys surdaster, assembly GCF_004785775.1. Classification (NCBI taxonomy): domain Eukaryota; kingdom Metazoa; phylum Chordata; class Mammalia; order Rodentia; family Muridae; genus Grammomys; species Grammomys surdaster. The sequence continues at coordinate 4,281,235 of NW_021604578.1, forward strand.
AGGTCCCAGTTAAGACTAGGCACCCCCTCCCACCCCCCACCCCCTGTGTTGAGGCTGGACCAGGCAAACCTGTAGGAGGAAAGGGTCCCAGTGGCAGGTAACAGAGTCAGAGCCAGCTCCTATTCCCACTGTTAGGAGTCCTAAAAGAAGACCAAGCTATACAGCCTTAACTAAGTCCAGAGGGCCTTGGCCAGTTCCATGCAGGCTTCCTGGTTGCTGTTCAGTCTCTGGGAGCCTCTATCACCTGAATTGGTTAATTCATTTTTACTTGTGGTGCCCTTGACCCTTATGGCTCCTACAATACTTCCTCCTCACCTTTCTGCAGAATTTCTCAGGCTCCACCTAATGATGTTTGGATGTAGGTCTCTGCATGTGTTTAGATTAGCAGGTGGCTTTATTTAAATATCTCAAGAGTATATGCAAAATTTCCGTTCATACCTTTATCATCAGTGCTGTGTGCTTTCTGCATGTGTCCTTAAATCAATAAAATTGAGATTTGAGCATTTTAACCACTGTAAGCCCTGACTTTGGGCTTGTTTTCAGCTGACTATGGATCCATGTCCTTAACAGTGTTTTACCCAACACTTCCCCCAAGCATTTTTCTTATTTTAATATGACATGCAGTTTATATCCAATCCCATTAGGGTCTCATTTCATATAATGTAAGTGAATTAATCTTTTCTTTCTAAGGATTATCATTCAGTATATTAAGAATTGAGTTAGTAAGTTGTAAAGTCCCTGGTAGGATATGGAAACTCTGTGAAAATCACTTCAATATGCAAGCATAGAAATTCAAGAACATGTTCAATGGCTTACTGAGAAGATGGAAATTGTGGAAGCTCCTACTGAACCCTAGAGCTAGTGTGGACCCTTTTATTTTCCTTGGAAAGTGCTGTTAAGAAATAGATGACAGTATTTGTCTTACTACATTCTCAAACTGTGACTCCATAGTAAAGGATTTCAAAGACAGATGTTAGAAGCTTTCATAAATGTCAATGTATGGAGACAAAGTCTGAATTTATTTCACAAGGGAGAATGACTCTTTCTTTCTTTCTTTCTTTCTTTCTTCCTTCCTTCCTTCCTTCCTTCCTTCCTTCCTTCCTTCCTTCCTTCTTTCCTTCCTCCCTTTCTTTCTTTTATCTTTAAAGCCCTTGCTTTGAAACCACTTGATAGGTGGTTTTAAAAAATATCATATTTTTTGTCTAAGCTAATCAGAATTTATCTAGAAAGTCATTACTAGTTGGTTAGTGGTGAAAACATAAGGGAGTTCAATTGTTTCAGTTTTCACAAAGTCCCTTTATACCATTAAATTAGCCAAGAGCCAAGTATTTAGGAAGGGTCCACCCAAGTTGTGTTGCTGATCTTTGATCATAACAGGAAATAGTAGTGACATTCAACATATGAGGGTAATGGGCTACAGGTTCCTCTATGAAAGAACCAAAATACAGCTCAAACACTCACTCTGGCACTTCTCTCTCTAAAACACAAGTCAGGCTGCTAGGTTGTGTGGATGGATTAATGGTGCCTCATTTAGCTGTGTCTTAATAAGAAAATCCTCATGCCAAGTCAAGATTATTCTTTGATAACATCTTGTTCATTTGCATCAATTAAAAATTATTCTTATGCGCACAGTGGAGAATTCCGTGTTAATCTAATCTAGCTCTGACAGCCAGTGGCAAGCTTCTCATTTTCCTTCTGCATTGATTTTACTCTTTGGTGGGGTTTTCAACAAAGACATAATATTCTCAATTTGCAGCCTTAAATGTAAAGCCCTCTGAGAAGTTTTCACCCCTACATGATAAACTACAATAGGTCACTTTTATTTGCTGTATCTCTTTTACTTCTCTGTGTATGGTGGGAAGTTTTTTTTTAAAGCTTGGTGAATGAATGTAACATTTTTATTATTTATTTGCAAATTCAGTCTCTCCCTCTCCCTCTCCCTCTCCCTCTCCCTCTCCCTCTCC